>NW_028280762.1:60000-660000 GCF_059751285.1 Brachycentrus maculatus | reverse complement strand
TGACTACGCCCAAGTATTTGAAATAGGGCGTTTGTGCACTACACGGAATTTTACCGTCCGGCACGTCAATAAGCGTTTTAAAACGATGATTGGCTTGGATTGGCTTATGCTTTTATCCATCTTTATTCGGATCGGCGCTCTTGATCGGTGCGTGAACACGTTGCGTTACGTAAATTCGATCACGCTAAACTGTCGTAGTCGCTTTCATTTTTCAAAATCGGACTGCCGGACAGTGAAATTCCGGGTAGTACACAAGCGCCCATACTTGATACAAGTTTTCCTCGGTCTTCAAGCATGTTTTCACTCTAGTGTATATTTAATATCACCCTGGACTTAGGCTGCAACTTAGGCGTAAAATTGATTATTTACATTGAATCAATTTGATGCAGTAATTTGATCTGATATATATATATATATATATATATATATATATATATATATATATATATATATATATATATATATATATATATATATATATATATATATATATATATATATATATATATATATATATATATATATATATATATATATATAAATATATATATGTATATATATATATATATATATATACATATATATATATTTATATATATATATATATATATATATATATATATATATATATATATATATATATATATATAAATTTATATATTGTATATGTTATATTTCAAAAAATCTCTTGGATATACCATACACACACAAATCAATCCATTCATTCAACTATAAAATCAATTACAAAGCACAGCTATTCACTCGTTGGTTTAAAAAAATTACGTTTTTATCAGTTCAAGACCGCAAACAATCTATTTTTATAAAGTAGGAAACGAGAGCCATTCGCCTTCACCTTAACACTGGGATCTAATCGGGGCGTTACCAATCAAATAAATAAATAAATATCCATCCCGCGTCGAAATACACAAAACACAAGACGCCCGCGCGAGTAAATAATGATCGGCTATGTGCCAAGAGAGAAAATAAACATCCGATTGAAAAGCGAGCCCTCGAGTGCCTACCTGTCGTTGTGTTTGCATAGATAAGCGCAGATAGCCGCGGATGAGTTTTGGCGCGGAAAAAAAACTTTCCGTAACCTGTCGAAATTCGAAACATAAACAGCAGAATGCAAATACATGGAAAAATCTTTACCGCGTAAACGTGTTTGCGCACTTCTGATTGGTTCTTTGATATTTCGCAATGACGAATGAGCGAACGTTTTGTTTTTTTTTCAAATTACCCAACGTTCGAGTCTTTAAAAGACACTGGCTAGAACACTCAAGATGCGTGAAGTCATTAAAAACAAGAAAAAGAATAAGAATATCTGAAATCTAGCTTGGCTTCATATAATTGTTTGACATCTCAATATAAATGGAAGTCTGGGCATATATGGGGCTTACGACCGTAATAGGCTGGTTTTGGTGATACCACCCACGATTGACAACCACACTACTCAAATTCTTAGAAGTTCTATTTATATTATCCAATTTTAAAACACTGTACGGTCGTAAGCCCCGTAAATGCCCGAACTTCTATATTCTTCTTCATCTATGTTGAGATGTCAAATACAATGCTAAATAACTCCTTTAATTGGAGATAATCCAGATTTGTGAACAAGTATTTGGACACACTCAAATGTTGCCAGCATGGCTTCATTTTTGTGTTTAGATTTAAGTTTTACTTGGTAAATACCACTTTTTTATCTTTTGTGACTCGTGTTTCGATGAATTCGGTGTTTGAAAATGATGCGGAATGCATCGAAACACATTTCACAATAGATTTGAACAAAAAATGATATTTACTATGTAAAACTGATATTAAAAATCTCTAGATTTTACCACAAATTGACTGCCGAATCAATTAATGAAATTCATTTTTATATTTTAAAGGTATTATTTGTTTTACTTTAAACTTAGTCTGTATTTTTTACGGAAAATACATTTATACCTTACTAACCATCACGCCGATTCTCCGCAGGGGTAGGCAGAGAGCATAGAACGCCACACCACTCTCTCTTTGCAAATGTTCTTCGCCTCTTCCACGATCATGCATCTCCTCATACATACCCGCCGATTACTTGGACTCCTAACCAGACCGCTTTCGAGTATTTAATAAACCTGATTATGGCAAGTTTTATTTCTTTTTTTAATGGATTACTTAAATAGTAAAAAAATTAAATGAAATAATTATATCACAGAATTTCCTCATTGAATGGCACTCATTTAAAAAAAAAACAAGTGGCTGATGACGTACATTTTTTATTGCGAATTATAAACGTCAGATGCATAGTTTTAAATTAATTTAATAGTACTGCAATAAAATGCCATGGATGGTCGAATTATAATATTATATCGTATGTTTTATTATTTCTCCTTACGTATAGCTAATATGTATAATTATTTTATACCATTCGCCAGTAGCTTACGTCATAAGATTGTGAATACGTTATTTTTACGTGCGTAATTGATCCATCAGAAAAAAATTAAGAAAGATATTTCTTTGACCTGGCGCTAACGTTATGGAATATTATTAAAATGTGTCTGGATCAAATATTAGCATTCACCGAATGCAAAACCTCGGGAATGATTTCGCGGACCATACCGATATCTGGAACATGTCACTTGCTAACTATAAGGCAAGAATAATTACAATACATCAGGCCGATGTATAATTCCTTATCTAATATGTTTATCCTTGTTTAATATATGTACTTAAGAGAGGTTTTTATTTTATACAACAATTATTACATGTAGTATATTTATTACATTGTCCGCCTGCGTAGTGTAATGGTCAGCACGCTCGGCTACCGTTCTGGAGATCCCGGGTTCGATTCCCAGGGGGGGGTCAAATAAATATAACTGATTTTTTTCACTGTAATATTTATTCAATATTACCCTGGACTGGTACCTGAAGCGGAGGGCTGATCACCTTTCTTTCATGTGTAAACGATCAAGATAACACTGCGTTTATATGAAGCAGTGCCCTATGCACCATTGGGGTGCGGATAAGGGTTTTATTATTATTTTTTATATTTATTATGCACAAATTGGCTATGACCGTAAATAATAATATTAAATAATAAGTTACTTCAAGTAAAATCATTAAAAAAGTGTAACTTCAAGTAAAATCATTGAAAAAACGTGTAACTTCAAGTAAAATCATTAAAAAAACGTGTAACTTCAAGTAAAATCATTTTAAAAAATCATTATTATGGCATGCATCAATCAATTTTGGGTGCTTTGCCGATTAAAAAAAAAAATATATATATATATATATATATATATATATATATATATATATATATATATATATATATATATATATATATATATATATATATATATATATATATATATATATATATATATATATATATATATATATATATATATACATATTAACAGGACGTTTTTTAACTTTTTTTTTACGTTTGACCAGATTTTCGTCCGTTATATCCATAGTTCATTAAATAGTTGTTCGTTATATCGAGGTTATATCGTATATTATTTCCACATTTTAATTTGCGTATACAAACTCATTTACGTAAAATATTTGGCAATTTTAATTATTTCTCTATTCATTTCTGACTTTGTTGAACAAATTCAAAGACAGAGAGCAAATCTGTCCGAGTAAACAAATTTAATTAATTACCGCTTCTTGATTAGCAGCGCAGAGTTAATATTCTTTGGGGATTAAAAAATTAGCGAAATACCCAAGGCGAGTAGGCACTCGAGTTTACCTAGAGAAGGCTGTTGAATAATTTACGGAAACCTTCAAAGGGAAATGGAGCAAAAGAAATAAGTAGCCCAGATTTTATTTCAGAGAGACGAGGACAAATTAGTGCCAATTCTTTACATCACTGTTTAGCATTTACTGTAGAAAATGTCAAATTGTTACGCAAAGTCGAAATGGGGTTTTAAAAAGGCCAAAAAATTTCATGTAATAACATTATAATGTTTTATCACAATAAATATCTGTTTACTTATACCAACTGAGATCACATTGAGATTAAAATTATGTTCGTATATACAATTGTTCATATTATAGTATAATATAAACCACAATTGCGAATTACGGAATTCCACCATAATTTTATTATTTATAATTTTTCTTTTGTTTTTTCTCCTTTTTTATAAGTATTTTATTAGTAAAAAAAGAAAAAAAAACAACCTGGTATATATATCTATATTATTATTTCCTTCTTTTATTATTTTAAATGTATCCCATGTAAAAGGCGTTATCTGCTATATATATCAAATTAAATAAATATAGAATAAAAATAGCAAAAACTCTATTAAATAAGAAAAATGTAAAGCATCGTAAAAATAGGGTATTTAAATAAGCAAATATTTTATTTTATTTATTTTTATTATTTCTTAGTTAGCTTATATTACAACGAATAACAACTATTATTTACACTAAATTTACATCATATGATATATTAACATCTCCTTACAGTTAACAAAAATTTATTTTTAAATTCTATCAGACTCTTTTCAATCTTCATACATTCAGGCTCTTATCACACATTTTCAAACCCTTATACATTAAACAATTTTGCAATTTAAAAAAAAATATTATTGTTGTAAAGAAGTAAATTTATATACTGAACACATTTATGCCACTTTGGTATCATTTCGGAGGTCTCGTGATCGATTCCCAGGGGGTTCAAAACAAATATTAGTGATTTTTCACTAAAATACTTATTTCATAACATTCTGGCCTGGTATTTGGAGCGCAGACTGATCACCTGTCCTGTATATAATTAACGATCAAGATCTAATACTGCTTCTATACGATGCAATGCCCTGCGCAACATTGGATGCGGATAAGGGTTATAAGAAAAGAAGAACACATTCTTTTCTTATTTCTTAAGAATATCACAACATAAAATATTAATAAAATATTTCTGAACCCAATAATACAAAGTGTCAGATCCACACAGTGTTTACTTGATGAGGGTTTCTTTCAGCCCCTGTTACACCTAGATGGTTCATACATAGAGCACCGTGTCGGATCGACTGTGAATATACCTATTACGTTTTCGGAATTCGGAAATCTAATTGGAAAATCGAATTCGGAAAACGTATACCGCAAGAGCTAACGGAACGAATTAAGTATCCTGAAGTTCTACTAGTTATATGTACCTACTCAGTTTTAGAAAACATCATATAAGACGTTAATTTTGAAAGAGGTCTAAGTCCAATTGTATTTTTTTATTTTATTTTTAACAATACTAACGAATAAATTTAAATTTGGTTATCATAAACAAACGTTAAGTACAATACAAGAAACTATACAATTTTTCTCACTTTTCTTTGACCAGTGACCTGGTCTCAATGTTACCGACATCATCAGACTAGTGGAAAGCTAGACAAAATTATTTAATATGTACACAAAAAGGCAGAGTTTTATAACAATGATTTTATACAATTTTTTTGTTAATTATTGGTAGAACTGCGTTTCATATAAATAATAAAACAACAACTTTATAGTTTATTTTCCACTTTTGTTTCACCAGCGACCGGGTTTCGTCGTTATTTACATCATCAGACAGGTGAGAGTACAATCAAAGTGGTGGAGGATACAAATGTGCGATTGAAGGAGTTGTCAACCAACGGTTCCAGATTCACCCATATATTATTTAAATAAAGCTGCAAAAATTTAAATCTATAGTAAAAAAATTATACAACTCTACTTAAAACTCTTGATTTATTATATATTTAAGTATCATTATGATACACTACGTAAAAACATTCAATTTAAATTAATTTCCTCAGAAAAATTATAACAAATCATGGTTATCTACCCCTGCCGTGTTGTGTATATAACATTAAATTTTGGCTAGCTTCCCACCAGTCTGATGATGTCAGCAACGGCGAAACTCGGTTACTGGTCAAATAAAATGAAAGTGGAAAAAACTGTGTTGTTTTATTATCCAATACTTATGTGTTTAGATAACCAACAAAAATAACAAATGGACTTTGGCCACTTTTTAAATAAACGTCTCACATAGTAATCCGACCTGATGATTATTCAGTGTACGACATCACATGTGTAATTTATATTCAAATTATTAACATCCACGTGGTTTTAGTAAGGCCACATCAAGCCGTGTCTGAGACTTAATTACATAATATCGTAAGTAACTTTGTATTGCTCATTATAATTCTACTTATGAGGGAAAGCATGGATAACGAGCTTTCTTCCATCCAAGAAAATAATTGAAGATGTGTTTACAGAAAATTAATTCAAGACGTGTTTACAGAAATTTGCTTAAGATGTGTTTACACAGAATTAATTTTGGATTACATATGAATATCTCAGCATGTTTTTTATTCATTAAGATGGGAATATGAAAGTTTGAAAATTTAACTGTCATTGACTAGTTTAACTGATGAATATAAATTATACAATGAAAACATTCACCCTTTTATCTTTAATTGAAAGCGACTCAAATTTCTAAAAATCATATTTTTGCTAAGCGGAAACCTTTATTAATGCATGTGAGATTCTATTTTAAATTATTTCACATACAAAACGCCAGAGAATATCGTTTCAATTTTTTTTAGAATCATTTAAAAGTATGTACAATAGTAACAAAAGTATTGTTCATAATATTTTCAGTGGGTCCAAATCCTTGTGATTCTATTTGAAAAAAAAATCGTATTTTTCAGTAACTTAACTTTCTGAAAATACCGATCCAAAGACAGTTTCAAAATGCCAAAGCTGTTAAAATAAATTTTTAAAAGTAATGATAAAGTTGGCTGTACGGCGTAGTTGAATTTTCACTGTGATTCCGACCGAGAAAACTATATTTTATACAATATCCTGTTTTATGTTGTTCTGTTGGTATCCAGGTTACTTATGATAATTCTATCTGAAAGTAACGTTAAAATTATCAATACTTCAAAGTCAAAACGTTTGTAGAATCCCAGCCAAAGTAATATGAAAAACACAATTTTTATACATACGAGTATATATGCATAAATATTTCAATATACTTACATTACGTTTTTATAATTACAATTACGATCTTATAAATATAAAAATTTTAAGAGACATTCGTCGACAATTGTCCACAGTTGTCACATTTCTTTTTTGTGACTTTGTGGCTTATCATTTGTGACATATAAATTTATAGTATTTAAAAACGAAGGCAGTTATTTTATGAACAAAACAATAGTCCATGATAAATTTTTAGTTACAACGTTTATAGAAACCCAGCCCAATATATATCAAAAACACATTTTATATGTATATGTTTGTATATATATATATATATATATATATATATATATATATATATATATATATATATATATATATATATATATATATATATATATATATATATATATATATATATATATATATAAATATATTTATATAAATATATAAATATATATATCCGATACAATGAACCTACCTGCGTACTCGGTTTATCACCAGACAAGTCATGTCGAGTGATCTTATCAGTGTTTTATTATTTTTTGACGCAAGCAAACACTGGGTGACAAAACACTCGCCGTACTCGACGCACAAAAGATTGATAAAAGCCATTTTCTCTACAGTTAATACAACTATTAATTTCGATTAAGCGAATCGATTATTACCTCCATTTTATGTCGTCACAAAATGTTTTAAGAATAGAGATTGGTCCATTCTTTGTGTCCATTATTGGGCAGTGAATAATAGATGCAAGGAATGGAAGATAAATTAATGGGAAACCGTGATTGAAGGTATTGATTGAAGCTTCAGGCAGAGATCTCGAGCGTTCAAATTAGAACGCATTCGGCTGCGCTGAGGGCTAGACGTTTCTCCCCGCATATATTTTTTTAGAATACATATTGGAATTAGACTTTTCTTAGAATGTATACGAGTATATTGAAAATAACTTTTCATTTAATCTCCTTAGCTTTCATTTCATTGATTAAAAAATCTTTAAAAATTTTAATAAATACCACTATTACTCGAAATCTATGCATTCCAGTATGCAGTGTTCGATACATTCCACATCATTTTCAAATACCGTATGTGAAACTTATTCTTATTTTTAGAGTTGTGTCCTTGGGACGTCGAAGGATGAGAAGGGGGTAGGAGCTGATTGTTATTTTTATTTATTTATTCACTAATATTTTTTTAAACATTATTTCTTATTGATGGGAACTTCACTTCTTAACCAAAGGGGAATGTTTTATTCATTGTCATATTGTTAATTATGGGTTTTTCATTATTTAATTTTTTATGTCCGCCTCCGTAGTGCAATGGTCAGCACGCTCGGCTACCGTTCTGGAGGTCCCGGGCTCGATTCCCAGGGGGGGTCAAATAAATATAAGTGATTTTTTTTACTCTAATATTTATTCAATATTACCCTGGACTGGTACCTGAAGCGGAGGGCTGATCACTTTTCCTTCGTGTTTACGATCAAGATAACACTGCGTTTATATAAATGCAGTGCCCTATGCACCATTGGGGTGCAGATAAGGGTTTGATTAGGAAATTTTCATGAATTTCTATTGTTTCAAAATGCTGCACTATGACTCTTCCTTTTAATTATTTATAGGATTTCTACGTTATTGTTGTCAAATTTGTGATCACTATTACTTTTCAATAACTCTTGAATTTTTATTTGGAAATTGTAGAGAACATCTACATCAAGTCATTCATACTAATGAGCTACACAAAATAAATACTTATACTTTCCAAACTCCGCAAAATTCCGCGTTTATAAATTAGTGAAAATACCTGGAAGAGAGACGGAAGGGAGGAAAATGAGAAAAGGGAAAGATCAAAGCTCAAGTAAAAGACAATGTGTATGAAACTAGACGCACCACGATATATACAATATGTCGACTTACAGTGTAGGCGATCTCAGCGTCGACAATGACGAGTAGAACATATTAAAATCCTAATATTCAATTTAGATGAACGATAAATATAGGAATTTTGTTTAATAATAAAAATACACAGATTATTTTTTTTACGTAATTCTTAAAATTTATAAATTAACACATATCGCTCACTCCTTTCAAGAACGTCATAAATCAAAAATTGTCAATTTTCAGTTGTGCATGTTTTCGGAATGCCCAGAAAATGTACTATATCCCAGCAAAAGAGGCATAATTTTAACTTAAATTTTACCCGCTACAGGGCAGAAAGTGTTCTTTTTGCATTTTAAAGAAAAGGTATTGTTTAATTATTTTTTTTAAATAAACTAAATATTTTTCAAATGGAGAAAAAACCTTCAGGTTTTACCTAAAAAGATCTGTTGCACAGTTAAAAGTTCAGTAAGTGGCTTGATATTTATTTTTAATACATTGTGTTATATTTTTAAACATTAAAAACGTACTCCTGAAAAATCAATTTTTTTGATTTATGACGTTCTTGAAAGAAGTGAGCGATATCTTCAGCTAAATACAAGAAGTAACAAGCTACGCAAATGTTGATTTTGAAGATAGCAGTGTTCAAATATTTTTTTTCCTTTACAAGGCACATCAGGTAGCTAGGTGGGTCTCTAATTATGTAATCCTTTTTTAATATGACGCACTTAATTAAATAAAATAAATATAAAGAAGAAATACTCAATTCATTAGAATTTACATACTTATTTATTATTTATTTTTCCAATATAATAACAGGATAGGAATGAGTGGAAACGATCAGTATTATGCTTCGAGTGTCAGTACTGTGTAACAAACGAAATTATCATGGAAAGTAACGATATAACTAACCATCACGCCGCTTCTCCGCAGGGGTAAGCAGAGATAATAGATCGCCACGTCAATCTATTTTTGAAACAATCATCGCCTTTCCATTCATGCATCTCCTTATACATACCCGTTGATTATTTCGACGTGATCGCTTTCAAGTATTCGAAATACTCGATCGTCCCTCTTTTTCCCCGGTCTTCTTCAGCTTCTCTTACAAACCATATTCGTCTCATATATTTAAAAAAAATATTCATTCGAATCAGACGCCCAAACCATCGCAACACAACTTTCTTAATTTTATCGGTAATGCTTATTTCAGCCTTGCATTCTTTCCTTATATCAAAATCGGACATCTATCCCACATCGTTTTGCTGCACATTCATCTGAGAGAACGTATTTCGACTGCATCCAGTCTTCTTTCATCCTTGTTTTTCTCCATGAGTCACTTCCATACATTAGGTTTGAAACCAGGACTCCATTGCGCACTGCCAAATTATCTTAGTGTTTATTTTTAATGATATGAGGGGTTCACACCCAAGCTTGCAAGAGTATTCAACCTCGGATGTTTATTTATTTATTTATTTATTCGGGAATTGTACAGCTTACATATAAAAAAAATTATATCATAAAAAAACGTTATATTAACAATAATAAACATTACATTACATTAACAAAAAATAGTTACGTTAAAAAAAAGCCAATTAAACAATTCCACATTTATGTCATAAAACATTCTGTTATAGCCATTACTGCTATTCTCAAATTCTGACCTATTTTTACTCCTTCATTCCCTTTTCCATACAGCAGTAACGTCCTTTACTTTGATGTCCAGCACTTACCTCTGTATCCCATAAAATACATTCCACTCCAGGATCCCCATGAACCTGGAGGGCAGGAGTGATGCTCTCATATAATTTACTATCAGTTAACGCCGAGTAGATCCAAAGCGGTGCCCTGTGCACCATCGGGCGTAGATAGGGATAAAGGAATGATAAAGGCGTGAAGCGAATCGACCCTGGATCTTTATAAAAAAACGCATTAATTCACTAGAATAAAATAACAACTATGTATGTATTTTTCCACATGAATTTTATTTGACCAGCAACCGTGTTTCGTCGTAACCGAACTCATCAGACCGGTCTGATGACGAAACCCGGTTGCTGGTCAAATAAAATTCATGTGGAAAAAATTAAATGTGAATTTTATTTTACAACATTTTGAGTGTGTCCAAATACTTGTTCACAAAATCTGGATTATCTCCAATTACAGGAGATATTTTCATATTATTTTTTGACATCTCATCAAAGATGAAGAAGAATATGGAAGTCTGGGCATTTACGGGGGTGACGACCGTCATAGGCTGGTTTAAGTGATCACTTTACACACGTGTAACATTCACCAATTCTACCCAATTGGGTATAATTGTAATAAGTGTAAAAGAGCTATTCATAAATGGATTATGGAAGTGGGTAGATGTAAAATAGATCACATCATTCGGCCATTTCGTATTTAATTGTACGTCATAAACAATTTTCTTTTATATAATGTTATAAATTACGAACTATCGTGTTATAAACAAGTATTGTAAATGTGCCCTCGGCACGAGAGATCTCGGTGAGGTCACATTATTGTAATTATGTGTATAACGGCATATAAATAAATACATATATGTGATTTGTGCTATGGTATTGGTTAATAGTGTCTGTCCTGACGAAGAGAAAAAGTTATATGCTAACATAGCCAAAATTATGTTAAAATGTCTGTTAGTCACTATAAAGATAGGAATTCTTTAATTTAACAATTGAAATAAGTGACACTGTCATTATCGTTCATCGTTCATTTTGTGTAATAGCATTGAAAAACACTGCTTTACGACTGCCGGTTTCAGAATTACCATCCTATCATCAGGTCAAATGTAGACTTATTTTAGAATGGTTATTCCAAAACCGGTAGTCATGAAGTAGTGTTTTTTTAAATGGTATTACACAAAGTGAACGATGAACGATAAGGAGAGTCCAACATTTTGAGTGTGTCCAAATACTTGTTCACAAATCTGGATTATCTCCAATTATAGGAGTTATTTATCATATTATTTGATTTATCGTAAATGCCCAGACTTCCATATTCTTCTTCATCTTGATGATATGTCAAAATAATTAATAAATAAATAAAATAATAATAATACGATAAGGAGAGTGTTTGTATGCTTTTAAAATACAAAATACATTGAAATAAATGTCTACTTAGGATATTAAATAGAGCACATGATCGGCTCGGAGGACCAGGAGAGAAGAAAATGAGGAGAGGTGATTTTTATCTATTGATTTGTTTATGAATGTGCGGGGGACTCACCTCAGTCTTGGTTATTCGGTGTCGAGCTAATTTGACCACCGCAAAGTTGCCTTTGCCGATGGTTTTCTCAATATCGTAAAATCCAACACGAATAGGATTATTGACCCGCTCCCGTTCCGCCATCGTTACCATTTATGCCTTAACAGCTTCGTGTTTACATTCACTATCGGGGGTCAATAGAAAGTATTATCACTCCCGGCATTAATTAATCACCGTGATCATAATATTTACACCACACTGACACTTCTTTACACTATAGTCAAAAAATTACGGTACAAAACAACACAACTAGAATATATCGCTACAGGCGAACAAAAACACTTGATTTATAAGATAATTTATTGCGTAAATGTAAATTCGATGTATTTTCTAAGTAAATTTAAACTAAATGTCCTTATTTGAGTAATTTTAAATATAACTTAAAACGATTTTCTTTATAGAATAACAGGTGAAAATGTATAGAATTGACGTACTCCAGCTATCGCGGGTTGAATGATTGATCTATCGAAACGTTCGGTTTCTTGGACTCCCGTCTCGGTACTAATGTCCGCCATACTATAGCCCATTTTCAGGTGAGTGGAAAACATTTTTATTCACGGAAGATTACGCGGCGCACGACGAGGCACGCTCCGCGACCACTGCGTGAAAACGCTCGACTGACTGACAGCTGGGAATGGATATCGGGACAACCTGCGCGAAGCTCCGGGCGGTCCGAGTGCAGCCGAAGCCGCTTGTTGTGGACCGGAGATTGCCGAAGGGCGCTTTTTCACTCGGACACATTTCGTTTTCAGACCCACGTGAAAATCTTTCAGGATTGGTTAGACGGAATAATTGATCTGTCTGAAATTACAACAATATTCCAAATTTACAGGGTTCGAACCCACTCTACCACAATTTGATACCTATTTTTAATAATGAGCCGCTTAGGCTCACAGAAATAGTATGAAAATTATTTTTGTGAATAGTAAAAACACCAATATTTCTCTTTTTTTTCTCTTTTAAAAAATAAACAGATGTTTTTATTAATTTTAATAATGTTATAATTTAAAAAACATTTAAATCTCAAACACAGATAATATTCCAATAATTAAAAGAGAATAATTAAAAGAGACATATGTATTTACAAATATCTTTGTTACATTATGAATTGTATTACAATATTTTGAGTGTTATCAAATCTTAGTTCACAAATTCGGGTTTGTTCACTTCGGACTTATTTTTATCGACATCTCAACATAGATGAAGAACAATATGGATATTTAGGTAAATTAAATAAAAAGATTAATCGGTAATTAAATTAAATCAATAAAAAAATTGTGTTTCGAGTTGTGGTCTCGTGGTTAGTGTCGCAGACTCTCAAGTCAGAGTTTCTGGGTTCGAACCGTCGAATGTAAGTATTTACAAGGCTTACGACCTGTCATCGGCTGATTCTATGTGATCATCTTATACAGTGTTACATTCACTATTCTACGCATGATTGACGACCACAAATCATTGATAAAATAGTGAATATAACACAACTATAAAATGATACCTTAAGACCAGCGTACGACAGGTCGTAAGCCCTAAAAATACTCAGACTTCCATATACGTGTATGTTGGGATGTCATAATTTATTTATTCAACTTCTTGTAAATAATGTATAGGTAATATTATATATACGCGGGTTGATGGTTAAGAACAATATCTTCCAACCAACCAAATACGGACAAGTGATACTGATCAATGTTTGAACTTTATACAGCCGATTGAAATAAGTGGGAAAATAGTAAATAATTTTTTTTTTAAACCAGATAAATGTCAATAAATTACTTAATAAATGATTTAATAATTAAAATTTTGTATTTTTATTAAACTGTTAATTGATGAAAACAAGTGGGTAAAAATATATAGGATCAGGTAAGGAGTTGAGGGTAGGAAAATAGGACGATATGATGGACGGTGAGGGTTTCAAATATACATAGTAACGTTGTCTGGAAGGTCATCATAGACGGTATATTTTTACGTCAAGTGATAAATCAGTCCATAGTTCTTTGGGGAACTGAAACATACTCGTAATACCATTGTAAAACTTACGCAAGCATACGAGTATGGGTATGCAACACCGAGTGCCCTAGTTTTTGGCGCTATTCTTTTCATCTCACGTTGTACCTCGCGTTCCTCCTCTATTTCCTTGCCCATACAGCAGTTCCGTGCTTCACCTATAACTTTATTGTAACTGCAGACAGTTGGTAGAATTCCATATTGAATTGTTGGGTAATATATCCGAAATAAAACAAGATTTGTTGGATTGAATTCTACATTTATTTATGAATATGTTAATACGTGACGCTTTTCGTCTTCTTAGGACATTATCAAACACTTAATTTGTGTGTTTGATAATGTCCTAAGAAGACGAAATGCCTCACGTATTAACATATACATAAATAAATGTAGAAATCAATCCAATAAACCTTGTTTTATTTTGGATATATTACCCAACAATTCACCTACATCATCTTTATTTCAACAATACTTTGAATAGTCAATTCTAAATTCGATTTTTTGAGCAAATTAAAAAATGCATAATGGAGTGGCGTACACGGAGAATTAATTACGGTAGACAGTGAAGGTAGATATTAAGGTAAGCTGGTACTACTTAGTAAGGTAAGGTAGATACTGGTTGCGTTTTTATCCGTCACGCGGGTAAGTAAGGATAGGCACTGCTTTTCTGCCTATATGGAATGCACGCCTCTGCATATATCGTAGTCATACAGGAGAAAGTGACCAAGTGCATTGTTTTACAAAAACGTGATCATTGACTATTTGATATCTTACTAGCTTAATATTGCCCTGAAAAAATCCCAAAGGATTTTAAACTTGGAAGTATAAGATATCGACTTGTTCAAAATGACTAACTGTATTAGTGTTTATTTTCTTGCTGAGCAAAAGTGACTTAAATTACCCTCCTGAACATTTTACGTTTTGGTAGTTGGTCACTTTCTCCTGTACGACTACGATATGTAAATCAGTAATAAATTTTTCTGACAAATCGTTATTCATATAACCAGTTTAAAAATTGCATGGTCAGTGATAAGAATAAACTATCAGAATCAATATAAAATAATTAGATATCTGGTTTTGTAAATCTAGCCTACTCTCTTAAACTAATCAATTAATGACAATAACTAGTTAGTGAACGTTTGCAAATGTTCAGTTAATGACCGTATACACGATTGGTTTCATAAATTATTTGTTCATAAAAATAATTTATATATTTGACATTGTAAATTTTTGTTTAAATTAAAATTTTCTCGTCAAAATATTTCTTTTTTATATAAAATCTTTCATAACTCCTTTATTGTGAAATTGTTCTAGTCATAAATATACCCAAACACCATAAATTTATATATAATTATAAAGACTGAATGCAGTTGAAATGCGATCATTCAGACGAATGTACGGCAAAACGATGTATACATAATTGATGTTCGAATGATGAAATAAGGAAAGAATGCAAGGCTGAGATAAGGATTTTCGAAAAAAATATGAAAGCTGTTTTGAGATGGTTTAAACATGTGGAACGAACGGTAAAAAAACAAATTTATAAGGCGAATGTAGTTAGAAATAGGAACAGAGGAAGACCGAAAAATACTTGGCATGATCAAGTATGTCTAACACTTGAGCGTGATCCGGTCAAGAGTCGGATTGGTCGGCGAGTATGTATGAGGAGATGCATGAATGTGGTAGAGGCAAAAATAGTTGCAAAGACTGAGTGGTGAGGCGTTCTTTTCTCTCCGCCTACCCCTGCGTGAAACGGCGTGACGATTGGTTGAATTAGTTTCGTAGACGCTGATTGGATTTTTTCGCCTGAAATTAAATGTCAGATAGTATTATTATTAGTCAATATATATGGTACAAAACTAAAACATTATTGAAATATGTATTTAAAAAAAAAAAAAAAAAAACTTGCTTTGTTTTTTCGCCCAAGAATAGGAATTCATTACAGATTTTAATATCTCCACACGAAGTTGTCTTTACTATTCATAGATGGGAGTCGTGTGAGATATTTCACAATTTCTTTCGAATATTTTATATAACTTTCGATAGATTACACTAGATGTCACTGTAGTTAAATGAACAACACCTTTTCAAAGGGTAAAACTTTTCAGCAGAACGATAAATAATGAAAATTGCAAAGCCATATTGAATGCCAGTTAAGCGGATAAGATGGTCAAATACAATTATGGTAGTAAAACATTTTGACTGTGTCCAAATACGTGTTAACAAATCTGGATTATCTGCAATTAGGAGTTATTTTTTATTTTATTTTTTGTCTCACCATAGACGTTTCTAGTGAATTGAAGCACTTTGTTTCGAATGTGAACAATATTAATAGAAGTTCAAAGAATTTGAGTAGTGTGTTTGTCAATCACGGGTAGAATTGGCGAATGTTACATGTGTGTAAAGTGATCACTTAAACCAGCCTAAGACGGTCGTAAGCTCCTCCATATTCTATCTATGTTGAGATGTCAAAAAATAATATGAAATTATAGTAGTCATGATTCGTCTATGATTTTCCTTATTATGTGAAGTTTTTGGTAAATTCTTAAGTAATTGGAAAAATCATATCCACTCTTTTCTTTCCCTTGTACATATCATAGTCGTACAGGAGAAAGTGACCAACTGACAAAATGTAAAATGTTCAGGAGGACCATTTATGTCACTTTTGCTTAGCAAGAAAATAAACATCAATACCGTTAGTCATTTTTAACAAGTCAATATATTATACTTCCAAGTTTAAAATCCTTTGGGATTTTTTCAGGGCAATATTAAGCTAGTAATATATCAAATAGTCAATGATCATGTTTTTGTAAATAAATGCACTTGGTCACTTTCTCCTGTATGATTACGATATATTGTGAGTATGCTTGTGTTGATTTGGTGACATTTTTCTCAAGAATTTTGGTGATTATTCTCCAATTACCAATTTGAGAACAAATATAGTTCTCAATGGATGGTGGAATCTGTCAGCTCCAATCTGCGTAGATATTAAGGCGATGCCAGGTCGAAAGACCTTTGAATGCCCTGACTTCCAGTTAAAAAGATAACTTTTCTCCATTAAAATATCCAATTGTAGCCGAAGTATATAGAATAAAATAGATTTAAAATAGCCTTGGGACCTCGGTATATGTAAGCAATGTACTGACCCCGCAATAAAGACTGTAGTATGTCACCATCGGGGGTGGTCTTTGCCCATACGGAGGAAAAAATAGCTCTGGCTAGTACTAAGTACTTGCAATGTTGTAAGATATATATTCTATATTGTAAAATGTTATTTTATTTATTGTTTCGGCATTAACATTCTTTAATCATTGTAAAATGTTGTTATGATTTGTATACTGCTCTGTGGTGCATGCTTGACTGTACAGAGGTTTTTTTTTTTTAATTACCCAATAATTAGTCCAAGTGACTCTGAAATCTAGCTACGGCTTATGCAACACCGCTTATCATGACCCTACTGAGGCTTCAACTTTTTAAGTTTCATAGCCTATGCCTACTCGTGAGTAGATTTACTCTTTATGTTTAAAGTTACAATAATTTCATGTAATTCATGAGTGAAAATTCTAGGCAAAAACACAAACTTTTTCGCGCCGAGGTAGCGGAGTGGGGATGTCCTTATACGTGCTAGAGGCAGATGGCACGCGAATGCCATCACTCCCTTTACGACGTGATTGGTGGACATACCCCCCTCTGCGATTGGTCGGGCGCAGCCGGCGACACACTCAGAGACAGCATATACAGGGCTCCATTTTTATAAATAAAACAGATTTCAATCGATTACAACTTCATTTTACTTCTCTTCGCCTCCCGAACTATATAAATTATCCAAATTATGATTTTTATTATTACCTTTTCTTGAATATTTTTCGCAGATATTTAGTGGCACATTTTATAAACTTTATAAATAACTATGAGAATTTCAATGTTTAAGAGTTTAGTACATAAACTCTGATGATGACAAGGTTCTTGTCGAAACCGGTTGGATAAAGTGTACCAATAAAAAAGTGGTTAAAACAGAGTTGTTTTATTTTATAAAGTTTAATATTACCAATTAGTCACATCTCTAGTTCCAATCTAGGTAGATATTAAAGTGGTTTGTAAGATACTCTATGCCACCAGCTTCTACTGTAAAAGTGAGTGAGGTAATAAAACATGGAAGGGTATGTCGGAAAATAAAACAACAGACAGCAGTTTACCATTTGTAATTTCGATGCTTAGATCTTACACGCTTCCGGCAGTAGTGTTTCTGGTATACGCTACAATCTTTGGTAATACTTTTATAAAAGAAAGAATGACATTTCAACAACAAATTTACAGTGTATCCATACAAAAACAATTTACAAATGAATTAATCCAAACATCGGCTCGTACGTAAATTAAATAGTGAACTTTACAAACAAAACTTACGAGAATTGTTTTTGTAAAACAATAAAAAATGAACAGTCAACCGTAAAAAGAAATCCGTACTGACTATTTCCTAATATAATGACTCGGGATATACTTTATGAAATATTAACATTAAATATTTACAATATGGTGAAAAGGATTAAAAACAAAAATACAACCTAACTCAATCCTAACTATTTGTTCTATGACAACTTTTTACACAGGAATTTTCAGACAACTGACAAACAAAATTGCACAATGAAAAGAATATACATTACATATAAAATTATACAAGCAGACTGGTAGGGCCTTTACAATTCGATTTATACAAGTTTATCACACAAAATCAAGATGGAAATGTATATTACGAGTATAAACACTTATTTCACAATACAGTCAAATAGATTCTGCAAATAAATACACAGCATCAGCACTTTGTGTTAAATCAATCTTCCAAATCTAATATTAGGTATTATATATGATTCATTAAACATACAAATTCAAACACCAGAAAAATAATCTTTAAAATACACTTCTTCTGTTATTTTATCGAGTCAATTTTTTTAAGCTTAAAAAGTGATTCGTTATTGGCATATTTTTACGGAGAGTTTCAAATTCAGTTTTATTCGTGAATACAGCGGACTTTAAGTTATTGAAAGCGGCAAATCACTGATATGGTTCAAACTAATATATTTTTTGGCAACTTATTCCAGATTTTTATCTAGAACCATACTGAATCTAAGGGGTACTGTTTAACTAAGAAATATTGTTAAATTTTCTCGAATATTTATCAAATTAGACTGAACAGATTTAACCTTTCCGGGAGTACAAAAATTGATGTCCGACTTTCTCTGGGGAGTGGGTTCTTCTTATTTAAAAAAAAAATTTTTTCATTAAATCGATGTATTAGGAAGATGGAAATTATGTTAAAATATCTTTTTTTTAAAAAAAAACGCATCTTCAAAATATTTTTCAATTATGACAAAATTACACACAAATATCCACAGATGTCATTGCTATACAAGTTACATCATACTAACTGACAGATGGACTTCGAAATTCATTAACGTCGATACTCCTTCAAGGAAAATTCACACCAACATTAATTTACGTCCATACTCTCGGAAAGGTTAAACATAACTTAATTTTTGTTGACCCCAATGGTGCATAGGGCACAGTATCAGTCTGACACAGAATTAATTTGATCGTTAATTATACATGGTACTTCAATTGATACGTAGACTGAAGTCATAACACAAGGTGTACTATATTTAGTAGTTACATGTCTGGATCCCATTCGATGTATTGACCTTTCCGACGCACACACTCATCCCAACGGTGTTTCCACTTTTGGAAACAGTCCTGGAACATACATTCAAGTACAGTATATACACGGGTCTACCAAACAATAAAATGACTCGACTGCAATCAGTGTTAAACGCAGCAGCGAGATTAATTTTTGGAATTTCTAAATTCAGTCACATCACCCCACTACTTCACAAACTCCACTGGTTACGCTTTCCCGAAAGGGTTGAGTATAAACTCTGCCTACTCATGTATAAATCAATACACAATATGGCTCCAGAGTATCTTAAGGAGCTGTGTATTCCAGATGAATTGGTTGATAGACGTCTCACGCTTCGATCGGCTACAACATCTGCAATGGGCAAAGTTATCTTACCAGCTCGCAACCAACGCACTAAATTTGGCGAGCGTGCCTTTGCTGTTGCAGGACCGACGGCGTGGAATGCTCTTCCACCAATGGTTAGAAATAGTGAGAGTGAGATGATCTTTAGAAAAAGACTAAAAACACATTTGTTTGCTAAATCATTTCCACCATAATATTTTCCCCAATTCATTCACCGTGAAGCGCCCTTGAGGTATTTTTTTACGAAAATGGCGCTATATAAGTTATCCAATTTTATTATTATTATTAAAGTATCTTTTGTTTTATGACGTCAGTCTATGTATTAATTGAACAAGCCAACTATATTGTGAAATCAAATAAATATCAGAGTGAAATATATCTATTTTTAATTAAGTTTCACTTGATATATACCACTATTTCTTAGAATCTGTTGGGACACGTGCTTCAATGCATTCCGCATCATTATCAAACATACTTGAAAATGATGCGAAATGCATAGAAACACGTGTCACAATATATTGAAAGAAATATTGATATTTACCATGTAAAACTTGAATTAAAAATGGATACCACATAATGGAGTGACTGCCGAATCAATTAATGAAATAAAAATATAACTCGCATTTATTTTGAGTCCCCTGGGAATCCAACCCGAGACCTCTATCACGGTAGCCAAAGGTAACCACTGCGCTATGGAGCATAACAGGCCCCGGATATCATTACAAGTGCAAAATTAGCGGCTATTATTTTCCATCGGTCTCAGTACATCAAAAATAGTGACAAATAGTACGTACTCACAAATTGAACTGATATGAGCTGTGTATGTACTATATATTATATTACCGTTTAATTACATTTAAATCAGCAGCCAAAATGCATTAAAATTTATTTATTTTAATTAATGAATATAAAAGTGTGTAACGTATTGGCCAATTTTATAATGGTAACATTGAATAATTTTTACAGTGCACTGATTTGACACATATTTGAAAAATAATATATAATTATAATTGATAGATATGGAAGGGTGGCACGATGCCATCATTGCCTAAATTACTGTATTTCTATGATTCTTGGTATGGAAATAGACTAGCAGCTAGAAGCTGTCGAGGTTGACAGCTTCAAGCTGCCGCATGAGGGCAATCTGCAAGATTCAATAAAATAATCATATTGTACGCACAATTCAAATTACAGCAGTCAAAATAGCTGTAATTGACTTGCGGTTGAATGTGAGCGGAATGAGATTTTCATATTGAAACTGCATGGTGCTGTTGACTCCGATGTTTTAGGCTGCTGGTCTATTTCTAAAACCGTGATGCATTTCTTTTATTTTAAAGAGGGAGTCTGCCGTAAATGCTATAAATGCATTTTAACACATTGCTTGCGGGAAACACTTAAAGGCGTCTTTTACATACTGTTGATAGAGAGCGAGAGACGCTTATAAGCGTTCCATTTGCTTACTTTTGATAGAGCGCGAGAGACTCCGAAAAACATTGTTCAGATCGTAATTGGGTTTGCGGTTACTTGTGATTAGTATACGACACTAATTAGAGTCGGGGTTGATGAAAAAACTGCCCGACAACAATGTGTTTTCGTTAGCTGAAGGAAAAAAAAAGTTATAATAATAAAGTGTAACATATAATACTAAGAATTTTTTTTTCACTCTCATTTATTTGATGTTATATAATAAATCATCAAATTAATATTTTATCAATTTGATAGCACCGCATCAACCTTTGGGTGCAAAGAGTGTTTGGTTGGTTTTTCTTGTCGTATTATGCTGTTTTTTTTTAATGATTAAAGAAAACATATTACATATTATCTTGTCGTATTATGCTGTTTTTTTTCGATATAATACTGTGGTTTTTTTTAGATTCTGGGATTTATGAAAGACTTGATACTAGATTAAACACAAATGATAGATATTGACGCATTTACGACATTTTCCCTGCATCTCAAAAATAACCTCACAAATTAAGCAAGCGTTCATAAATAACAAAGCAATCAATAAACGTTATTAGTTTTTATTACTGAACGTCACGGATATCAATTTCGTAAAATCAATGTCTTATAAATCATTTCACAACTGAGGAAATCAAAACATGATATATTTGTATCGGTGATACAAAATAATAGTAAAATGGTGAAGAAAATATTAAGGGCATCATCGAATGTAAGAAATACAGTAAGTTTTACGTTATCGAAAGGAACTATAAATCTTCATAATGTCTTAAAAATATATATGTATTATTTAAAATTATAGTTGGGAGATGGAATTTCAGTGGAATAATTTCTGTGTTTAAAATATTTTTTACGTTCAAAGTATGTATAATGATTTTTCTAAAATGTATGCTAAGCTTGCGTTATTTTCTAGAGCAACAGATGTTATTCGACGTACCTAGATACAATTTATTGTTATTATTATCATTCATTCCATCAATCGGTGGTAGAACGCTAATAGCAAGTACAGCTGCACTCAACTTGACTGCCTTCCAGCAAAACTACATTAGTCAAAACAATGATTTCAATTATTGATTTTTTTCCAGACACAAAGTGCATCTGGGCAATTTGAAAATTCATTTACCGTGTGAATTGATTGATTTGAGTTCAAGAGTACACATGAGAGGAATAAAAATGTTAAATTTACTTTGCAATAATTAAAAATTTTGCATTTAGACATCTCAACATAGATGAAAAATATGGAAGTATGGGTATTACGACCTGTCATATACTTGATTACTTTATACACGTGTAACATTCACCGTTCTACCCATGATTGACAACCACATTACTCAAATTTTCAGAACTCAAATAATTCACATATTGCTTCATGTGTGAGTTCTCGGCAGTATCTATGATTAATTTGAGTAAGATTAAGATCCTTTGCGAATTATTTTACACACTGGGAAACGCCTTAAAACATGATTTATGAAGCTCACAATTCGATAAGTTATTTTAATATGTTGTGAATATATTTTTGGGTATAATGATTAACAAGTGCTTAGTAAAATGAGGAAAAAAAATCAATCCATCAAGTAACCGAAAAAATAAGTACTGTGCCAGTATTTGGTTATGTGAACTCCAATTATGTAGTAAAATAATGATTTCTCTTTTTATTAGTGATTATTTTTTTAACCGTAAAACTATAATTATTGCAAAGTGATAAAATTGTCTTAATTCCTCACATGTGTTTAAAAACATACATTGATACTGAAATTCCTTATGCGTAGAAGACTGAGTGCAAAATTAAATATGTAACTACAAATACCCTGGTCATAATAGTGTATTAACATTATTAAGTTGTAACATATATTTACCCCAGTGTTTTAATATAATTTACTAGCAAATTAAGAAAAATTGTATCAATTATTTTGATGCCATTTTGGTTTATCCACATTTTTCTGGAAGTCAAAGAATCTTTTTTAGAATTTGCAGGATTTATTAGTGAAAAACCGATCTCCTGTTTTTTTAGGGATACTTTATCTCATCCACCTATTATTAGTATAGACTTTGGAACGTCCCACTGTTATATCATTGCATATTTGGGAATATCTTTACATGACTTATTGACAATCCATGAAATTTCTGCAAACACTAATGAGATCTTTTTTTTCTACTAATACCAATCAGAAATCTCTAAAAGAAGGATGATCAGTTGCCAGAAAGGTGGATAAATTGTATAAATTGTAGGTTTTTTTCAAAACTGGCAAACAGTTGTTACAACAAACTGTTCAAAATAAAATAAGAAATAAATAGAAAGTACATTCATACCATCAATAAAATAGAAGATTAAACTTCTTATTCCAAAAATGGTTGTATCTAAATAGTTAACATTTTCATATTCCAAAAAGACATACATGATTATAGCTTTAGAAATGTTGATGATTTAGATACAATTTTTGGAATAGAGTTTAATTTTTTTTTGCGTTGTGCTCTTAGGCATTTAACCAGCAATATGTATTAATGTTTTACATATACATATTATAATATAATTTATATTTGAAGCACTAACTTTGTGATTTTCCATTTTATAATTAAAATGTAACTTTGTTTTAAAATCATTATAAATATTTAATTCTAACTTAATTTTAATGTCTACCGGTTTCGAAGCTAACCGCTTCTTTATCAAGAATTATTTTTTATAATGAAGGGGTTAGCTTCGAAACCGGCAGACATTATAATTAAGTTATAATTAACCCTTTCCTTGCATGACTGCATGACTGCATTGACAGTTCGTCTTGGAGAGACAAGTGAAGTTATTATTTTGGCATTCATAGCGCGTCTTTTGGCTAAATTATGAACTATTTACGTGAGTCATGAATGTATCTAATCAGTAACAACAAAGAATTATATTTTTAAAGAACGTTTTAACACTAACTTTTGGGTATGTAACAAATTTGATACACTATGCAGTGAAGGGTTAAATATTTATAGTGATTTTAAAACAAAGTTACATTTTAATTATATACATATTACTTTATATCAAACCGCTAGTGGTACAGTAAGTTTCTTCTGTAATTTCAAAGATAATTTTTCATCAAAACTATCACACGGTTGAAATTGAAGAAATACGTTTCCGAATTAAGAAATAAATTGAAATGAGAGAAATATATGTTACAAATTATTAACATCAGGTGGTTCCACAGGCCAATGTCCCGCGGGAAGAAACAGGGGATTGGCATTTTAGACAACAATATGCGATAGCCAACGATTAAGCTCAAACATTAAAATAGTCAAGTACAGTGGTATTGTTTCACACTGTCTCGTGCAAGACAATACGACCGAGAGAATCTAAAGCGCTCCTTCAGAAGAGAGCTGGCTTTTCATCTCAACCAGAGCTTCAGTCGCAGGGCGTCCACGCCGTTGAGATAATAACGAAACAATCGTTTGTCCCTCACGAAACCCAGATTCTCGTACAGTCTTAACGCTGGCTTGTTGGTGATTTCCGTTTCTAGCACCACTTCGTCCGCCTCGTCCACCACCATCATCTGGAAAGGAAAATAAAACACGTTAAGAAACAAAAAAGAAGGATGAAAGTAGACTGAATGCAGTCGAAATGCGATCTCTCAGAAGAATGTGCGACAAAACGATGTATAATAGATGTTCAAATAGTGAAATAAGGAAAAAAAAAGCGGCATATTTTTAACTTAATATTTACCCGCCACAGGGCAGAAAGTGTTGTTTTTGCATTTTGAAGAAAAGGTATTGTTTTTTTATTTTTTAAATATACTAAATATTTTTTAAATGGAGAAAAAACATTCAGGTTTTACCTAAAAAGATCTGTTGCACAGTCAAAAGTTCGATAAGTGACTTGATATTTATTTTTGATATATTGTATTATATTTTAAACTTTAAAAACGTTCTCCCGAGAAATCAAGTTTTTTGATTTATGATGTTCTTGAAAGGAGTGAGCGACATATACCGTAGAACGGGGCTACTTGAGCTTTGATGTGTTACTTGAGCCCAGTACAAAAAAATATTTAGATCTGTATTTGGTCTACAATAATGAACGTATCGACATGATTCATTGTTTCCCTGACAGGTGACACTAATTGTCACAATACGTTCATTATTGTAGACTAAATACAGATTTAAATCTATGCTTCCATATTCATCTTCATCTTTGATGAGATGTCAAAAAACAATATCTTAACTATGTGTACATAACTATCAAATCCCGTTGCAAAGCGGTCCTCAGGAATGTGTTAAGATGCCTAATTCATTTATTTGTCATAACAATAAACGCTCTAAATGTGTCAGAAATGAAGACTCTAAAGAGCATATGTCTACGAGAGTCTAAAAGTCTACAAGATAGGGGAAATATGCGAGATGGAAGATGTCGTTAGGTGGGGAAGGCAACGAAGAAGACTATAGTGCATGCATGTGAGGAGAATGGAACTATCCAATTCCCCCACATTGCATCGCAGTACCAACCCCAAGGTAGAGGAGGTAGACATTGCAAGAGCCTTATGCCATTTAAAAACAGGCCACAAGACCTACATCAAGAAGAAGAGTAAGAACAAGATAGATGATTCATTTTGTAATCCAAAGGACAATAGGAGGTTATATTGGTACCAATAAGAGGTGTTCCTAGTATATCAGTCATATGTGCAAATACTATGATGCGTCAAGAGATCATTATATCACGATAGTTGTATGGAGCTGTAGTACGTACAATATACTAGCCACTGGCCACTAGTCAAATCTCACAAATCTGTTTCAAACCAATATAACCAGCGATAACATTGTCACTCACAAAACATAAAACTAATTTAAGTTTATCAATGACTTGCCGGTCAGTCGTTTTGCATTGTACAGTGTAAAGCTATCTCTTTCTCACTCTATTGGATTATTAGATACGAATGATGAAAAGAGACAAATAAACATGTCGATGTCAGTCATGGCGTGTTAAATATGGCTCGGCTCAGGACTCACTGGGTTCGGAAATACGCGGAGATACGAAGCAGATATTCCGATATGGTTTAGTAAACAGATATTTTTTTATTTTCCGTTTATTTCCCGCTCTGCCAAAACATCAAAATGAAGCGCGTACAAGTGAAGTTTGGAGATATTGTTATGAGCTTTCTGAGGCAAACAAATTACCAGTGCGCAAATAATATGCGAACAAAACTATCCTTCAAAACAAGTCTTTCTAATTTAAAGAAACATTTGAAATGTAAGCGTACCGCGTACTGCGGCGGCGGATAGTACGAGATACGAAGAGCATGGTTACCAGACTAGTATCTGGTAAGAGGTAGCGTATCCTAGTATCTTGACATGGTGATATCGGTAATTGCGATATCGCTAAGTAGCAGTCTAAACACACCACTAGTATCAATATTCATATTTCATTGTTTACATCATATAATTCCATATTATTTTTTGACATCTCATCAAAGATGAAGAAGAATATGGAAGTCTGGGCATTTACGGGGCTTACAACCGTCATAGGCTAGTTTAAGTGATCACTTTACACACGTGTAACATTCACCAATTCTACCCATTATTGACAACCACACTACTCAATTTTTTTGAATTACCTAACGTCCAAGTGACTCTGAAATCTAGCTACGGCTTATGCAACACCGTTTATCATGTCCCTACTCAGGCTTCAACTTTAAAAGTTTCATAGCCTATGCCTACTTGTGAGTGGATTTATGTTTAAAGTTACTATAATTTCATGTAATTCATGAGTGAAAATTCTAGGCAAAAACACTCGCTTCAGACACACACACACACACTACTCAAATTCTTAGAAGTTCTATATATATGAACCAATTTAGAAACTTTGTTCTTGAATCACTAGAACTTCACTAGAGACATCTATTGGTGAGATGTAAAGAAGCTTTTTTATTAAGCAGAAACTCTTATATTAGTATGTGAGATCCGAATCCAGATTTTGTGAACAAGTATTTGGACACACTCAAAATGTTGTCATATAATTCCAGTGCCATAGTGCCCTAAAGATGGCCCCAGTATTGGCAATGGCCGGAAAATCAGTAAGAAGTAATAATGACCCGGAAATATACTATCAGCCTTTATCTCTCTGGGCTTCATCTGCACCCAAGTGATACATAAGGCACTGCATCCAACATATTCAGTGTTAACTCGATCTTAACACACTTTGGACAGGAAAGGTATTTCTATCCGTTCGGTCGATTGATGCTTAAGGACGGAAAGGGTATTTTTATCTTCTGCGCCGGCTTCATTTCAAAAGCAGAAAGAAAATAAGGAATTATTAATGTTTTTATATTAATTATATACCAATCTCTTTGTTAAGGTCTTAACTATATGTACATAATTATCAAATCCCAACACCAGCAGTCCGCAGGCTTAAAAAAACTCATACGAAATGTGTTAATTATAAAGGAGGTTGATCGGTCCCATGCCCCAGATTCATAAACATAGAAATGAAATATGGTTTATGGGATACAGATGTCGTAAGTGAAGGAGTTCATGGTGAATGATATAAGGAAAGGGAAAAAGAGGAAGGATGGTAGGTGTTGTAGCAGCGAAAAAGAGAATGCAATCTTTGTTTTTAACCACTTATTTTTGGTACTATTTCTCCTACTGGTTTTGACAATGTGCTTGTCAAGTTTACAAAATGTTCTACAAAGTGTCAGCAATAAGCTTTGAGGAAAAAAAATGGCTAGGACACTCAGGGTTACACATTCAAACTTGTTTGAGCAAATAGTAGGGTACACTGGTAATATGTATGAGTTTATTTAGAATAAAACCCTTGTGACTTTCATCCGTATCCAATATTGCATAAGGCAGTTTAAAAAAAAATTATTTAAAAAAAAGAGAAATATTTGTGTTTTTATTATTTAAAGAAATACCTCTTAACTCTTTCAATTAATGTAAGCCTAGGCGGCTCATTATTAGAAATAGGCAGGGCTTTTTATTTATATAAAAAAGGTCCCGAGACTCACTTCATATCAAGCTTCTTACTTAAAAAAATATATATTCAAATATGATTTAAATATTTATAACAATACCATATTATATCATTTTGACGAATTATAAAAATAAATAGTGTAATTACGTAAGCGTACACATTGTTTTGTCTAATTGATTTTGAAAATCAAAAAAAATTAAAAATCATCCGTGAAAAAAGGTGCCAGGGAAAAAAGCCCTGGAAATAGGTATCAAATTGTGGTAGAGAGGGTTTGAACCGAGAAACTCTGACTCAAGCGTCTGCTACACTAACCACAGTACCACAACCCGACACAATCAATTATACAAATAAAATATATCTAACCGAGATAGCTTGCTTGACAGTGCACAACCCGACACTATCAATGATACAAATAAAATGTACCTAACCGAGATAGCTTGCATGACAGTGCACAACCCAACACAATCAATGATTCAAATAAAATGTAACTAACCGAGATAGCTTGCTTGACAAGGTGGGAGCCTATTTTCCTTTTCCGGTACTTCTCGTCCACGGCCAGCATGGCGATATAGCCCCTCTTCACCTTCTTGCGGTGCAAGTCCAGCTTGCACACTATGGCACCGATACACCGCTTGTTGTGCATGGCGAGGAAGCACAGCTTCGGCCAGTTGTGGATGAAGTATCTGTACGTGTAAATCGAGTACGGCTCCGACAGGTCCTTCTGGATCAGCCTCATGATCTCGGTCATCTGCAACTCGGACCTGTAGGACTCGAACTCTATCGCGTCGGGAGAGGAACAACTTTCGTCTTTGCACTCGGGACACAATACCGTAGGAGACTCTTTGTCGTCGGTTTTGGGTAGGTTTTCGACGACTTCTGATATTTGCACATGACCTAAACGATCCTCCAACTTTTCACTTAAACTATCTTCACTCGCGAGTCGTTCGCATACATCTTTAACATATTCGTTTTCACCATTTTTACTAATATTTTGTTCACTCGCATGATCGCCTGACACGCCATTCGTCAGACCGTTATTCGGATGCAAACTCACTTTATCTTTAAAATCCTTAATCAAATCGTCAGTTTCCGCGATACTACTCGTATTATTGACATTTTCGATAGATTCTTTGGCCTTTTTCGACTTTTTCTTGGCGGTCATTCCTTTCTTTACCTTCGACTCGGTTTTCGCGTCATCATTATTAGTGATATGCTCCATTACTCGGGATTCCAATTGCCCGATAATCGGGTAAAATATTTACTATACAATTTCAGCTCGCTACATACACTTTATTAATATTTTTTTAACTATCTAGACCTGCATCGGTTGCTCGATTTTCCATCAGGTTGCGAGCGAGCGGACATCTTGTTTTCTTACAAGATTGTCAAATCAATCATTTGTCATTGCGCGGATCTTTCAGGAACAATATAATACAAAACGGTTAACTAAGATATTTGTATGAATAGGAAATACTTATAAATTGAAAAAAAGTTTTTACAATAAAGCTATCTAAATTTTCACAACTTAACCATATTCACATTATGACAAAAGAAATTCGTATGAAAAATTGTTGCCATACGATTTTCTTTCGTTCCCGAAATTCTTACTCTAGTGCTGCCACACTTAAATTTAATGAGTCTCGTGGTTTAGATTTATTATAATAGTTCTTACTTGTATTTTGACGTAGTGCAAACTTACCCATATGCGTTTAGTAAAAAAATAAATGAATAGCGCTACAGGCCAGAGAAAAAATGTTTCAGTGTCGGAAAGGAGTTATTAAAAATAAATAAATCATGGAACCGGGTCCTGGTCTTATGAAAATAATGCCATTTCTAAAATAGTAAACATAAATCAATGTCTAACGGATTTACTGACAGCCATGGTACATTTTTGGTGTGGGTTCCTTCTTGATTGTGCTTTATCCTTATCGGTTTTCCTCGGTTTCCATGAAGCCCAATAACATCCTCATTAAAATATGGCATCGATTGTTATTTGTCATAGTTGTAATGTTTTTGTTTTTTTTTTTCTGCTAACCCTTATGAATAAAAACTTACTTGCTATAATCCTACATTCAACATTTGTTAATAGATGGCACTGTCTTTACTTTTTATAATTTTTTCTAATTGGGTAATGATCAATCAAGTAACTTCAGGCAGGTAGGTACATAATATATACAGTAAACCCCCTATAACGTTTGAACGTTGTAGGGGGTTAATGTTTTTAAATTCCATTTTAATTTTAAATGACTCATTTCAGTCTTTTCAGCTGGTCAACATGTAAAAATACATTTTTTTAAATTAACGACTTATAACATTCCCTCTGATATTGCGGTACCCATCTCAACGTTATAGGAGGTTTTACTGTACATATCGCTGATATAATTTATTATATACATGTTCTCAATATTATTAATATTTAAAGCACTTACTTTGTGGTTAGTCATTTATACTTATTTATTTTTTAACAAAAACTAAAATTTTTGTGAAAAAAAAAAGTATTTTATAATTATGTCGACTGTATAAACGTCACTGATGTATAGAAGAGTCCATATATCATATTGACTCTTGAGTTATAAATTAAATCGTCACCCTTTTCTATAACAACACTAAATAATCCGGTAAATATTTGTATTACATTTACTTTTTATGTAGGTATGTTATCTTTTCTAATAAGAAATGAATTAAAAGAATCATTTTCTTAGTACTTTTTTATTTCTTTTTATTTTACAAATGTTAGGTATGTACCTATATGGTTTAAGTAAGGAACATTCATTTCGCTACCTATGTCATTATATAATTACACTTTTAATGGCAAAATAATATACATTTTATAACTAATGCAATATGAACAAAACATTTTTTTTTATATATAATCATTATTGTTTTCATAATAACCAGTGTTTTTTTATTAACGTATGAAAAGGTACATTTAACTCTAAAATTGTGCGTAGCATAAAACGTGATTGTTTTTTTTACATAAATGCCACTCCAATTCTTTTATTTTTTAAACGTCATTTTTACTAAATTTAAGTAAAAAGTATTACTCCCGGAAAGAGAAAAAAATCATGAGAAATTTGATACTGTAGTAAGGACCCCTCGTTACTATGAGTGGCAACACTGTCAAATTAAATCTAAACTTATATTTATATTTTAAAGATCTATTTACAAATAATATAAAAATGAGATAATTAGCACTTGTATCTTTCTTCGCAGTTGTTTCCTGCTGCTCCCCAAGCCGCCGCTTCCTTTGCTTCTTCGATGATCTTTTCGTATTTTTTATCGTAAGGGACAATTCTGAAAAAAAAGAATCGATATACTAACAGTATGTTAAAAGAAAACCATTTACAATATAGGTACCTACATAGTTTCTTCTGCAATCAATTCAGGGCTGAATTCACAGTAAAATCATAAATTAATTCACAATATTTTGAGTGTGCCATATTTTTATTCACAGATTCGTCGACGAAGACAAGACGAAGAAAGTTACATGCGGTTAATCTTTTCAATAGATACTATCTACAGATATAGATTCTAGTACGAAAAGTGTAGAGAAAATATCATGGTGCAAAGTTGTACTGTACCCCAGGAGACTTTGCACCAAAATATAAATAATAAAAAATACTGGTAAAAATACATACAATTTTTAAAATGGATCAGACATGTTACATGTATATGTGTTATTACATTGCAATAGTTGAAACCTCAGAAAAAGTAAAAAACCTGATCTGAATAGACAATTTTTGGAAAAAATGCAGTATTCTGGTGCAATTTATCCTCACTTTACGGAACATAAATACAACGAATCTTAAGTAATATGGTTGTCAATTAATTGTGCAATGGTTAATGTTATACATTGTACAAGTTGATTACTTAAATCAACCAAAGACAGTCCGTAATCCCTTTAAATACCCTTTACTACCTCAAATGGGCCTCTTCGTCCTGGTTAATTTCAATCTTTCCGTAACTTAATCTTTAAAAATTTAATGTTTGGCGATTATGACATTTTAAATCGGTTGTATTGTAAGAAAGTAACTAACACCACTTTTTTTTACCAAAAAGTAGTACCTTTAGACTCTAATAGATAACTTTAACCTTTTCCACTCTGACTATTTTTTCTCATAACTGATCAGCTACTCCGATCAAAAAATGCGACGTTTTTCTACCATTAGAATAAATATATTGGTTCCCTAATTTTGGGACACTCTGTCTGGCAATTCGTATGACCATGTTAATTAAGACTAACTGTATTTATCTGAAATATTTTTTGGTAGAATATACTTAGCTGATAGAGAAATCAGTGATTAAAGTTATACCTGCGCCGGGCCAGTCATTGTGGCCCACGGAGCTGCCTACTAGAATCATACGGGCCAGAATGTCTGGCCTACAGAGTGGTGAGAGCTAAAGTTTAGAGTTTCTACACTACACACGATCTTCTGTAACTCCAGCCCATTTTGGACTTTTGATTAAATCCTTAATGAAGACATCGTTTAGTATCGATGACTTTATTTTTAGAAGGTAACACCGTGTTGACTCTATTTTTATTGCTCTAGCATTGAAGGTGGTGTCGGAATAAATAACAAAACAAAATAATTTGTTTATGTTTAGAAAACATTGTTGAGTACGTTTGTTTTGTATATTATTTTGAGAAATAAAAAGACTTTCTGATCCACTTACATTTTTATCAACAACCAACTAGTTTCGGCAACAACCTGTTGCCCTCTTCAGGGTTTCATTTATGACCCATAATTTATGATCATAAATTAAACCCTGAAGAGGACAACAGTTTGTTGCCGAAACCAGTTGGTTGTTTATAAAAATGTGAGTGGATCAAAAAACAAAGTCTTTTTATTTCTCAAAATAATATATCAATATGATCCACAAAGTTAATGCTTTCAATATTCAAAACGTTTGTTTGGCTTACCCGTTCGTAAGCTTGGCTGCAGTGAGAGCCAAGTCAGCCCCTCCGCAGTATCGTTTGGCCAACGCCGGGTTGAGGCAAGACGATCTCCCGAGGCAACCCGGCCCACCGTGCAGATAACTAACCCACAAGTCCAACTCTGCGCCACTAACCCACGGAGAATTAGGGTCATCTAAAAATGTGAAAGATAAACAATTATTATAATACATTATAATTCATTATTAATTATTTTAGATAATTTATATGGCGCCATTTTCGTAAAATACTACCTCAAGGGTGCTTACTTACGTAATTATGATATGAAAATGATAACCAACTAACTAACTAACCATCACGCCGCTTCCCCGCAGGGGTAGGCAAAGAGAATCGAACGCCACATTTTTCTGTCTTTGCAAACATTCTTCGCCTCTTCCACGTTCATGCATCTCCTCATACACACTCGACGATTAATACGACTCCTGACCCGGCCGCTCTCAAGTATTTAACATACCTGATTGTGCCAAGTTTGATAATGATTAGACAAAAAAATATATTATATGTATGTAATAACCTATCATGTTACGTTCAAATACCTTAATCAGCTTTGCTTGATACAAAACTATTACGTTTTTACATCTTAAATACTTGCACACATGTTGCATGTATGATATGTATGTTGCATGTGTATATTTATGTATAATAGAAGCAGATGTAGACAGAGGAAAACTTGGCATTATCAAGTATTTCAAATACTTGAAAAAGGGTGAGGTCAGGACACGGAATAATCGGAAGTTATGCATGAGGAGATGCATAAATTTGGAAGAGGCGAAAAATGTTTGCAAAGGAATATTGATGTGGCGTTCTTTTCTCTCTTGATTGTCGATTTGGGAAATTGGGTCTCAGTTGACAAATAACTAAATTTCAGACAATCAGACAACCCTTTATATCTTTTCAGGATACTGAGTTCCTAACTGCTTCAGATCAGCGCTAGCTTTTCCTAGTTAAACTCAGAAAACTTGCATTTTTGACGTCAATCGTGAAATTTACACATTGGAAAAAATGAGAAGATCGCTTTTATATTAAAATTTCATAAATAATTACATAAAATATTACTGACGATTTCACCAATAAAATACATGTAATACAATTTAAAATGAAAATTTGAAATTTGAACTCAAAAAGATATAATATCTTGAAACAAAATGATCTACTCGCGATTCATGGGTGTGTATGTATTGTATTATTGTATTATAATTTTTAAAGCTCTAAAGCTGCCCAAGACAGGGACACATAATATCAAGTAATAATCGACGTTGGAGGTACCTGACACTCAAGGTACATGACACATGAAGAAGACAATTATTACAATTGTGTCGCCTACTTTCAAAATCCGCCAGATCCAATTTTATAAGATTTTAAAATAAATACTCTATCGGAATGCCAATTGTGGGTTTTAGTGTTTAAAATATTTATATACTTGAAAACCCTGCTAAAAAATACAGCGTTGTATTTTAAATTCCGCTATATTCATGAAACTTGCCTTCTGACCCATATCGGCCAATCAGAGAGCGGGGATAGGTCAAAAATTACGATGACATCACTATCGGTTTGTCTCGTGTTTTTTTTTTTTTTAATACTGAAAAAAGTCTAAAAAATGTTAAAATTCTCTATTTCATAATCTTTTATCTAAAGATAGACAAATCTTTTAAACATAAATGTCACCCGAAGAATTATGCATTTTTTGGAAAATCGACTTACATGGATCTGGCGAATTTCGAAAGTAATTTTATAAAGTTTCAATAATTCACTCACTTTCTAAGCTTCTTCCGTATCCGTGAGAATATGCACCAGCGCCGAACATCCCTGCTGCCAGAATCAAAGCCTTCAGCACCACTAGAATTACTAGGTTTGTAAGGTTAAGGCTGAGGACCTGGAATTTAAAAGTATGATTACCATAAAAATCAAAATAAAAATATTAAAGATTCAAAAACGTTTTTGAATTAAAATATTAAAAATAATGAATTACACCAAAAATGAATATGCGGAAAAATTCGATTCATTAGTAAAACGCGTTTTTTTGTTGCAAAGGGATTATTATCTTATTTTTATTAATAAACTTGTCACTCTAACAATGTTAAGTTATAATTTACATAAAATACAAAAAAACATGTTAAAATTAAAATATTTTAAAAATCAATTGCATCTCAAATGAATATGCTTAAAATTTGGATTCAAATGTACTTATAACGTGTTTTTTCTAAGGGTCTCTTATATTTTTGTCATAAGACTTGATCATTATTTACAAAGATTTGAATATTGATCTTTTGGTCAATTCTCACCATTTATTTCATATATTTCTTTCCATTATTCACCATAATAACACTTTTAAATTTACAAAAATGTTTCCTCATTACATTTTCCTGTACCAAGGGAATCACATTTTTCAGTATTTCATTTAAAAAAACATTTGTAAGTAATTTGTCAATCACGACTCAATCACGAATGACATCGTATATTTTGTCCCTCCAATATTTTCCTGCAATCGGTAAAATCCCCAATATTTATGAAACCAATAATAACTATTATCTTAGTATTTCACTTTTTTTTCAAATAAGTACTTTTTTGCAAAAACTTACTTTTGGTATTAAGTACTTTTGCAAATAAGTACTTTTGGTATTTACTCAACAATTTAATAATAAAATTATTCGTAGGTACTCGAAATTGTTTACAGTGCCTATTTATACATTCTTAACGTCCATCTTTAATATTATTACGTAATTCTGATTTTTCTGTACATGAGAGGCCTTTACCTACCACAAACTTTTATAATTTTATCTACGCTTCATGAAATCATTGTATCGACTATTTCATTATTTTATATCAAATAACATTATTCTCAATGATTAAAGTCTATCTTTTTATTACTGAGTTAATTAAAAAAATATATTAAGATGTTCAGCATTATTGGACCCACGAAATGAGACTCTTAAGAAAAGTGTTTGATTATGATGTTTAATGCATTGAAACACGTATCACAGTAGATTTTAATGAATAATGATATATACCATGTAAAAGTAAATTATGCAGAATTAAATTAAGTGCATGTGTTAGATACAAACCTGCCCAATGCATTGTGCAGTATTTTGTACGGATTGCACACCCACCTGACTTGATGCACCCGTAGATCTTGAGATCACTTCTCTCGCGATATCCGCCAGCATTTGTCCTCCTCTTCCGTTGAAGAAATTTCCAGCTGTTTCCATGAACCCTCCTGTAGACCTTCCCGATTGCAAGTCTGTGCCATTGACTTCGGCAATTTCATTGCTTTCTCCATTTTGATACCCCTGAGGGATGCCTCCTTGATTTGTGTAGTTTTCGAATGAATTTGGGTACGATTCTACTTGAGGGTGTGTGTAGTCAGAGATATCTATCTCTTGGTGTTTTGACCGTTCCGAAATTCCGTCATTTGATTGAGATATTTTTTGGTATTCTTTCTCTGGATAACGACTCGGTTGGTTGTAAGCTTTGGAGTAGTGTTTGATCTCTTTCTTGGCGTAGTGAGGAGAGGAGTATGCACCGGGATGCTGGGCGTAACTGTACACTTGATCAGGAATTACGCACAACGCCAAAACGACAAACAAAATATATTTAACGAACATTTTGTATCAAATGTACGAACCGCGTAAAAAATAAGCGAAGATAAACGAACACTCAAATGTGAAGATATTTTTACGCGATATTAGAAGTGCTGTTTGTCTCAGAAAGACTCTAGCGAGACTAAAGCATGCAATTAAGTTTTTACCTTAAACGGTTGATTTCTAATTTTCTCAGAATCGTGGGGACAGTTTACAACTTCCAACCCACCCACTGCCTGATATTTATAAGAAGTTTTGGCACTTAGAGCCACAAAGGATTCTGCCGTTTGAGGTAGGACCCTAAGTGCTTTTATGAGCGGTAAAGAGATAAGGGATGGTTTCGATGTGGGGAAGGGTCTTCTAGAATCGACGGCGAACGTTTTCAAAGGAAATGCGATTACAGAATGGCCTCGAACATACCTGAAGCATTACTTATATGTTCGTAAGACAATTGTCATTGAATGAAACAAAGCGTGAAATTCGTCGCATGGGTGAAGCAACGTCTTGTGTTCAGGTTTGGAGTATTATCTCAATTTCAGTAAATAGTGAGTTGCTCATACACGATCAATTCTATTCACTATCATGAAGATTTTATGAATTGAATTATAGCAAACAGCTTAGTACGCAGGTAATTTTAACGACCGTAGATAGATAAAGCTTTTCAACCCAAATCTCGAAAAATTACAAATTTTACCTTTTTTCTAATATTTTTTTACATGCACTTTGGTCGTTTATGTGACAGAAAAGAAGCTTTTTTTAAGAACAGAAAAATTTAAAGTAGTTTTTTAGTTGTATTCGGTACAAAAAAACCTAGTTAGGGCACATTGTTGTGAATTGTAATTTGTAATTACATATTGTGTATGATGAAAGATAAATAAGTATTTAAATTAGTAAAAGGATTTAGGTCATCAATCAAAACAGTAACTGTCCATGTTTTCATTTTATAATTCAATAAAAAAATATGCTTACAAAATTAGAACTCAATCGATACTTGTTCAAGTTTTTACCAGAACGAGTATGGAACCCCGAGTTCACCAACCATTTTAGTAATTCTACTTTTTCCACCTACTATTCCTCCTTCATTTCTTTACCATATACAAGTAATATCCTGTCCCCTGAGCTCCTTTACATGCTGTATCCTCTCTAGATCCAAGGAACCTGAATGCAGGAACCTGAATCACGTTTCCTTCTAATAGTTGACTCTCAGGTTCAAATATAAAAATAAAACACTTGTTAAAGACAGTACTCAATTTTTTTTTCACCTGTAGATGACATTATTCGTATTAACATTAATAATCTCAAAAGTGGTACATTTTTTGACATCTCAACATATATGAAGAATATGGAAGTCTGGGTATTTACAGGGCTTATGACCCATCATAGGCTGGTTAAATGATCACTTTACACACGCGCAACATTCACCATTCTACCCATGATTGACAACCATATTACTTAAGTTTTCGGAACTCCTAGATATATTCATCAATCTCACGACACATGAGTTCTCAACAGCCATCTATGTTGGATTGAGAAAGCTTTTATCTAGCGGAGACCTTTTTATTTGTAATAATATCACAAGTGGTATTTTAAAGGTGTTTAATTTTTTTTATGTTTGAAGTTGTTATCAAACATCTTGTTATTTCACAAAATAAATGCCAAATCAAAAAACAGTATTGTATATCGCTCAGGATGTCACCGTTTTGATCCAATGCTGTGCTGTATGCACTATTTGGTGAGGATAAGGGTAAAGAAAAAGATAACCTTTGTCAACACAAAAAAAAATACTAATACTTTCTCATCTAATTGGATTAGAAAGTTTTCTTATTTTCATTTCAATAGTTTGCCTATTTATGAATAGATTTACTGGTTTGATGATCCGAGTACACTGGAAAACGAAAGTCTAAGAGGGTATTCATAGTGTATGTTTATGATAATAAAATTATGTATTATGTTTATATATCATTACAAGGTATGTAAATTTGTCACCAATCACTTTACTTAAAAATTCGTCGCGATTTTTAAAACCTTTGCTCCACAATTTTATATCAATTAATTAACATATGAATCCGTTAGGTAGGCACAAAAGTTGTGCCTATATTTATGTTAATTGCATTATGGTACATTTTTGACTGACTTTTAATTTTATATAAATATATATATATATATATATATATATATATATATATATATATATATATATATATATATATATATATATAGATATATATATGTATATATATATATAAATATATATATATAAATATATCTATATATATATATATATATACATATACATATATATATACACATATATATATATATATATATATATATATATATATATATATATATATATATATATATATATATATATATATATATATATATATATATATATATATATATATATATATATATATATTTATATATTTATATATATATTTATATATATATATATATATATATATATATATATATATATATATATATTTATATATATATATATATATATATATATATATATATATATATATATATATATATATATATATATATATATATATATATATATATATATATATATATATATATATATATATATATATATACACTAGACTGAGAAATTGACGTACATTTCAATTGGTCTTGGTGTTTGTGATGCATTTTTGTTCACATCTATCCCTATCATTACTTTCCTACCTACAGACAAACCTCTAAAATTAAAAGCTTTGCGGGTTGTTCCTAAAAAAATTATTAATTTTACTTTCTTGTCTTTTAATTTTTTAGCTATAAACGCTTAAAAACTAACTGACTAACCATTGCGCCGTTTCCCAGCAGGGGTAGTCAGAACGCTACACTCTGTCTTTTGCAAATATTCTTCGCCTCTTCCACATTCATTTACCACCCCTCATACACCATATGTACATACTACATTTAAGTGTAAATTTTCTAGAAGTATTTTTTATTACTCTGCTTAAATTGAATTGATCTGCATTAGAACCTAACCTTGTTATACAATTCTCACAATGTTGTCATTAAGTATAATGTAATATAACTAAAATTAGGGTTATATCATTATTTGTTCAAATAAAACTTCGTGCGTTGAATATTGTGTAAGTGAGGAATGTCACGATGTCCGTAATATTACATTTCGTGGTATTGTCTAATATTGTATATGTACGTAAACTCGACACTTGCAGTTAAAATAGACAATGGTGACATTTCTAGGAAGTAAATGCTTCTTCCCTCATTGTTTTAGTATGAAACCAACCACAGCAAGTTGCGGAAGGCTGTATTAATACAGTATTTCCGGTGAGGAATTAAGCCTTATGAAATGAATGATTTTTCCACATCGCGAACACGTCATTATAAATGTAGTACATCTACCTAATGATGACAGCCGATCAAAACTCGACGAACAAAATTTAATTGACTCTTTTCCCTGTAAATATATTGTTACTGTGTATTATTTTGTTCAAAACTTCATATAAATTATATCATAATATTTAAAACGTAAAATTAGTATAAAAATTTTGCGTTAAATGGAATTGAATTTCTTTTAAAATTTACTCAAAAAGTCAAATTAAGTTAAGTTAAGGGTTAGTATTCGTTAAGTGGCATCTTAATTTTCTCTAAATCCAAGTAACATTTTGCGTAATTGTTTTTTTTTCTCAAAACAACGTTTTTATGCATTGAAAAAAATAAGTTTTTCATCGAAACAATTACATATGTATATGGTTTTGACAAGAAATGAGTTAAAAAAAAATTATATGTAGGTATATTCTAAAAACAAAAATATATCGGATGTAAAAAGACGTTTGTGACATTTCCGGTGGTCGGTCGGTGATTGAATTCTGCTTGCGTTGTTATTCCCTTGAATTACTTTTTAATTTGCCCAAATAAATACTCGTCTCCCTGTAAAATTTGCAGCTTTAAATTAATTTTGATTAAGTTCTTAAAAGGTACTTCATTCCCTGTAAAATGCTCTGAGTATAAAAAATTGTATTTAAAATTTTAAATAGGCATCTCAACATAGATGAAGAAGAGTATGGAAGCCTGGATATTTACAGAGCTTACGACCTGTTATAAGCTGATCACTTTATACACGTGTAACATTTACCACCCTACCTATGATTGACCACAAATTTTGGTTGTTGTATTTATCCTTCAATTGACACATTCTTTCACATGCGAGTTGTCGACACCATCTATATTTGAGTCGAATAAGTTTTTATTATTTAGCAGAGACCTTATTGAAATGTGTGTAAGATTCTTCGAAAACAAAATTTGAAATTTTTAGTAAACTTATCTTTTGATCAGCTATTTTATTCACAAAAACTGATCAAAATTCGTCCAAATCTTTGTTTACAAATCTAGGTTTGTCCACTTAGAAATTTTTATATTGATATTATCTTCTTAATCTATCTTGAGATATTAATTTAGACAACTCTTAAGTGGAAAAACCAGATTTGTGAACAATGATTTAGACACATACAAAGTAACTTATTAAACATGAATATTTCGTTACTAGGTCAAATATTAACAGGATTTTAGATCGAATACGGATATAAGATGTAAATTTAGATAAGTGCAACTAATATTAAAGATTAATAATATGTCCGCCTCCGTAGTGTAATGGTCAGCACGCTCGGCTACCGTTCTGGAGGTCCCGGCTTCGATTCCCAAGGGGGTAAAAATAAATATAAGTAATTTTTTCACTGTAATACTTATTCAATATTACCATGGACTGGTACCTGAAGCGGAGGGCTGATCACCTTTCCTTCATGTGTAAAACGATCATGATAACACTGCGTTTATAAGACACAGTGCCCTATGCACCATTGGGGTGCGGATAAGGTTTTTATTATTATTATTAATATTAACGAAGAAAAAAATTAAACTCTTAGAATCATATTGAATTAGTTTTATTTCTATTTAATCTTATTTTTTTCTGACGTACATATTTTTATCTAAGCCTAAAAGAGTATTTTTCTTTAAAGCCTTAACTTTGATTTTGAAATAAAAAAAAATATTTTGTTATTTTTTTTTAAATCAAACACATTTTTTTTTGAGTTTACCAAGCTATTAAGTTTTTTTATTAAAGAAACACATAAAAATTAATATTGTGACAATTGTTTCGCCTAGTTATGGCATTTTTTAATGAATGCCATAACTTTCAAATGACATTGTCACAATATTAATTATCATGTTTTTTTTTTTAATAAAATACAACTTAGTTGACTCAAAAAATCTGTGATTGATTTAAAAATTATTAACAACATTTTGAGTGTGTCCAAATACTTGTTCACAAAATCTGGATTATCTCCAAATTACAGGAGTTATTTTCATATTATTTTTTTTTTGTCATCTCATCAAAGATGAAGAAGAATATGGAAGTCTGGGCATTTAAAAAAAAAAAAAAAAAAAATGAAAATAACTCCTGTAATTTGGAGATAATCCAGATTTTGTGAACAAGTATTTGGACACACTCAAAATGTTGTGAATAAATTATCTGGTCAAATTATAAGCTTAATAATAAAAATGAAAATAGTATTTTCTGGCGTTTCTCATGTGTGTGATTATAATCCGGGATTTGGATCTCACATACTAATATAAGAGTTTCTGCTTGATAAAAAGCTTCTTTACATCTCACCAATAGATGTCTCTAGTGAAGTTTTAGTGATTCATGAACAAGGTTTCTAAATTGGTTCATATATATATAGAACTTCCAAGAATTTGACTAGTGTGGTTGTCAATAATGGGTAGAATTGGTGAATGTTACACGTGTGTAAAGTGATCACTTAAACCAGCCTATGACGGTCGTAAGCCCCGTAAATGCCCAGACTTCCATATTCTTCTTCATCTTTGATAAGATGACAAAAAAAAAAAAATAATATATAAATTATTACATAAATTAAAATGGAGTTCTACAAATTGAACGCCAAATCAATAAATATATTTTTTTAAATGTTGATACGAACACTTGTATATACTAGTAATCAACAATTTACATTGGTTTTCGTTACAAAACTGCCATCTTTCGTTATTTTACTGAATTAATGAAAAACGAAGGAAAACTGTCCGTATGGTTTTCTCAGTGTATGTTACTTTATGTAATTTTATGAAATTCAATCTTAGTTACAACGTGTATTCACAGATGTCACTAAAACTCTCGAATATTTTTTTGTACTTATAATCAAAGAAAAAATAATAAATTAAATAGTGGTTATATTTTATCGCGTCAGATAAAAAAATAGGTAGCTCGTGAAATACTTGCCAGATGACCAAAATATAATTTGAAACAATAGTATTTCATATTATTATTTATTTTTTATTTTTTTGACATCTCATCAAAGATGAGGAAGAATATGGAAGTCTGGGCATTTACGGGGCTGACGACCGTCATAGGCTGGTTTAAGTGATCACTTTACACAAACGCAACATTCACCAATTATACCCATTATTGACAATCACACTACTAAAATTCTTGGAAGTTCTATATATATGATCCCATTTTGAAACATTGTTCTTGAATCACTAGAACTTCACAAGAGCTTCACATCTATTGATGAGATGAAAAGAAGCTTTTACTGAGCAGAAACTCTTTTATTAGTATGTGAGGTCCGAATCCTGGATTATAATCAATCACACACATGAGAAACGCCAGAAAATATCATTTTCATTTTTATTATTTAAGCTTATAATTGACCAGATATTTTATTCACAACATTTTTAGTGACTCCAAAATTGTGTGTAATTGTAGATGATCCAGATTTTGTGAACAAGTATTTGGACACACTCAAAATGTTGTAAACAATAGTATATATTTATTTTTTTACTGTTACTTCTTAGTTTTACTGCATTTCATGTAACAAAAAAAAATCTCCATATATTACAGGTGTCTCAACTTGAAACGATGCATTCATAATGTTTACATGAAAACAGATGGAAGCCTGAGCATTCCAGAGCTGCGACCTGGAAATTGGCTGGTTTAAGAGATCACTTTATATATTGTGTAACATTCACAATTCTTCCTATTATTGAACATCCATATTGCATTAATTTTTAACAGTACAGCAATAAAAGCATGTTGTTGGATTTCTTTCTATGTTAGTTGAAATTTTAATAGATGTGAAGTTTTAGCTGACGACACTGCCCTTAGTTGTGAAGTATATAGCTCAATTAAATTAGTATTAAATATGAGATTAAATTTTGCCTCTTTTATTTTATTCAACCAGCGGTTGAGTTTCGTCGATACTAGCATCATTAGACTGGTGGGAGGCTTAACATTGAAAAGATTTAGTAACTGCAGCTGTCAAGAAGCACGCTGTCCGCCATGCGTAATGTTTAGTATTACGTGTGTTGCTGTTACGTTCAAAAATGGTCCCTTATCTCTTAAAAATAGTTCTTTATTTCTCATATGACACATTTTTATTCATAAAGACAATGTTTTTAATTTCAATTGCAAGCAATCGGTGGATGACTTTAGGAGAAATAAGATTTTGAATTAACGAACATTTACAATTTTATTTACATAATAAAAATAATAAAACCCTTATCCGCACCCCAATGGTGCATAGGGCACTGCGTCATATAAACGCAGTGTTATCTTGATCGTTTACACATGAAGGAAAGGTGATCAGCCCTCCGCTTCAGGTACCAGTCCAGGATAATATTGAATAAATATTACAGTGAAAAAATCACTAATATTTATTTGACCCCCCCTGGGAATCGAACCCGGGACCTCCTGAACGGTAGCTGAGCGTGCTGACCATTAGGGTAGACTGGGTACGGTTGAAACAAAGGACGGTTGAAACAGAGCAAATATCTTACAAACCGTATGCGGTAGGGTGAAGGGTCCAAGGGACGAACAAAGCGGACAACAAGTTCAAACACAAATATCAGTGTTGCATCGCTCGCCGTACTGTGCAGTTGCTCATAGGAGGTCCTATTGTATTTTGATAACCAAAAGTAAGTATTTTTGTTCTGAGAATTTTCCTTTTATTACGGTTTCTATTGAAACGATATTATTGAGTATGATTTCGTGTTTGAAATGAAGCTTGTAGAACACAATATAGTGACTAGTTTTAATGTGCCATTATTGTTAACATTACTATTTTCTGTTTTCCACCTAAAGGAGGGGTTGGGGACGGTTGAAACATTTTTTGTGGGTACGGTTGAAACAACATATTTTTTCAGTTTTCCTGTTTTCTAGATGCCGAAAGTACGCGCAAAAAAGACTTCGAGAGGGGAGGTCGACTTGTCGAGGTATACATACGCTTATGAGGAGGTTAAAGCAGGAGATTCACTGAAAAAATTAGGAAAAGCATGGATTAAACCACTGTTCGCTCATTAGATATATACGAAAGCGAGATGCATCTGGTGAAGAAAAAAATGGGATATGAACCCCACAACGAAGTTTTTAATAAAGAGCAGGAGCAGGAGCTTGCAAAATACTTGCTACTAAAAAAAACAGAGAAAGAAGAGATAAGAAAGGAGCATGAAATAAGGTTGAAACGGATGAAAACTAAGTAAGTGAAGAAAAGATTGAATGGAGGAAAAAGTAGAAGGATCGTTAAAGGAAAAAATAATCATAATACGCAACAGGAATCATCATCAAAAGAGGACGAATGCTATTGTGTTGTTGTTGTTGTCTGTCACTGTATTCAGAGAGCAGATCCGGTGAAAAGTGGATACAGTGCACCACTTGTAAACTGTGGGCTCAAGAAGACTGCACAAAAGGTGGTCTTAGCTATGTTTGCCACAATTGCAACTCGGAATGATCCCAAAGCTAGATTTCCGCTTGATTTATGACTAATCAAAATGACAGAAGTGTTTCCTTTTAGTTTATTCACAGATTATTTTCGTTCGATTTGTTTTTTTTTAATGCCATTGTTTTTAGTTGTTTTTGTTCATTACATACATATCTGTAGACTGATTAATATCGTCATGCGGTGCCATAATTATTTATAAAACAAAAATAAATAATGAATAAAACGTCTTACAATATTAAATATTGATTTATTTGCGTGTGTTTCAACTGACCCCAATCACTGTTTCAACTGCCCCTGGTATGGGGACGGTTGAAACAAATCGGATATATTTTTTTTATTTGATCTGCCACTAAAAATGACATACCGGGTACTGAAATAATACTTCCCATTAGTAGACAGAAACACGCTCTTGTATTTAATGCATCTTCATCATCGCTTGCCTTGTAAAGAGCAATACTATGGACAATATAAGCAAAATTGTTTCAACCGTACCCAGTCTACCCTACACTACGGAGGCGGACAAAAAACAAAAAGGATTTACATAATTCGAGTAAATAAGTGACAACACCGTTTGGGTATTTTTGTTTATATTATACAAACAAATAAAACAAAAAAATATTTTTAAACACATTTATTTAAAATAAACAGTTAGTTATAAAAGTAACAAAAAATTATTTATTTACAAAGGATTGCGTTTTTATACAGTAAAATAAATATTATAAAATACAGATTTGTTAGAAAACTGGGTGTGGTATTTCAAAGTGGTATTTTTCTTTTCAATTATCGTGTACTTTAAAGGGAGGTACCTATCAATTTGACACGATTAAAAAAAAAGTTTTAATTCAATTTTAATTCGTTATGATGTTTCACGATAGTAAAATTATTATGTATAGGTACTTGTTTATTATATTATCCAATAAATCTTAGAAAAGTAAATTTAAATCAAATAAAGCATTTTTAAACCATGACCCTATACTTAAGATTAAACATTTTATGAAAAAGATGTTAACCTAAAAGAAAAATAAATAAGAAAATTATGTAGGTAATATAATTAATGAAGGCTTAAAACAAAAATAAATATTAAATTAATATACAACATGGCTTCTTGCTACGAGTTGTTTTAACTTAAATAATAAGAATAATAAATATTGCAATGAAAAACTTATTCTCTTATGATAAATTTTAGGTCAAAACTGTATGGAAAAATATTGTTTTTAATGTGAACCTTTCTGTGAATTCCAAACGGAAATTAACGTTTTAACTGTGGTAGGTGTAGGTTCATCTAGTGTATAAAATTTTCGTCCGCCTCCGTAGTGAAATGGTCAGGACGCTCAGCTACCGTTCTTGAGGTCCCGGGTTCGATTCCCAGAGGGGCTCAAATAAATAAAAGTCATTTTTTCACTCAAATATTTATTCAATACTACCCTGGACTGGTACCGGAAGCGGAGGGCTTCATGTGTTAACGATCAAGATAACACTGCGTTTATATGTTGCAGTGCCCTATGCACCATTGGGGTGCGGATAAGGGTTTGAATTTGATAAAACCTTAGCTTTACCTTTCGGTAAAAATAAAATATTTTCTTGTTTTTGTGTTTTTACTTGTTTCTGTAAGTTTTTTGTGTTCTCATCTAATTGATGAAAACATTCAAACGTATTATATTGCACCAAACTTTATTTCATGTTTTGTGCATTTCATTGTTTGCAAACCATAAATGCCTTTTCTGACTGTAAGAAGTTATATAGTTCTTCCTAAAACCCTGTACCTAAATAAATATATTCATCGGTTGTTATGGTAGCCACTAAAAATAAATAAAACATTTATATTACTGATGTAAATAAATAATTATAAATAAAATAGCAAACTATCTCAGTTTGAAAAACTGTAAAACAATTAATAAATAATCGAATAATTCGCAATAAAACTAAAAGCAGAAAAATAATTATTTTGGTTGAAATTCTATTAAATTCTATATATCTTAAAATATACAATGGCTGACAAAATTATTGGCCTACTCAAAGATGAAAAAACGAATGCTAATCATTTCAGAATCTTATTTTTTTCAAATATTACATAAATTAAACACTACTTTCTACGATTGAACGACAGTTTTTTTTGGAGGCACAATATTTCCGTAGAAAAAATAATGAAAAACTTCATAATTATTGTAAAAAAAATTTTTTTGACAAAACATTCTAAGAGTTAAGTGTACAAGAATTTTTTTAATGCAATTTATAACACAATATGTACCTATTTTTTATAATATTAAACATATGTTTAAAAACAACATTTTTGGTATTTAATTTATTAAACTGCTATTGAAATGAGATTTCCGTTTTTTTATGTTTACTTTTTTAAATAAATTATATAGATATGTCAGAAATACAAAATTCGCTTTTCACTTTAAAGTCTAAGAGATGGGCTTTTACATAATCTTGACAGCCACTGTATATAATTTAACATGTGAAGGTTTTCATATTTATATGTTTTTTTTTATATCTTTATTTATTTAACTAATAAATCTATTTAAATATAAGGTATAACGATAATAACTCGAAAAAATATATAAGTCACATTTTAAATAGATGTAAAATTAATTATATATTTACTTAAGATTTTCGATGATTTTTAAAGATTTAAATGAAATCTTATTTATCAATGAAATTTAGTAAATAAGCTTTCATAATAAAATGAAATTCGTAATGAAAAATTAACAAATTTATCTCTTTTTTCAAGATACATACTTATTATGAATAATGATTTCCAGATGAATAATAATAATTCCTCATTTTTATCGATTAATATATATTTTTTTAAAAGAGGTATGTGTAGTAAGGTCCAAAAGTTTCTGGTCAGAAGCTGTTAGCGCGGTGAAATAAATAAATGTCGTTAAAATGGTGTAAAATCTCTGACTCCTTACTTAGTCGTTTTTGCTTTTAGTCGTTAGTTTGATATTATCCTTGAAAATTAAAAACAATTCTTGTAAACCAGATCTACGTATGCGAATGTGTTATGATAGTTTTTGATAAAAAGTGGTATTTACTTAGTCAAATTTAAAATGAAAATATAATATATTACCACAAGATACTATCGAATTAATGGAAATATTTTTTTCACCAGGAAAAATAATTATTTCAATAAGCCAATTTTGCATTTACAATCTATTAAGTTTTTTAGGAAGAAAGAAGTCAATACGACGAATTTTCGTTTTTTAAAGAAATACCCGACTTGAACATGTATGACATGTCATAATTTTAACCCCATCAGCTGGAAAATTTAAGGACCTTACAAGGTAAATATGTTTTAGTTAGGTACCTAATCTATCGTATATGTAGCTAAATAATTTAATAAAATATTTTACAGTCTGGCAACTCTAAAGAATTCAATTTTGGTGCCAGCTGTCATGTTTGGCTGCATTTGAATTCGGAACAATCGTGTCTTCTTATAGCGGCCATGACGTCAGAGAGGTGCGCGGAAACCGAGCTGGCAACTGAAGGGTGGACCCTGCAAAGAAAAATAAACAGTTTTTTTTAGAAAGAGTCAAAAATAAACAGTCTTTTCAGAAAATAAACTTTTTTTTTCAGAAAGAGTTAAAAATAAACAGTTTTTTCAGAAAATAAACAGTTTTTTCAGTTTCAGAAAGAGACGGCAAAATAAAACATTTACATCTTAAATCATCCCCGAATGACGTCTAGAGGAATGCCAAAGATACTTTGTAAATTAAAATTTTATTTGAAATCCCTAAAATGCACACCAAGTCCTACCAAAATTCATTTTTAAATCGAGCCTGCGATATGTGCAATGTAATGCTTAATGAAATAGACATCAATAATGTTTCTTTTAAAACGTTTAAGAGAAATATTGTTGATGACTATTTAATTAGTTAATGAAGAAAATTTCTATTATTTGATAAAAACATTTAATGTACCTAAGTTCATTATTTAGTTAAACTTTTATGTACATGACAGTTTATTTTTATTTTTAGATTACTTAAGTGAAAATCTCTAATTGGAATGTTATTTCTTTAATTTTATTATAATATGTTACTTTTGGTAAATATTCTGTTGGTTTTCCAATAAATAAATAAATAATAGTAATAAGATAAATAAAAAAAAATGGTATGGTAATAAAACACTCTCCTTATCATTCATCGTTCACATTGAGCAATACCACTTTAATTAAGTGGTATTACACAAAATGAACGGTGAATGAAAAGGAGAGTGTAAGAAGACCAAATAATTCATGGATGCTGCAGAGAGAAAACGTAATACGAAGGCATGGTCTAGGCCTAGGTGAAATTGTCCAGCACGCTCGGCTATTATGCAGGAGGTTCCGAGTTCGATTCCCAGAGGGGGAGTTAAACATTAATATTAGTGATTTCACACTCGAATATTAATTTAACAGTACCCTGGACTGGTCCAAGCGCAGGAGTGATCATCTAGCCTGCATGTGTTAACGATCAAGATAACACTGCGATTAAATGATGGAGAGCCCTATGCACCACCGGGTGCGGATAAGGCTTTTAATAATAAAAAATAATTTACTAATTAGATGGAAAGAGTACCAGGAGTACAGAAAGAAGAAGAGTAGTGACTTATGTGAAATGTTAGAGAATGGATGTGATAAGCCAGTGTTTAGGAGCTATTTCGTTTGGCTAAAGGCAGGAAGCTAAGTTCAGAGCTGACGGCCAACCTCAAAAAGTTAAAAGGCATCCGAAAAAGAAAAATAAGTACGCTTTTTAAATTGTATTTTAGTAATAATTCTTAGTGGGTTTATTACCCAGGTAAAATACGATATTTATTTGCGTGAAATATATACGCCAACGCGCACCTCAAACAGGTTTAGCGATAAATCTCAAAACTGTGTATGGACGGCAACACCTTTGATGTGGAAATGTGCTGAGTTATGGCCATTTTTATGATTAATGTACTGCACTCGTTAGCATCCCGAGAAAATGATCATGTTTCCACAATTATCCAGTGAAAGTTTAAGTCTAATTTTATGGCTACGTTGTCTGTTCGCATAAATAGACATTTTGATTTGTGGAAAGCATATAGCTCACTCCTTTCAACAACGTCATATATCAAAAATCGACCATTTTCAGTTGTGCATGTTATCGGAATGCCCGGAAATTGTGCTTTATCCCAGCAAAAACGGCATACTTATATGCCCACTACAGGGCATAAAGTGTTTTTTTGCATTTTGAAGAAAATGTATTGTTTAATTATTTTTTTAGGAGAAAACCCATGTAGGTTTTATCTAAAAAGATCTGTTGCACAGTAAAAAGTTCAATAAGTGGGTAGATATTTATTTTTAATACATTTTATTAAATTTTTTATCTTTAAAAACGATCTCCCGTGGATTTCTAAATTTTCAAGATAATTCATAATTTGGCCTTTATATGGAACAAGGTGAAATAATTTTAATTTATGAGAGTGAAATGAGTGATTAGTATCTATTAGTATCCAAAAAAACCTAAATTCTAATACTAATTTATTAAATAATATATTGTTTCAAAATTCTTCACCATTGCTTTCCATTTTTCCTTTGTTTTCAAACTCCGTCCCTTGACTAACCCCTTTCCCTTACTTTTCCCTCTCCTTATTTATAGAACAATTTTATATTTTATATTTTAGTTATTATACAGACCTGAATGATGGAAGTTTAACTTCTGAAACATGTAGTCTATAATAAAACTCAAGTGGTAAAAAACGAAGGATTTTCTTTAATTATTGTAAGATAGAGAAGCATATAAAAGTCTGGACATTTACGGGACTTACGACCGTCATACGTTAGTTTAAGTGATCACTTCCCCATTTGCACTTTAGTGCAGTTTGGTCTTCGGGTCGACCAAAAATCGCATGTGTTAGACATTTTGTGTAGTTTTGAGTGTGTAAATGGTGGTGACGGGTGGTATTGTTTGCATGCTGTGATAGTGATTATCCTGACGAAGAGACGGGTACATCTCGAAACCGGTAGACATAAAAATCTCGGTGAGTGGTTATATACTAATATTATTAACATTTTTGTAAAAAATTAAAATGTGTTTATTAATCTATTGTGCAGCGTCAGTTTTACAGTCCCCCTTTGTTGAATTGCTATTTATTTCGAGTTAATTAATTATTTTTTAGAGTTTTTTTGACATGTAACTGTTTACAATTTAAAGGCATCTTTGGCGTCTCAAAATAATATATACGTCGGGATATCAAAAATCCCGGGATAAAAAAATAAAAGAAATCGAATGAAACGGTGAAAATGTCAACCATCCGATGGTATGTGAGCATCCTTAAAATACCTCTAGGTAACATAACATCAAGGTATTTGCAATAAAGAGGCATTTTTAAAATACAATAATATCCATGTTGAGATATGAAAATCGGTATGAATCGATAGCGAAATAATGAAGAAATACCCTTCATATAATCCATCCGATTGTATATGAGTGTCCTTAAAATGCCCGTTGGTAATGTAACATGAGCTGTTTGCAATATAAAGACATCTTTGGGGTACAAAAATATTTTTTTTTCTTTTACATCTCACCAATAGATGTCTCTAGTGAAGTTCTAGTTATGCAAGAGTTTCTAAATTGGTTCATATATACAGAACTTCCAAGAATTTGGGTAGTGTGGTTGTCGATAATGGGTAGAATTGGTGAATGTTACACGTGTGTAAAGTGATCACTTAAACCAACCTATGACGGCCCAGACTTCTAAATTCTTCTTCATCTTTGATGAGATGTCAAAAATAATATGAAGATGGACTCCTATAATTGGAGATAATCCAGATTTGTGAAAAAGTATTTGGACACACTCAAAATGTTGTCCGAAAATAATATCAATGTTGAGATATGAAAATCGGTATTAATCGAAGAAATACCATTCATATTATCCATCGGCTGGTATATGAGTGTCCTTAAAATGGCTGCTGGTAATGTAAAATAGAGGCATCTTGGTGTCCAAAACTACAATAATATCTAGGTTAACATGTCAAAATCAGTATTTATCGATAGTAAAATAAATGAAGAAAACAGTGAAAGTGGTACGACGATAACCCTTTATATCATCCATCCGACGGTATGCGAGCGTCCTTAAAATACCTTTTGGTAATGTAACGTGTAGCTGTTTGCAATATAGAGGCAACTTTGGTGTCCCAAAATAATATCGCGGAACTCGGTGCCAAAAAGAAAGTAGCTCCAGCCGGCATTATTGGTACACTGAACTTCCTAACAGGTGAATGTAAGAATGCTCTTGAACCGACTTAGAGGCTTGAAAAAATCTCCTTTGTACGGTTGATAAGAATCAAGTCATCCTAAAACCGAGTAAGAGAAAAAATTGGGGTAATTGAAATCTAAAAAAATACGTTTATAAATCATTATTATTTTTCTCGTGACAAAGACTCTTTTATGAATAAGACAGGTATATTTTTTTTTAATAAATATGTAGTTAATATGTAGTTATTTGTAAAAACAAAAATTTTCATTTATTAAATTAATTAATTTTTTAAACATATATAAACTCATGGATAGTAAAACCGTTTTCGAGGCCTCATGTAAAAATTAAATAATAACAAAAAAATATCCCGAAAAAAAAAATTATAAAAATCCAACGAAATAATTTTTTCTATTAAATAATTCAATCTTATCGTCTTATTCGTTGGTTACAATCTGTGTGATGATTGTTTTGCTTCTTTCTTGGTGAGTCTCCACCCGACTCTATCTTCCGTTCGCCTCTTCAACTTTTTTGTATTAATAATAATAATAAGAATTTGAATTCTACTTTGCATGATATATCTCCCAGAAAGTCAAAATCTATACATTTTTTTCCATTAAAATATAGCGCCTCATAAAAAAACATTACACAGGTTTTTCCACTTATATTAGTCTATAAGACTCAGAAAATATATTTTTTATACCAATATGAAAAAAATTTAATAATAATTTAAAAAACGCAGCTTACTGTAGAGAACTCATAATTTGTTTGATGTCATAATTTGCTCCACTAATTGTTTCGACTGTAAATTAGTGGTTATATTTACCCTATATTAACTTAAATTTTAGTCGGTAAATATCACGATATACAGTGATTTAATTTAAGTTTTATTTAGGGAATACCAGTTTAATAACACTAAATTAAAAAAAAACAAAATTTGTATTAGAAATGAATATCTTTCTTATCTTGTCCATTTTTCTATTCTTACGGTACATATTTACGTTTTAATTATAAGTGTTTATTTTTTCCAGATTAAATGACCCTTTTAAAGCCAGGTTGACTCTAATAAACATGTGTCTGCACGAAAAAATGCCTCGGCAGGTAAAACTTGGACAAAATGACCCAAATACTATGTACGAGTATGCGAAACCAAAATTCTTTTCGAGGAATGCTGATTATGGTCTGGGACAAGTGCACTGATCAGACTGCCCGCAAGTGCGGGTAAGTAAGTACTTGCAAGTAAGTACTTTGTGTAGCTATACATTTGTGCAGGTATCCTTTGATATATTGAAGCAAATTTTACGAAGTTATGCGCAAGAGTGTAGGTGCGTATCTGCATAATTACATGTAAAATACTAGTATATGTACCTTAGACTGGGGTGAATAGAGACAGGTTTTCGGCACTTTAAATCGGCACAAGCAATGGATACGATTACATACATTTAAAGAAATGTCTCTATTCTTCCCCTCTTATCCGCAATCTATGGTGTTCAGGGCACTGAACTAAATACGTGCAGTATTAACTTGATCGTTATTACGCTAATTCTATGTGATTTGTCCCATTCTTCGTCAGTCGACAGTATTATTTTAAGTTAATATTGTAGTGAAAAAATCATTCATATTTTTATTGTAATATGTAACGCTTTACTAGCATAATGACTCATGACACATAGATAAATTGTATAGAAATTTAAAATAAAATAAAATTCTGTTTCGATTCACCCCACAGTCCCAATGGACCCTAAATTACGATATCTGCTACATTTATGTATTAATTTTAAATCAAACACAGATTTTTTGAGTCTACTAAGTTGTATTTTATTAACAAAAAACACATAAAAAATTATATTGTGAATCACATTCGTTTGATAATGCCCTAACAAGGCGAAACAATTGTCACAATATAATTTTTTATGTGTTTTTTGTTAATAAAATACAACTTAGTAGACTCAAAAAATCTGTGTTTGATTTAAAATTAATACATAAATTAAAATGGAGTTCTACAAATTAAACGCCAAGTCAATAAATATCTGCTACAGTTTGAATCAATTACATCCAGTCCAATTATCATTACTTCATTAATATAATTATGATTGAAGTTTTGATATTCATTAATTGAGTCACTTTGTGGTAAAATCAATCCATTTTTTCATTTAATTTTATTTAGTAAATACCACTTTTGTTTAAAATGCAAAAGTGGTATTTTTTAAGTAAAACTTACACTAAAAAAATAATATTCAAATGATTTTATGGCTGTAATTATGTTGTCTCAAATGAATTTAAGCCAAAGAAGACTGAACAAATGTTTCGACGTATTAAAACGTTATTAAACGTTTGTTTTATTTTGAATTAAAATGAAGCCTTGAGCGTGGGTTTTAAATCTACAAAATAAATATTTTTTAATATTGTAAACCTTGATTTTGAATACACCGTAGATGAAAATATATTACGTATATCTACTTCAAAATATCTCGCACGATTCATGTTTTTTTCCGTACAACCATGATACGTGAAATTATGAGATATATAAATAAATCAAATATTGTTTGATATATGATATCAGACTGTTTGATTTCGTTTCCGTTATTTTAGACCGGTAGTTTTAACATCACTGACCTGAGATGTTCAGTGAAAATCTGGGGTTATAAATTATGATTACCTCTAGATACGAATCGATCATCGATGTCAGATAAACGGTAGATAATACAGGAGGTTTCTAACATATAATTACGATAACCCGTTGGTACCCGGTCTGTTTCATGTGAAGATAAAAACAAAAGATATTGATTTACAAATTGTATGGAAAAAAACGATTTCAGCAAAAATTAAAGAGTATTTTCAAAAATATACATCGCTCACTCCTTTCAAGAACGTCATAAATCAAAACTCGTCAATTTCCAGTTGTGCATGTTTTCGGGATGCCCAGAAAATGTTCTATATTCCAGCAAAAGCGGCATATTTTTAACTTAATATTTACCCGCTACAGGGCAGAGAGTGTTGTTTTTGCATTTTGAAGAAAAGGTATTGTTTAAGTATTTTTTTAAATATACTAAATATTTTTCAAATGGAGAAAAAACATTCAGGTTTTACCTAAAAAGATCTGTTGCACAGTAAAAAGTTCAATAAGTGGCTTGATATTCATTTTTAATACATTGTATTATATTGCTAAACTTTAAAAAGTTGTACTGAAAAATCAAGTTTTTTGATTTATGACGTTCTTGAAAGGAGTGAGCGACATGTAACTATTTTTTCTTTAAGTAATTTAATCGTGAAACGTCAGTAGACAATCAAAATATATAAATACATTTTTAAATGAATAAAAATGTGTATATTATTAAACCAATATGAATTTAGTATTTACTAAAGTGGTAAGTTAAAAAAAACATAATTCCAATTATGTATATGTTTATTAAGAATATATGTAATATATCTTAAAAAAAACATATATATATAACTGTGATATGTAGATTTTTTTTTTGACATCTCAACATAGATGAAGAAAAAAAGTGAAGTATGTGTATTTACAGGGCTTTTGATCTTTGATACGCTGGGTGATCACTTTACAGACCTGCAAAATTCACCATTCTACCCTAGATTGACAAACCACACAACTTGATTTTTCCCTACTTTTCAACTCCTAGATATATGATCAATCATATGACACAGTACATATGAGTTCACAATAGCCAAATATGTTGGATTGAGAAAACTTTTATTCAGAAAGAGACCCTTTTATTTGTATGCAAGATCAGAACTCCGGATTATTTTTTATTACTGGAAAACGCCTGAAAACATGATATTATTTTTTATGTAGCTAATAGATTCCTGGAAGAATCGTGTTATTAAAATATGACCGTACGTGAAAGGGTTAAACGCGCCCAATATAAGACTGACGTGTGTTCCACCAAATCTCTGAAAGAAAGCTGATATTTCTCTAACAAACGCCGCAGAAAAAGATCAAACTGGTATTTAATTATTATAAAAGTTAACAATATTCCACTTAAGCCATTAAAATAATTTAACTAGTCTCGAAGTTACACGTGCTTACATTTTAGCTTGTAACTCATTTTATCGGCAGATAGACAAGCCGAGATTAGAAAAAAAACGTTCTTTGGTAATTATTTTGGAAATATGGAGCTATTTTGATGGCATATATACCGAACTAAAAATTTGAAACACTCCGTGATGATAATAAGCTGCTTAGTTCAGTACTTAACAAGTTATGAGGAACTCCTAAATTTGGTATTGATTAAATTCATTTTAAATTAAGCCACTAATTTTATTTGACTCAATCACATTTTTGTAAAATACTTAATAATAATAATAATAAAGCCCTTATCCGCACCCCAATGGTGCATAGGGCACTGTGTCATATTAACGCAGTGTTATCTTGATCGTTTACACATGAAGGAAAGGTGATCAGCCCTCCGCTTCAGGTACCAGTCCATGGTAATATTGAATAAATATTACAGTGAAAAAATCACTTTTATTTAATTACCCCCCTTGGGAATCGAATCCGGGACCTCCAGAACGGTAGCCGAGCGTGCTGACCATTACACTACGGAGGCGGACAATACTTAAGAGGGATTTATAAGTAGATTTTAAAATCAATACATTTCTCCCTAATTTCTTAATTTGCCATTTTTTTAAGAGAATAACCCGTAAAACATCTTTTTTAAAGAGGCTTGTCTGTAGATATGGTATATAAGATAGGAAGAATAGTAAGGATAGTAAAGACGGAGAACGCATACATGTAAAATACATCAGAAATACCCAGATCAATGTAAATAAAATAAAAATTAATTCGTTTTGCAATTGGCAGGAATCGAACCCACAACTTCAGTTTCGCAGTTGATAGTCTACCCAAATCGCCGCAGCACCTCGCAATGAATTATTCATAAAAAAATATTGAAAATTCAAAAGATTGAGAAAGGTTATTTGTGATGATATGGACACGTCGAGTGAATGGATGACGAGAAAATAGCTAAGCGCGTATATTTGGCAAATGTGAAGAAAAGGGATAGCCAAGAAAATTTGGAACGATCAAATCAATTTGAATGTAAAATCTTAAAAAAAAAGTTTAAAAAAAAAACAGCTACATGTTATTTAACTAACTAACTAACTAACTAACCATCACGCCGCTTCCCCGCAGGGGTAGGCAGAGAGAATAGAGCGCCACACCACTCTGTCCTTGCAAACATTCTTCGCCTCTTCCACGTTCATGCATCAAATACTTGAAAGAGGTCAGGTTAGGAGTCGTAACAATCGGCGGGTATGTTATTTATTTTTACCTTTATTTCTCTAGGCATCGAACCCTAGACCTCCAGCATGGTAGCCAAACGCATTAACTATGGAGGCGGAGAATTTAATAAAATACACGTCGAATACTATTTATAAGTGACATTGAAATGTAATGGCACGTTTCTTACACTTGAAAAGGTGTATTGTAATTTAATTAATATGAAATGGCCGCGTCATAAAGAGTAACGATTTCATTAAGCTTAACACGGGTAATCTTAATTAAGAAATACCGTCGCGGTTCCCTGATGCAGGTAAGAATATCTTCAATAATGCTAACGATAAGTAATTAGTATCTCAATACATAATTTATAATGTGTTTTGAGCGGTAACCGTTATTAATTAATTAAATATTTCAAGTTATTTAAAAAACAAAAGTGAAATGTTTCGTGTGCTCGGCGATTAATTGACTTTCGCTTTATTCGTTATAAACGATTGGGATTTTAAATTGTTGCCATCGTAATGTTGTTTAATTACGGTTCAAAATGTTTTCTCAATTATCAAAATTAAGAACATATGATAAACACGGCGGAAAATATTTCATATTATTTTTGGACATCTCATCAAAGATGAAGAAGAATATGGAAGTCTGGGCATTTACGGGGCTGACGACCGTCATCGGCTGGTTTAAGTGATCACTTTACACACGTGTAACATTCACCAATTCTACCCATTATTGACAACCACACTACTCAAATTCTTGGAAGTTCTTTATATATGAACCAATTTAGAAACCTTGTTCTTGAATCACTAGAACTTCACTAGAGACATCTATTGGTGAGATGTAAAGAAGCTTTTTACTAAGCAGAAACTCTTATATTAGTATGTGAGGTCCAAATCCTGGATTATAATCACACACATGAGAAACGCCAGAAAATACCATTTTCATTTTTATTATTTAAGCTTATAATTTGATCAGACTTCCATATTCTTCTTCATCTTTGATGAGATGTCAAAAAATAATATGAAAATAACTCCTGTAATTGGAGATAATCCAGATTTTGTGAACAAGTATTTGGACACACTCAAAATGTTGAAAATATTTCAGTTAAAAATATATGATACAAACATCTGTTCTATAATGGTTGTTATTGATAATTTTAAACGTAATGCAAACTCAATTATCAAAATTAATAACGAATAATAAACATGCCAGAGAATATTTAGGTTCAAAATTGTGATAAAAATTTATATAAAAGTATGCCGGAAAATATTTATGCTAAAAAATACGATGTAAAAATATCCTTCCCTAAACTCCGTTTATCCTTTGCCTTCCTTATTATCATCAATTTGTAATTTATGTATTTTTAATGTTCCAGTACTATCTACCCTCTGATTGCAAACAGCTTTATAAGCTACTATTACTAGTCGGTTTTTGGTTGGTTGGAAGATATTTCTTTTTAGCAATGAACCCGCTTATTTACATATTTATTTTCTTACAAGAAATTTATCATCACACTTCACGATTGAGATCACAACAGCGATCTGTGGTTAGCTTGGGAAAGCTTTTATTTAGCAGAAACCCTTTTATATTTTAAAGAAATTTTAAGTTTATGATGCGTAGTGTTATAGGTTCTTCATACCTGTTCGCTTTGGCGTAAAATTTAAACGATATCGACCGCTTAAAATGCCAGTTTGTATGCATATGATAGAAAGCGAATTTAAAATTCACATGGGAGTATTTCCAGAACCTACTGAATGGTGGAAAAGCCTCCAAGCATAGGAATGTTAGGTACTCATTATTATTGTTTTTAAGTTTGAATTATTTTAGAGCGTGTGCACACGCACGGCTCTACGTGTCAACCGTAACGGTCGGGTTGGTAATAAGGCTGACGGTGCTTGTTTACTATCGGAAAAAGAAAAGTTACCAATAAATAAATAAAAATAAATAATAAATAATTAATAACTTAAACTTAAGTTAAACTTAATTTTCGAAAGAGAGTTTACGAACAAAAAAAATGAATTGCTTTCTCTCAATAAAATATAACACAAAATACTTTTTTTAAATGCTAACTAAATAGCTAATTCACTAACTAACATACCATATAGCTGATTAACCGTACGGGTAGGTAGAGAGAATAGAACGCCACACCAAACTGCCTTTGAAAGCTTTTTTCGCCTCTTCCACAATCATGTATCATGTCATACATACCCACCGATTATATTAACTCCTGACCTGACCACTTTCAAGTAGGTATGCTGCTATATATTACATATTTAAATATTAAAAGTTATTTTAATTTATGTTTTGTACTGACATTTCTTGATGGAACAGTATTTTATATAAAAAATAACAACTAAATATGTAGTTTCCACATATCGCTCACTCCTTTCAAGAACGTCATAAATCAAGAAAACTTGATTTTTCAGGAGAACGTTTTCAAAGTTTAAAAATAGAATACAATGTAAAAATTAAATTTATATTAAAAATAAATATAAAGCCACTTATTGAACTTTTTACTGTGCAACAGATCTTTTTAGGTAAAACCTGAATGTTTTTCTTCATTTGAAAAATATTTAGTATATTTAAAAACAATACCTTTTCTTCAAAATGCAAAAACAACTGGTTAAAGTGATCACTTAAACCAGTCTATGACGGCCGTCAGCCTCGTAAATGCCCAGACTTCCATATTCTTCTTCATCTTTGATGAGATGTCAAAAAATAAGATAAAATAGAATACATAAAATATACTCTTTTTATTTTTGTCAACCTGGCATGAAGTTATTAAAGTGACAATGAAAACATTTCACTAGAAAGGAAACATTAGGAAGCTCTACCAACCGTATAATAGACAATATGCTGAAGGTTAAACTATCTCATTTTAAGAAAGTTAAATTAATAACCATTTCAAAAAAAATAAAAAAAATAACTAACATATTACGAATTTGCAGAAAACCAGTAAAATATTTATTTTTATTTTTCATTATTTTATTTTATTTTATTTATTTGGGAATTGTACAGCTTACATATACAAATGATATAATAAACAATAGTTACATTAACAATAATAAACATTACATTACATTAACAAAAAATAGTTACGTTAAAAAAGAGCCAATTAAACAATTCCACGTTTATGTTATAAAACTATTAAAAAACATTCAGAGATTAAACAAAAAAAGGGTATTATATAAAATAATAGATTTAGCAGGAAGGAGAAGGAAAGGAGGGGAGGATATATATATATATATATATATATATACCTACATATACACATATACATACACATACATATACATTATATGATTTATATCGTAATTTTTTGACAATATTTTTAGTGTGTCCCTACTTTTAAATACAAATGCTGTATTCTTTAAATTGATAACTGAAAATAGATCAATGAGTCTTTTTAGATAGAAGACTGGAATTTTATACATTTTTTTATTTGGCCTGTCATTACCTACCAATAACAATAATTATTCTATCCAAGATTGAAAACCACACTACTCACATTTCGGAAGGATGAGTATGTTCGGTAAGTAAGTATGTGTATATATATACTTCAATTAAAACATCATCTGCAATTTTCGAGTAACAATATGTCAGAGATATCTATTGTTGAAATTAGTAAGTTAGCAGAAACCTCTTTGAAATATATGTAAATGTAATTTTATTTTTATGAATTTAATTGTTATTTATTTAAATCATTTATGTTATGTTCTTATTTTTTAATTGTGTTTTATATAATGTATACGCCATATGAACAATAAAGCCTTGCACACTTAATCTCATGGTTTATTTTATAAAAAAAATAAAGAATGATTTTAATAAGGTACTTCGATTACATGAAAATACAGGTCTGAATTCTGAGAAATGCATGAATGTGAAAGGGGTGAAGATTGTTTTCAAATACATTCAATTCTCTCTCCATAAGTCTGCGAGGAAGCGGTGTGATAGAAAGCTTGTTAATTAAAAGAAAAGATTAAAGTCCTTGCAATTTCATAGACTGCATATTATTTATTAATTCGGCATTAACTTTGTGGATAAAAAAAACTACTTGAGTTTTATTTCATAAAACACGACTTGTTTAAAAAACTAACAGATGTTTTCATCAACAGATGAAAAATAAAACTGACTATCATAGACTACTACTATAATAGAACTTCTTTAATTCTGAAGATGAAAACTCGCACGAATATCGAGCCGACTTTTGTAACCAAAAGTCGAACGAATGCAGAATTGTACAGATAAAGATGCGAACTTATTTTAAAAATTACCTCTATTTTTCAATGCCTATCGGAGGCTTTTTGGTAATACCGCTCTTCCGTAGCTTTCACGCTTTGACAGTGGTTCTGAACCGGTACTCCGCGAGCTTGTTGAAATTGCTCGGCGAAATTATGGAAATCAAAATTTCATATACTGTGCGACTTAAGTAACAAACATAATTTTACAACATTATGAGTGTGTCCAAATACTTGTTCACAAAATCTGGATTATCTCCAATTACAGGAGTTATTTTCATATTATTAATAATATGAAATATCTGGTCAATTTATAAGCTTAAAGAGTTTCATTGGAGCACACATTTGTGTATTTTTTAAGCAATGTACTTTTTAACTTATCCGTAATAAAAAAATCAGTTTTATTTTTAAATAAAGTTATCTTTGCATGTTTTTTGTATCTTTAGTTTTGGTGGACCGCAAATTTTCTAACGATCAAAAGTTCTCTCTAACTTCAAAATGGTTCAGAACCACTGCGCTATGAAATAAATCGAAAATAATACGCGATTTCAGATAATACAGATTGAAGGCACAATAAATATGAGAAATGCGTTTATATCCGTATCAGATACAACTGGAGCATATTTCGGCATATAGTAATACCCAAATTAAGGGGAAAATACACAATCGATGCGCAATCTGTAATTTATTATTTGCACGATATATTTATTGGTTTACTATCTCGCGAAATCAAGGAAAGTAATTTAAGACGGACATTCAATAACGGTTTATTTACCATATATTGTACATTGTTCTTTAATACTTAATGTGGTCGAATTTAATATTTAATTTCTGCCGAATTTTGACGCACATAAAGGCCAATTTGAGACACAATATACAAGTAGGTACATCGAAATACATGTTTATATACATATAACTTGAGTTGTATGGTTATCATAGTATATAAAGTGGTCATTTAAACCAGATTCTATATTCCCACTTCGTATGAAGTCAAAAAGCGATCTCTCAAACAAATGTGCCACAAAACGGTGTATAATTGGTATTCGAATGGTGATATAAGAAAAGTGCATGGCTGAAATATATATATATATATATATATATATATATATATATATATATATATATACATATATTTTTATATATATATATATATTATATATATATATATATATATATATATATATATATATATATATATATATATATATATATATATATATATACATATATATATATATATATATATATATATATATATATATATACATATATATATATATATATATATATATATATATATATATATACACACAAAAACACACATACATATGTTATTCGTTTACTTTGATTTCTTTACGTTACCATTGAATTGGGTACAGCATCCATATTATTAAAAATTAGAAGCTTTTATCTTCGAGACATCATTAGACAATGGGTGCGGCCATTATGTCGGACATTTCCGGCAGCTATTAGCGGAAATGTCAAAACAGGGCTACAATTATAACCAACACGAGGTTTAATTATCAAAACCTTCCGCTAATGTTAATAGTATGTACGTATGTAGATATAATTTAAGTCCATAACTTTTTATTACAAGCAAAAAAATATATCAACTTTTTACTTGTGATATCAATTTTTTTTAATTTTTAATTATTTGTTTTTAAAGTTAAATAAATATTGTGAGATGAATGATAGTTTGTGAGGTTCCTCAGATATCAAAAAATGTTTTTACAATTTCAAGTCTTTATAAATTCCAATGCGTTTAAGAAATACTGGTATTTTCAAAGTTTTATAAAAATTAAAAATGGATAGATATTACCCCAAAGTGACTGCTGAATCAACTAATGGAAAGTTATTTCGCGCAAATTTTGCACAAGATTACATTCAAGAGAGATTAATGCAACGATATATATATACGATAAAAACATGTCTAAAAAGAGCCAAAAATATATATTTAAACAACGTATGATGATGACCAGATGATTGATCACCAGTTTGATGATATCGGTAACGACGAAACCCGGTTACTGGTCAAATATAATATTTTTTAAATAAACTTTATTGTTGTTATTTATTAAATCGCCCTGTTAATTAACTAAAAAAACATACAAATATTTCTTTGTTATATTTCATTGCAAACACATAAATGTCTGTATATTATATCAAGATTTTTATTACTGGTATATCAGCAAAGACGAAGAAGTCTTTATAAAAAAAACAACTAACTAACTATGTCACCGCTTTCCCGTAGGGGTCGGCAAAGAGAATAGAATACTTATTTATTTTTTTACAAAAATGTTAATACTATTAGTATATAACCACTCACCGAGATTTTTATGTCTACCGGTTTCGAGACGTACCCGTCTCTTCGTCAGGATAATCACTAACACAGCATGCAAACTAAACCCTTCACCACCATAGCACCATTTACACACTCAAAACTACACAAAATGTCTAACACATGCGATTTTTGGTCGACCCGAAGACCAACATGCACTATAGTTTTCAATACAGACATGCGTTACGTACCGAGGTTAAACATTTGAGTGGTTATATACTAATAATATTAAAAGTAAAAATGACCAACCAAAAAGTAAATGCTTTAAATATTAATAATATTGAGAATAGAATACAAGATATTATATTGAAAGCTGTCCCACCGCATGCCCAGATCTGATACAGAAGCATCTAGGCGTCTTGACAGATATGGTCTTGCAAAGCATTTTTTTAAAACTAAGTTTATTGAAAATGTGAAACAATATAAAATTGTATCCTGATTTTACTATGAATTTACATTTAAAAGCATTGTTGTTGTAAAAAATAAACAGTATTACAATAAATAGCATAAAATGATATCTCGTGAATGAAATAATTACAGGAAACGATGTTAAAATATGTAAACCGAAAAAAAATCGACATACCGAAGCGCATGTATGGGAAGACGAACTCATTAAGAGTCTTCAAAAAACTGGTTGCGAATCTTCGATATGCTGGCCCTAATAAGAAAATTAAAAAAGAAACTTCGGATGTTGCGTCACAGCCGCAGCGGGAGCCTTTCGCACATCCGGTCAAACGTATTTCCTGCAGCCGAATTCCGACGCATGAATAACGTTAACTTTGATATGCATCTTGATCGTTAACCAACATGGGACTGGGTGACTGTGCGCCAGTCGGATGATGTCGGTAATGACGAAACCTGGTCGCTGGTCAAATAAAATGAATGTGGAAAAAACATTAGTTTAATTATATAAAATGATTTATCTTCTAACCCTTATCCGCACCCAATGGTGCATAGAGCACTGCATCGTATTAACGCAATGCAAACTTGATCGTTAATTATATGAAGGCAAGGTGATCACTCCAGCGCTTCAGGGACCATTCCAGAGTAATATGAAATAAATATCAGAGTGTAAAATCACTAATATTCATTCTCCCCCCCTGGGAATCGAACCTGGGACCTCCAGCACGCTGACCATTACACCACGGAAGCGGATATAAAATGGACTTTTACTATCAAAAAATCCACCAACAAAATGTCAGTACAAAACTTGAAACTTGTGAACACAAGTTAGAACATCTGTTGTTCTCGAAACTGGTCGTGTTTGTATAAACTAAAAATTGTGGTCTTATGCTTGTTTTATAATTTTTTTTTATCAAATTTTATTATTACTATTACTGTTATTACTACTGTTTTATTCTTATATTGTAATCATCGTGTTATTTCACAGTGTTATTACTGAATCAAAATATAATAATTTCAAAAATTTATTCGGCAGTCACTATGGTGATATCAATCCATTTTTAATTTGAATTTTACTAGATAAATACCATTATTTTTTTAAAACATTGCAATACGTGTTTTGATGCATTCTTCATCATTTTCAAACACCGTATGTCATACGACTATATGTACATATTGCTCACTCTTTTCAAGAACGTTATAAATCAAAAATCGTCAATTTTCAGTTGTGCATGTCTTCGGAATGCTCAGAAAATGTAGTATATCCTAACAAAAGAGGCATATTTTTAACTTAATATTTACCCGCTACATGGCAGAAAGTGTTGTTTTTGCATTTTGAAGAAAAGGTGTTGTTTAATTTATTTTTATTTTTAATATACTATTTATTTTTCATATGGAGAAAAAATCTTCAGGTTTCTTCCTAAAAAGATCTGTTGCACAGCAAAAAGTTCAATAAGTGGCTCGATACTTATTTTTAATACATTGTATTATATTTTTAAACTTTAAAAACGATATCCTGAACAATCCAGTTTTTTTATATGACTTTGTTGAAAGGAGTGAGCGATATGTCATCCGCTATTTCTAAAATTTTAGTGTTTGACAATCATGCAGAATGCATCGAAACACATCACAAAAGATTGAAAGAAATAGTGGTATTTACTAAGTAAAATTTTAATCAAACATTAATAAATGAAATATCTCTGAAGTAATTTTGAATTATCGACGTGCATTTTTTAAATAGTTATTATCTTAGGGATCAGATCAATATTTTTTGTATGTGGTAATTTCATTCAACCTGCATCATCAGATAATCATCACAAGATGAATGCAGGGACTGGTAAATAATCCAAACTTCAAAATATATTTAGCCTCCGTAGTGTAATGGTCAACACGCCCTGCTACCGTTCTGGAGGTCCCGGGTTCGATTCCCAGGGAGGGTCAAATAAATACAAGTGATTTTTTCACTCCAATATTTATTCAATATTACTCTGGACTGGTACCTGAAGCGGAGGGCTGATCACCTTTCCTTCGTGTTAACGATCAAGATAACACTGTGTTTATATAATGCAGTGCCCTATGCACCATTGGGGTGCGGATAAGGGTTTGATTTTTTTTAAATTTAAAATATATATACCTACCACTTCAATTTGCGAGTTATTTTTGCTCTTGCAAAAAAATAGATCCTTTTTTTTTAATTAAAGTTTTGATTGGTTAATACCACTATTTATTAAAATCTATTTCTTTTAAACGTGTTTCGATCTATTTCGCATAATTTTTAAGCACCGTATGTGAAGCTTAGTCTAAATTTTATAAATGTTTTTTTTAATTACCTAACGTCCAAGTGACTCTGAAATCTAGCTACGGCTTATGCAACACCGTTTATCATGTACTTACTCAGGCTTTAACTTTATTTAAGTTTCATAGCCTATGCCTACTCGTGAGTGGGTTTACTCTTTATGTTTAAAGTAACTATCATTTCATTTAATTCATGAGTGAAAATTCTAGGCAAAAACACTCGCTAAATTTTATAGTTGTGTCCTTGGGATGTTGAAGGATGAAGAGGAGGTAGAAACTGATTTTTCTCATTTAGCTTCACATACGGTATGCATCAAAACATGTGTCCCATTAGATTTTACGAACTAGCTGTATTTACTAAGTAAAACTTAAATTAAAAATGAATAGATATTACCACAAAGTGACTGCCGAATCAATTAATGAAAATGTAATGTAATATAATTGTAATATAATTGTATTGTAATATAATTGTAATATAATTGTATTGTAAAATAATAAAAAAGGATATAAGGGGAGATAGAGAAAGGAAAAAATAGGTATTAACAATAATAATCTGAAATTAAGGAAGCTCGAAAGTCAAAAAAATAATCCAAAAAATAACTCCTAATTGGAGATAATCCAGATTTGTGAACAAGTGTCGTAATTAGTAGCAAGTGTATTTGTACTTTTAGCTCTTTTTGGTATATAATAACTGGTAGAAGTTCGCGTGTCAGGGTTCCATTAAAACACATATGAGTCATATGATATGACCATGGCAGATTTTACACTTTTACAAGACATCGGTTGTTTTGATGATGGAGGTGTAATTTAAATTTTTCTTGCAAAAAAAACTACACTCAAACATTACGAATCATCGCAAGAGAGATAATAATGGTTCTCGAGTCTGACTGATCGTTAACTTCACGGTGAAATACCAAATTTACTCTGAAAACTTAATTGCTTTATCAAGATTTTTATTATTGGTATCTCAGCAAAGACGAAGAAGTCTTTATAAAAAAATAACTAACTAACTATGGCGCCGCTTTCTCGCAGGGGTAGGCAAAGAGAATAAAATGTATTATATTGAAAACTCGGCTGTCCAAACTCAAAACATAGTAAGGGACACTTTTGTAGAACGTTTTATTTGCATTTTTGGACTAAGTAGATTCTACTTAGACCAAAAATGCGAATAAAACCTACTACAAAAAAATGTCCCTTACTGGGTTTGGACAGCAGAGCTGTCTCACCGCATGCCCAGATCTGATACAGAAGCATCTAGGCTTCCTGACAGATCTGCTCTTGCAAAGCATTTTTTAAAAATAAATTTGCGAAATTTATAGAAAATGTGAAACAATATAAAATTTTATCCCGATTTTACTATGAATTTACATTTAAAAGCTTTCAATATACCTGTCACTGCCAATCTAAGTAAATACAAAATTGTAAATCCATCAACAAATTTTCTAGAGAATAAAATACCACCCTTGCAAACAGTCTTCACCACTTTTAAGTGTTTGAAATACAACGTCACCAGAGACAACTAGAAGACCAGAATACCCCTACGCCATCTGCAGTTGGCCATACACAATGACGAGGATCTCAACAAGCTTCTTTCCGGCGTGACCATCGCTCAGGGAGGCATCCTGCCCAACATCTTAGCCATGCTTTTCCAACTCACGAAGACCAAGAAGAAGGAGCAATAGTACGGCGGCTCCACTTTCCCCCTTCAGACTCAGCCGATTGACGACGTTTTTTTTTAAATATTTTTTTTAAAACTATCATTATCATTTTTATATAGACGGGCGCCATAATGTAGTTGGGTAGACGCTCGACTGCAAAACTGGCATCTCGGTTTCAATTCCCGCTAATTGTAAATAAAATCCAAGAAATATTTACTTCAAATTGGTTTGGTGTTTGTGGATTATTTTTCTCATTTACTTTCCCCATCCTTACTATCTATGCTATCTTTTTTATATTGTTTCACATTTTCAATAAATTGCACAACTTAGTTTTAAAAAAAAATTGCTTAGCTAAAGCAGATCTGTCAGGAAGCCTAGATGCTTCTGTATCAGATCTGGGCATGCGGTGGGACAGCTTTCAATATCTATCCTACCTGCAGACAAACATCTATAAGTAGAGGCTTTGCAGATTATAAAAAATATTTAAAAACATAATTTACGTCTATGAAAGCGCCCTTACCATACTGTTTTACGAAAATGGCGCGATGTAAATTATCCAAAAGTATTTTTACTATGGCGGACAGCGTGTTTCTTGACAGCTGCTTAAATGTTGTATCCCCACAAGCACTGTGAAAAATAAACATAAAAGAAGTGTTGCTATGGGTATATTCCTTCTATTCCATTTACCAGACTATCGCTCAGCGACGTTTTTTTGGACAAGGTAAGCAATTGCTTTTGGAGAATATTTTCCCGTGATCAAAAATAATTTTACGTGTTCTTAATATCAGATTCTTGTCGAATTATAGTCATCATCGTAATTACTAGTTATTTGTAGCAAGTAATAACCTATCTACCATCTAATACCGCTTTCGATTTCATACTAGTATTTCCATCACTATTACTCATGGTACCTACAACTGTAGCAGTTCAACAAGTTTAGAATTAAAGTACCGTTAACCTAACTAGTTACACCGCGATATATTTGGGAAAATTAATTATTAATTGTGAAAAGTTACCGCTAATGAAAAGGGTTACTTGTATTACTATTATATCGAAAACGGAATTATTGACCCTACAAATGAGATATCAAGTTAAAGGTGTGTCTCAACATGATATGAAACATGTCGCTCACTCCTTTCAGCAACGTCATATATCAAAAATCGTCAATTTTCAGTTGTGCATGTTTTCGGAATGCCCAAAAAATGTACTATTTACCCAGCAAAAGCGGCATATTTTGAAACATAATATTTACCCGCGACAGGGGAGAAAGTGTTGTTTTTGCATTTTGAAAAAAAGGTATTGTTTAATTATTTTTAAAATATACTATAATCTGTCTTCACAAACAATTTTCACCTTTGAATTTAAACATAAAATGTACCTACATATATTTAGAATTAGAAATATGGTTGCACACACGTATGTTATACAAACACACACACACACACAATATATGTTTACATATATATATATATATATATATATATATATATATATATATATATATATATATATATATATATATATATATATATATATATATATATATATATATATATATGTAATAAAATACCTAGGTACCTACCTATACATTTTATTAAGTACTTACAAATAGTACCTACATAAAACAGTTCTACCACCAGATGTCGCATGCGTCGCACTGAATAAAACAAAAGACATCAGATAGAAAAAATATAATATTATTAACTGTCAGAATCAGATAGGTAGAAAATTATTGTAAAGATTAATTAAGAATAAACTTTTATTGTTGTCGTTTCTTTAATTACAAAGCAACACATTGTTTATTTTATTATTATACACTAACCTTACATATTATTTACACCCAATTTAAGAAAGAAAATATTACCACGTTATATATATATATATATATATATATATATATATATATATATATATATATATATATATATATATATATATATATATATATACATATATATTTAATACACAAATACAATTATAGCTTAATTCTACATGCTAAATGCCAATTGAATGGTCCACATAGCTCCTAGTAATGTTTTCCACGAAGTGCTCAGCGTATCGCCAGACATCCAGGCAGACATAATAATTCTCGCAAGCATTAACAGGCACATCAGATTCAACAATGCCGACGAAACACTCGTGCATAATTTAGCAATAATAAATAATGACTATTAAAATGATTGTCTAATGGCCAACAGGTGCACTCGTGTCGTATGATTTAGAAGACCAAGATCAATTTTCCCTTTTCTTCGACTCGTCGGATGGCCGAAAAGAGGCGTCTAGGGGGGGGCCATAGAGTCGCGGGAGGCGGAGTCTCTGGGGGGCGAGGGGGCCGATGGGGCCGATGACCGAGAACCGAATGGTCTTCACTTGTTTTTGACCCACTTTTGAGCGCGTAGAGCTTACTGAATGACAGCCCAATCGTTTTCAAACCGAATGTTAGGTATCGACAACATTTTAACAAAATATAATGGCGTGATGAAGAAAAGTATAGCAATATAAAAAATGTAAATCTGGACATTTACAGGGCTTACGACCTTCCGTAGACTGGTTTAGGTGATGAATTTACATATGTGGAACATTCACATAGTATTTATTGATTTGGAATTAACTTTGTGGAATGACATGTTGATTATTAAAAATGAACACTCGTATTAGAATAATACTAATGGATTTTTATTTCGCACGGCTTGTTTAAAAAACTATGGATGTTTTCATTGACATATGATTATAAAACTGATCACTGTTTTTTTGATCACCTGTCGATAAAAACACCTGTAGATTTCGAAACTAGTCGTGTGAAATAAAACTCAATTAGTATTGTTTATTTATGCTTCAAATGAGAACATCTTTAGCATGCTACTTTTGAGTATGCGTACCATCTATGGCTGAATTCAGTAAGTTTTAGAGACGTTCATAAACGTATGTTTAATTCTTTCCGAAATATTTCACATACTAGGAAACGCCTGACAATATCGTTTCCAATTATAATTTAAAGTCAAATTTCGATAGTTGAACATCATTTACGTATAATTTTTACTGTCTATTGTAGAAAATTGCAACGTTAAGGGTAGATATAAACCTCATACTTTTAATATATGCGAAATTATAACTTTAAAAGGATTCTTCCCGAATTATTTAATATATTAGGTCGTAAGCTCTGTAAATACCCGGACACCCGTATTCTTTTCATCTATGTTGAGATGTCGATATTTAACCTTCTTACAGATATTTGAAAAAAAAATACATTAAAATGCTTAAAAAAATAATTAAATGCCTAATAAACATATTAATCGAAAAAAAAGATTAATTCATAATCACAAATAATAAATAATAAGTGTAAGTCCCTCTCCAAGCACAAGAGCTTAGTCTCTTTGTTGGAGAGAATAGCATAACGAATTAAATTAAAATGTTTAGAAAATGAATTAAATTTCATAAAATAATAAATAACTATTTTTTTAATTAAAAGAAAAACAATTTTTATAATTATTTTTAAATAAAAAGTGTAATGTCCAATAGTTTACCATTCCTGTTGTCGTCTGAGCCGCACACAGTTTTACGGGAGAAAGTGATCAATGTGGAATCCGACGGTCGGGAGAGGGGAGTGAAAGTGAAAGGGGGGGGCGCCTGAGAAAACCTCGCTTCGAAACCGGCAACCGAACCTTCCAGCAAAGGCACCTCGCAAACAAACACCAGTGCCTCATTACCGCAGTCATACAAACTGGCCAGACATTTCTACGCGGGGCGTTTAATTTACGAGACATCGCAGTCGGCCTCGGGCTAAACGAGCACGTTGGAATTTGTTCACCTCTTCAATCTTCTTCTCTCCTAATACCTGTTACTGTGATAGCTGAACCAAGCGGCAAAAACACGCCAAGTCCGATTACCAATTGTTATGCAAAAATAATACTTAGGCACTTATCGAAAACACGACGATAATTTTCTAATTTCATGCAGCAATGATTGTCGGACTCCATGTGTGTTATGTATGGTAAAATAAAATAATTGTTATTTTGCTGGGATAATGGAATTTTAAAATTGTGAATTGATTTCTTATCTGTTCTCACAGTCACTCCACAAAATAAAATTAATAATAAAAATTATACATAAATTAACAGCTATAAAGTTTTTTCCACATTTATTTTATTTGACCTGTGACCGGGTTTCGTCGTTACCGACATCATTAGACTAGTGGGAGGCTAGATGGCATGTTGTATACCCAACAAGGCATTATGATAATGATTATTTTAACATCTCAACATAGATGAAGAAGAATTTGGAAGTCTGGGTATTTATTTATATATTTATACACTCGTGAAGAACATACATTTTTAAGGGTCTCTCTTCTATATATATATATATTTTTTAATTAAACCACAGATGGTACCGAGATAATGCCCACATATAAAACACGTGTCAATTAGAGGATACACAAGTTCTGAAATTTGAGTAGTGTGGTTGTCGATCATATGTCGATGTCCGCCTCCGTAGTGTAATGGTCAGCACGCTCGGCTACCGTTCTGGAGGTCCCGGGTTCGATTCCCAGGGGGCGTCAAATAAATATAAGTGATTTTTTCACTCTAATATTTATTCAATGTTACCCTGGACTGGTACCTGAAGCGAAAGGCTGATCACCTTTCCTTCGTGTGATCAAGATAACACTGTGTTTATAATGCAGTGCCCTATGCACCATTGGGGTGCGGAAAAGGGTTTGAATGAATGGTTGTCGATCATGGTAGAAGAGTGAATGTTACATGTATGTAAAGTGATCACTTAAATCAACCCATTATATATGATTCATCTATGTTAAAATATCAATAAATTTATTAATTTTTAAAAATCTTTCTCATTCTTAATCCACCAAGCAACATTTTATGCAGGTATTTCTCAATGCATTTCTAGCATTCGCCATTTTCATTTTATCGTCATATCAAAGTCATAGAAGAAATTTTAAAAATAGAAGCGCTGTTGTTAAAGTACCTACTCATTATAAAGTACCTAACTATTTTAAGGTACTTACTGGAATGAATTTGAATTTTTACCGAATAGATTGTATGGTAAACAAAATTCAAAAACCTAGCAACACCGGGTATTTCAGCTAGTATGTAAAAATAATGACTTTATAAAACCTTAACCTTTTACCAAACAAATAACAATATGAATATAATAACAATAAAATCTAAAAATTCATTGTTTAAGTAATTAATTTTGAGTATTGTTTTAATTATTAAATTACATTGATTTTGTTTATACCATAGTATTTCAATTGAATAAGCTGTAAAGAGTATTTTTCAATGAACTCGGTTGTATAATGTGGAAGAATATGAAACAAAGAGAAAAATAGTGTATTGTAATATCGTGAGATTACGATGTTGAAAGATAATAGTGGCCATGACCGCTACATATATTCTCATAAATGTAAACTGGGTTTGAAAGGTAATCAGGTAAAAAGAGATAAACGTACCAAAAATGAATATAAGAACCAATATACGACAAATAATTGTAATTTAATTTTTTTTCAACCTGGGTAACATTTGACGTAATTTAATTTTATGCTTAAAACACCGTTTTTGTATTATTAAAAAAATATATTCGAAATAAATATATGGTTTTGTAAAGAAAAGAGTCATTGATAGGAGTAAGTTTTTTTCGAGATAGGTTTTTTCTTAAAAAAGTCAAATACCAATACGTATTTCAAAAAAAATACTCTTGACAATACGTCCGGCCCCTAGCTGGCCGTTCGCGTTCTGACTTCGAAGTTTGCGAATTCCTCTCAAATACGCAAAACTGATGAATATTGAGTATTTTTTTTAAGGAAAAATACAAACTCTCTTTACCATTTATAGTTCCCTTTGTGTAATACAACTTAAAAACTTTATTTTATTACTACTGGTTTCAGAATAACCATTAAATCATCAGGTAAACTAAAGTTTATTGTTTTATAGGAAGGCTATCCAAATATCGTTTGCAACAAAAGATTTTTTTTAAATAATGCGACAAAAGAGGGATGAAAGCGGAGTGAAAGCCTTTGAAATGGGTTTCTTCAGATGACTAGTTTCGGAAGCTATGCTTCCATCTTCAGGTCTAAATATTAACTGAATATAAACAGTTTATATTTATACCTGAAGATGAAACTTGTCGTTAAAATTTAATAAATATAACTCAAGTGGTAAAAAAAGTGTTTTTTCTTTTACAATTTCATCATGTCTTACCACAAAGTTAATGCCAAAACAATAAATAAAGAAGCTAGAAGTGTGTATCAGGACAGAAGAGAATCTCATTCTCTCTGCCTACCCCTGCAGAAACGGCGTTATGATAGTAGCATTATTATAAAATGAACTGCAATATAAAATAAAGCATAGCGGTACTAAGCTGGTCACCAGCAATTTCTCAGTGGTATAATATGTAACTAAGCAGTTAGAAATATGAAAAGATTGAAAGATAATGATCCCACAACCTTGGGAAACTAGAAATACTGGATAAAACACTTTCCAGTCGTCACGTGTTGTCAGCCCATACGCCAGAGTGCATGAGTACCTCAGAACACTACTGACACCGTCTCCCTATATGGAGAAGAAAAAACGAAAGGCTTGGGAACTGTATTGTATATGGTAAGGAGCAGCTCTCAGCGGGTAGGGTAATGCTATAAAGGCTAGACAAGCTAATGCACAGTTGTGAGATCGATATCTTTGTCAATCTTTAGAAGGGCTGAGACAAAGTCATTTTGTAATATATAAATATTCACAGCGTTTTGATTGCGTCCAAATAATATACATTTCTCCACAAAGGGGTTATTTTTATCAACATATGTAGATGAAGAAGAATATGGAAATTCAAAAGGGTCTCTGCTAAGTAAAAAGCTTTCTTAATCCAACACGGATGCTTGTTGTGAACTCATATGTACTGTGTCATAGGATTGATCAATATATCTAGGAGTTCGAATAGGAGGTAGAATACGGAATGTTGCACGTTTGTAAAGGGATCACTTAACCAGCCTGTGATAGATCATAAGCCCTGTAAGTGCCCAGACTTTTCTTCATCTTTGTGAAATGTCAAAATAACAATATAGTTTATGTATATTACTGTACTCTGTTAAAATCGCTTTCTATACATAGTTTGCTGCTACCATAAATAGCGAAATGTAATAATTGTAGTTAGAAATTTTCAAAAATAGCGCAATGCTTTCTTAACCATACTAATCTAAGCGCATACATAGTCATATGTATGTTAGTTTCAATTAAGCCTTTGGTCACACGGAGTACTTCCGACAACGCTTTTATGCAGCCGGTAAATATGTAATTACACCTTCAATAGCTTTTTATCATTCTTTCAATCTTCGCCAGCCCTCGCTTTTCTAGAGGAAGATGTCGCAACTGCTGGAAGCCATGCCTTAAAAGCTGGTGACAAATTGTAATGCATTAATCCAACTTTCTAAACAGTGTCCCACAATGATATTCTTCTATCTCTACAATACCTCAATTGACGATGCGACCTTTCTTTACATATTTAAATTTTCTTCGAATGTGACTCGGATGTTATGTAAAGGAGAGTAGGTTTAATTACGTAACATGGTTACTGGATTCACAATGTTTTGAGTATCTCCAAATTTTTGTTTCACAATTCTTAGCTTTTCCACTTATGAGATATTTATATCAAGATTTTTACAAGGTATCCTAGTGTGATAATTCAGGAATAAACTTACGTATGTATGTTTCCATCACAATGTTTCCGTTAGTAAATAACTTGCTATTTTTTAACTAAAGATGGTGCCGAAGAAGTATTTTAGCATGCGCATAGTGTTTCCATTTTATACTTATGCTTCAATAAACATAAATATGAAAAATCGTTTGAGTAGTGTGGTTGTCAATTTTGGGTAGAATGTGAATGTTACTCGTGTAAAAAGTGATCACTTCACAACATATATTATTTTTTATCTATGATGATATATCAATAGTAACTTCACGACATTCACAGTATGTGTAAAACGTCTTTTTTCTTGGAAAAGTAAATATTAATTGATTTCTTTTAATCCGTGTAGGACCAAAAAATGTGAAACACTCACATAAAATATTTGTGTTTCAAATCAAATTGCATATAAACAAGTTACAAATTTAATGCGGTGTGGATGTTCAATAATGGACAAATCATGTACGTTACACAAGTGTATACAGTGATCACTCAAGCCAGCCAAATGCCAGGTCGTACGCCTTGGGATGTTCAGATCATATAAAAAGATAAAGATGTTTCATCTCAAGTTGAAAGACCTATAATATCGATATATCACCCGTAAGGTGAATAATCCAATGATGATCACACACTAATAAAAGAGTTTCTGCTCATAAAAGCTTCTTTTCATCTCACCAATAGATGTCTCAAGTGAAGCTCTAGTGATTCAAGAATAATGTTTCAAAATTGGTTCATGTATATAGAACTTCCAAGAATTTGAGTAGTGTAGTTGTCAATAATGGGTAGAATTGGTGAATGTTACACGTGTGTAAAGTGATCACTTAAACCAGCCTATGACGGTCGTCACCTCCGCAAATGCCCAGACTTCCATATTCTTCTTCATCTTTGTAGAGATGTCAAAAAATAATATGAAAATAACTCCTGTAATTGGAGATAATACAGATTTTGTGAACAAGTATTTGGACACACTCAAAATATTGTAAATAATCCAATGTCTTATAAAATATATAAGAATTAATTTGAAAAATATATGGCCAGTTACGCGCGGTTTACCCTGTTGTAAAAGTACTCGCGTTTCCTATTCTCTAAGACTACAATGATTTATCAAAGTATAATAAAAGAGTAATAGGTCTTCTTATGTAAGATGTCTTATTTGTCACGTGGAAACTCAAACAGCTGAATAAATTATCCTTTCGTTGATAATAGAATAAACCATTTCGGATCTATGTACCTATTTCCGTTTCCTGGGAGTATTTCCATTTCCATGTGTAATATTTATGAAGTTGATTCAAGTGTTATAAGGTTTTGATACGACTCCAACACAATAAGTCGTAAAGTCGGGATAGGCTAGTCTTTGTTAACAAAAAAAATATATTCAAAATAATATATTATTAGATTAAAACTAATATTTTTAGCTTTTCCACTTTATTTTTATTTGACCAGCGACCGGGTTTCGTCGTTACCGACATCATCAGACTGGTGGGAGGCTATACAAATTGTTATGTTATATATAAAACAAGGCAGGAGTTGATAACCATGATTTGATATAATTTTATTGAGAAATTAATTTAATTTGAGTGAATTTAAGTATTGTATGATATTAAAAATATTTTTATAAAGGTTTTTTTTTTGTATTGAGAGCACGATTTTATATAAAGTTATAATTTAACCTATTCAAAATAAGTTTTCATTTATTTTCATTATTTGTTTCTGCAGTCACTTTGTGGTATCTAACTATTATTTATATAAAATTTACTTTGTGAATACCACTTTTCTTAAAATCTATTGTGACTCGTGGTTCGATACATTAAGCCTCAGAACCAAACAAGGTTTCACTCAATTTTTAAATAAATTTAATATTTTAGATATTATTATATAATAGATTTTACCACAAAATTACTGCCGAATCAATTATTTACTATGTTAGGGTTATTATCAATCCAGTATTTGATGATGATGCTGCATGCATCGAAACACGTGTCGCAACATCATTTTAAAATAAAAAGTGGTATTCACGAAGTAAAATTCAACCGGAATATGATTTCTTTTAATGAGGCAGCATTATTGAAAGAAAATTATGCGAATGTTTGAATGAAAGAGTCAAAACTTTCGTACGAAGAAGATTCGAAAACAATAAAATGAAGGTTTTTAACATTTTTACGGGAAAATAAACGACGATATATAAAACTCAATTTTCCAATTAATTAATCATGAGATATTTCACTTACGGGCCACTCGAATGAACTTAAGTGTTATCGTCGGAAGTTTCACGTTTTCTCCGATCTTCACCGAGTGGTGTACTTCGAGATGACATCATCTCTCTCCTCATATAGGTTAATACCCCACTGCATTCACAATAGAGAAAGTGCCTTGTCATTACCAGCACTATTATATAACACAAATAATCCACGATTCACAAAAATGTACATTTGTAAAATTTACATAAAGGCAATTCAATTACCTTTCCTATCATGTTGAGTTTTTTTTAACGATTTCACTGAATATTAACTAATTCAAATAATTTATGGTTGTTCTTTTAATGTATTGCAATTACAGTCAAATCTCGATATAATTGAGGTGAAGAGGTTTTCGTTTAAGCCGAAAATCTGTTTTATAAAAATAGATTAATTTTTTTTAATATAAACACCGTATTTAGGTATAAATAAACAATACAAAACACAAACAAAACTCTATTTATTGTCTTCGGACACTCCTGGAGTGACGTTGCTGTTGGATATCGACGCGCGTACTTTTTGTAATCCTACTATGAAAAAGGAATCAAGTTTTGTTTGCACTGTTGAAGTTTTACCACATAATTTTTTGTTGCGACACTTGCATGTAAATATTAACAGAACTTTGTTTTATATATTTTCCGAAATTGTTTTTTTTTAATGTTTTATTAAAAATTAACCATATTGTTTCGAGAAATAAAAAGACTTTATTTTTTGATCCACTCACATTTTTATTAACAACCAACTAGTTTCGGCAACAACCTATTGCACTCTTCAGGGTTTATTTTATGACCCTAAGGATCAAATATACAAAGTCTTTTTATTTCTCAAAATAATATATCGATATGATCCACAAAGTTAATGTATAACTTCACAATTGAAACAAATAAGTATTATTAGATTTAAGTTTTGTGCTGAGATTTCTAAATATTAAAAGCATTACTTGTTTACTAACTAAAATTTGAATAGACTTCAACTCTGAAATGTCTTGCTTTAAAAAAACTAACTAACTAACCATCGCGCCGCTTTCCCGCATGAATAAGCACAGAGAATAAAACACCTCACCAATCTATCTTAGCACACAATCTTCGCCTCTTCCATGCATCTTCTCATATATACACGCCGACTCCTGACCCGACCACTTTCAAGTACTTGAAATATGGTTGCCCTAAGTTTGCCTTCGCTATTCAATATCTCATGGGAAGTAACGAGGAATATTTTTAATGGCAATTCTCCTAGCTGCTAATTGCCTATTGCAAGGCATTATGCTGATGAAAAGAGATTAAAGACGTGATGAAAACAAACATTAACGACTTGTGCCTTATTCTACCAGGTTTTAATACAATACTTAAGAATTAAGGTCATATCAAATATTACTTCGTTAAACCTACTTGTGTATGTACATACATAATTACAACTATCATAATGCTCAAAAAATCATTAAGGTGCATCAGAAAAAAACTGTTTTGGAAATTTGGGTAGGTATAGACATGTAGATACTAGGCAATTAGACAGCGATGCTTAGTCTGTATTCTTCAACATATAACAGGCGTAAGGAAAAATCCATTCAAAAAATAAAATTTTTATTTTTATTTTATTTTTTTTAGATTTTATTTATTTATTTATTTTCATAATACATAGATACATTCAATATACATATTCGTTTCATATACACATTTATTATACGTATTACGGCTTCTTAGGCATGGCCTGTGTTGAGCCGAATACTAACATGGTAATACATAGTTTATATAAATATTTAATTTTTTTTAAAATTTTAATATATATATTTTTTTAATGATTAGATTATAAACATAACATACAGGAGATACAAAAATTAATTTATAGTTTAAGGTTTTTCAATGTGATAATTACACCTGGACTTTAATTAATTCACTTTCTACCTTGTCCCTTCCAATGTTAAGTAACCATCGACGGACACTGTTCTTAAAGACCTGATCACTCCTGGAAATTTTAATGGTTTCGGGCAGCAAATTAAATATTTTTGGAGCAAGGAATGAAAAATTTTTTTGGGCAAAACTTGTTTTAATGGCTGGGCCAATGTAGTTTTTATTTAATGCTGCCCGGGTTCGAATAGTTTGTTGCGTTCTAACCTTTTCCATTTTATTCCAGAAGTGAATCAGTACTTCCTTGACGAACAGTTGCCGTACGTCTAGTACCATATAGCTAGTAAATAGCTCATTGGATGGGTGTGTCGAGTTACATTTATTTATTATTCTTAGGATAAGTTTTTGTACTTTGAAAATTGGGTCTAGCGTGGTTTTGGCACCTCCGCCCCAGCCAATAATTCCATGTAGAATTATAGATTGGAACAGAGCGTAATAGTGATTAACACATTGGCAATCATGCTGTAGGTCGTGGATTTGATTCCCAATGGGGGGGAGTCATAATAAATATGAATAATTTTCTAAAACTCTGTTTATTTATTAATTCCTGACTGATCACGTTGACTTCATGCAATTAACAATCAATACAACACTGGGTCGATGTGATGCAGTGCCATATGCACCATTTGGGGCAGATAAGGGTTATAAGAAGACGAACATTAAATTACCCTCTCTTGCGACCCACTTATTTAAAAAATTATGCAAACTAATCTCGATTAGTTTTTTTAATGAGATTTTTAAATGCAATATGTAAAAATTCGTTATTTCTATGTATTTTTCACTTTCTCCATCTTTTCGGTCGTTTAAAAACATATGCTGACATGTTTTTTTAATTTTCATTTACAAACATTACATAAGCCTTATAACATATTATTAGTTGTGTGTGGGTTCCCTATTATTTTAAATGTTACTATAATTTTATGCAATTTATGACAATTTTAGGCAAAAACACTGGACATCTCGTAAAAAGCATGAGTTTATCAGGGGTAGAGGGCTGTCCGCATGCGTGGTGTAATGGTTCTGGTGGTCCCGGGTTCGATTCCCAGGGGGAGTCAGATAAGTAAAAGTCATTTTTTCACTCTAGTATTTATTCAATATTACCCTGGACTGGTACCTGAAGCAGAGGGCTGATCACCTTTCCTTCATGTGTTGACGATCAAGATAACACTGCGTTTATATGATGCAGTGCCCTTTGTACCATTGGGGTGCGGATAAGGGTTTGAAGAAGAAGAAGGAGGACTGATCATATTGCTTTAAGCAATCACGATTGAGTTATCACCGTCTCGATTTGTTGCGGTAGCCTATGGACCGCCTGGAAAAGTAGTGCATAGAAAACCTATGGGTCAATAGACAACTTCGGGTGCATAGACAACCTATTAGAAGTCTATGGTGGGGAAAAGCAATATAAAAATGAAACCTGGGCACATTGAAAATCCGGATAATCGTTAAGACTACGGGACACATCTTCAAACCGAGATAATTCAGGTAAATCCCGGATGTATGGTAATACTGTTCTATGCAAAGCCAATATAATTGAACGAAAGTAAAGTTGTGGTCACGTTCATCGGTTCTCTAATCCAGTCACTATTGCTGGGAGATCAGCCTAACTGATGGGGTTCAACACAAGAGTTCAGGGATCAACTGTACGAGACGATGAAAGTTACAACCGACCCCTTTCTGAGGACCTGTAATCTGCGCCTACATGTCATACATAACGATGCGACCTACAGACGGACAAAAATAAATGCAGAGAAGCTCAAATGCACACAGCGATCCATGCTTGGTTTAAGCATGAGAGGTAAAATAAGAAATGAACATACCTGTAAATTCGAATTTGCCGAATTAATATATTTTTTAACCCCTTACCTTTCAGTTTCTCTTTTATTTAAAAACCATACAGAAAAACTTACTACAAATCGCTCACTCCTTTCAAGAACGTCATAAATCAAAAAACTTGATTTTTCAGGAGAACGTTTTTAAAGTTTAAAAATATAAAACAATGTATCAAAAATAAATAACAAGCCACTTATTGAACTTTTTACTGTGCAACAGATCTTTTTAGGTAAAACCTGAAGGTTTTTTCTCCATTTGAAAAATATTTAGTATATTTAAAAAAATAATTGAACAATACCTTTTCTTCAAAATGCAAAAACAACACTTTCTACCCTGTAGCGGGTAAATATTAAGTTAAAAATATGCCTCTTTTGCTAAGATATAGTTCATTTTCTGGGCATTCTGAAAACATGCACAACTGAAAATTGACGATTTTTGATTTATGACGTTCTTGAAAGGAGTGAGCGAAATGTCACTTGGGTTCTAATAAAATTAAGTAGTTAGCTACTATAAATTATCCTACCTTTATAATGTCGGCTCAAGGTGAAGCGACCTTTCTGTATTGTCACCGGGTTTGCTATTTTTACTATATTCATACTCCGAGAATTCTTAAAATAGCGATTTCGAGGGATTACAATCAAGGGGGTTATAGTTCGAGGTTATCTTGATCCGCTATATTCGTGTGATATATCAATAAAAATCCTTATATAAGTAATACTTAATTAGATTTTTGTCTTGTGACGTCTACCTTGGGCGAAAGGGGTAGTCAAACGACTCAACGGAAGGCGTACCCTGTTATAAAAATTTACGAGAACCGCCTCGAGTCTTAGATCGCAAACCGCACTAAAGATCAGCCATCTCATAAAATATAATATGTGTATTACACACCAGTAGAGTAATAGTTGCAAGTATTACTTTCCCCGCTCTAAACAAAGCCCGTTTTCTCCAAATCCTCATATTCGATTGCCACAAGTCACTTTCGATTATGCGATTCTCATCGGATACGGCTATCTTGAACAGATTGCAATAAGAAATAATCGTTTTATACCGGCTAATTATTGAACTGATTAAAGCCAGACGAATTCGCAACGGAAATAAAATAATCATAATAATTCAGCCATTGGCCTCCAGTAAAAAGAACGAAATGGGTTTATTCTGTTAAATACTAAAAAATCTTCATCGAGAATTAATGGTTTACAAAAAGCGTTGATTTAAATTAAAAATATATGCAAATCGATCGTTGATTTCTTAATGATAAGCAATTTATAAATTAAGAAAGGCGTGTTAAGTTGATTTGATTATTTGGAAAGAATGAATGAGGAATGAACGGTAAAACAAATGAACGAGTTGATTGTAGTTAAAAGCAATTTATAAATTGAGAAAGGTGTGTTGAGATGGTTTGGACATGTGGAAAGAATGAATGAGGGAAGAACGGTAAAAACATATATGAGTAACGACATATAATGAACACATTGACTTAAAATATTTAAAACATGTGTGCGACCTATCATAACATATGGGATCGATTGCAGAGCAGACAACGCAGTAACAAAAAAAAACATACTAATAGTGTCAGAAATGAAGACTCTAAGAATCATATCTGACAAGAGTCTGCGAGAAAAAGGAACGCCAAAATAAGAGAAACATGCGAGATTTTTATTTTTTTTTAAATATGGAATGGCGTTGCACATGTAATACAATGCATTTGCCAATGTCAAGTTAATTGAATTCTTAATTATAAAATATGATAGACTAAAAATTATAAAGATAAACCATGAATTTATTTTATTTAATTTCAGAAAAACAACTAACAGTCTGTACAAATTTGGGTTCCTGCTCGCCAGGATGAGATGGATATCTGTAGGGAGGGGAATAAGCGGGGCCAGAGATTTAAAGAAATTTGGCATTTGGTCATTTATTGGGCAAACAAAGAATATATGGTTAAGGTCTTCCTCTTCGCAACGACACTCGCAAATGGGGGAGTCAAAGACACCAATCCTCGCAAGGTGTTCTCTCGTACAGCAATGACCCATCCTCATTCGACAAATGGTGGATCGAAATTTTCCTAAACCAAAGACGGGACGGGAAACATGCGAGATTCAAGACGTCGTTAGGTGAGAAGACAACGAAGAAGACAATGGTCGTCGCATTTGAAAAGAATGGAACCATCCAGACTTCCCCACATGCACTGAACCCCGAGGTAGACGACTCACGGGAGACCACTAAAGAGATAGAGTGACAGCTGGGAACCAACATCGCAGGAGGCTAATCCTTCCTAAATACAGGCCATAAGGCTTACACCAAGCCGAAGAAGAGAAGATTTTAAAGAAAAGATACGTATAAAACGATAATTATATGTATATTATTCTATCAACATCGGATCAGTGATCGCAGATTGCATATAAAATTCGCACACCGAATTATTACAATAATGTATTTTTAATTCGCGGTTGTATTATTATTTGTAAAAAGAAATCCACGGGCAATAAAATAAATGTAGTTATTTGGATATCCATTTTATGTCCGTCATATTCAGAAAGCGCTCGGAAGAAAACTGCATACGAATGATTGCATTTTAATTTCAGCATTATCACTACATTGTCAATAATGGGGGATCGTTATTACCAACACGAAATAGTCGTTACAGCCCAGATAATTTGCAAATCCGGCTGATAATTTCTGTTTCTTAAGTCAAATCTCTCAAATGGAGAATTCAGTACGCGGCCGGCTACGCGAGAAGCCACACGTGTTGTTCAAGCACATTTTTTTAAGGAATATACAATATTGAAATTTGATTTTTCAGAATAAACTCGTATATAAAAAAATATTTTGTACATATATATTTTTTAACTCTTTTATTTCAAAACCATTTTTTTTATTTCGACGTTTTTTTTTCAACACGAAAACGGCGAATTGTGAACTATGATCTCTAGGGACTTATTAGCATTAGGGATATACATATTAGCAGTAAGTAATTAGCAGCTAGTAAGAATACAGGTATGCAACTCCGAATACATACCTAATACACTACTTAAATTCATTCAATCAAAAATTGTTTTGTTAGAAATTGTATATAAATTTTAGTTTCTCATGAAAAAATTAAAATTTGTTTTCTAACCTCCCTCAATCTGATAATGTCTGTAACGACAAAACCTGGTCACTGTTCAAATATAATGATAGTCGAAAAACAGATGTCTCTAGTAAAGTTCTAGTGATTCAAGAACAATGTTTCAAAATTGGTTCATATAAGTATATAGAATTTCCAAGAATTTGAGTAGTGCAGTTGTCAATAATGGGTAGAATTGACGAATGCTACACGTGTGTAAAGTGATCACTTAAACCAGCCTATGACGGTCGTCAGCCCCGTAAATGCCCAGACTTCCATATTCTTCTTCATCCTTGATGAGATGTCTAAAAATAATATGAAAAACTGTGTATTTGTGTTATATTTAATAATTAGTACGAAGTAGTCAATTCAATTTAATTGAACGTTGAATTTTGGATTTCAATTTTCGTGAAATGAGATGAATTTTAATGTATACCAAACATTATACATATCGCGTAGTTTAATGGTAAAATCTTTATGTTTGTTTTCGTAATTTAGTTCAGTTTTGTTTTTTGTACTTGATTAATATCGCGTTCATAATCACCCAGTTCTCATGGCCATGAAGAAAATGGTACATGTATGAGTCACGAACTTACGAGTACTATAGTGCTGTGAACAAATGAATCACTATGAAAACATAATTCTCATAAAACTATGTTTTCGTAGAGTATTTGCGTCAAATACTATAATAAGTTGTAAGAGCGAGAAAGGTTAAAGTGTCTACACTTACAATATATTGACTTCAGAAAACAATTATTTAACAAAGTATTAGTATGTTTTCTTGTGTCACCGTTATCATAACACAAGCAAGCAAGCTTTTGGCGGTAAAATATAATATTAGCATCATGAACAACACGAAGTTTTACTGGTAGCTAAAATAAACCAAAATGAGTGGCAGATAATCTAACCTGATCTAAACGTGAATCCAATCAGACGCCCATTGCGCATTCATGATCTCCTCATACATATTCGCCGATTATTCCGACTTCTGACCTGTCTACGCTCAAATATTTGAATTACTTAATTATGCCAAGTGTTCTTCGGTCTAAATCTACTTCTATTTCAAGCTATTTCAAGCCTCAAATATTTGTTTTTTCGTTCTTTCCTCACTCATTTGTTCCGCATATTAAAACCATCTCAAAGCACCTTTCCAAAATTTTCAGCCTTACATTCTTTCCTTTTTTCCCTATCCATTAATTCGTCTAAGCGATTGAATTTTGACTAGATTCAGTCTACGTTCATCTTTCTTTTGCCAACTCCATGCTTCACCTCCACACATTAAGGTTGGTACCAGAACTTTGTTGCGCACTGCTAGTTTACCTTCTGTTGTTATACTTTTGTTTTGCTACAACTGATTTCAGTCAGCCATTCACTCTATTCCTGGCATTCACTCTCCCTTCCATATCTTTATCAGTCCTTTCATCCTTATAAAATTCCGTTTAATTTGAATAAAATGTAATATGTAATAGTATTTATCCACGTTTCGAAAAAAATAGGTAAGGGATTCAAGAACCTGAAAAAATGAGTATTAAAATAACGTCAGATTGAAAACTTTATAAAATTAAACAACTTTGTTTTAACCACTTTTTTATTGGTACACTATATCCCACCGGTTTCGACAAGAACCTTGTCATCATTACCAGTAAAAAAGTGGTTAAAACAAAGTTGTTTAATTTTATAATGTTTATAAAATGTGGCACAAAGTATCTGCGAAAAACATTCAAGAAATAAGATTGAAAAGATTACTTACACTCTTAAGAAGGAGTCCATCTTCTTTTCCATCTGGAATAGTTCGTCAGCCGGTTGGGCCGCCATGACCTCGCAGAAGGTCTTCTTTGCGCACGGAGTGTTGCTCCAGTCCGTTCTGTGGATGTGCGCTAGTACGTCACTGGCTAACCCCTGCCCTATTCTATCAGCTTCTAGACTCTGCACCATTTTTTCCATCACATCGTCTTCCTCGAGAAAGTACTCCTCGTTTGTATCCAGAGCTCGTCTCCTGACCGAGTGGCCTTTCGGTGATTCTTGATCATACGCGTCAGTGTAGTCTATAATCTTATGAACGTCGGCAAGAATGTCTTGTTTGCTCATGTCAGTAGGAGCGTTGTAAACATCAACCACGTCGACGTATTGATCAAATTTGTCGTTTTGTGGCGTGTATTCGTTATTTTGAATATCTATATCACCCATATTCTCATTCAAAAAATTTTCTTCTCGTTTCACTCGAGGTACAATTTGTTTTCTGTCAAAATTGATACTTCTTCTGAATCTTCTTGACTGTTGTTGAGGGTTAGATTCGGTTTTCGGAGCTTCCATTATAACAAAAACATTCTCACTAGGCATTTTTACGTTGTCGGTATACACTTTATGCTTCATCAAGTCTTCTTTATCGGCATCCTCCTGCTGGAGAGATCTCAAGTAGTTATAATGAGCTTGGTCCAAAGATCTTTTATGCTCCATTTGGAGTTTTTTCACGATCATACTTTCACTCATACCCGCGCTTCTCATCATATCGACATCTAAATACCTTCCGACGGCTACCGCTCCCAGACCCAAGGCTGCGCCTCCAGCCATGAGACCTAAGGCGGGTAACAAGACTGATCCTGTAGTAGCTACAGTACCAATTTTGTCTTGGGCTGTATAACTGTTGTGACGACTCGCTTGTGTAAATCCTAAGTTTTGAGATATTTTCTGTGTGGCTTCGATCAGTGGATCCATTACTGGCTTGGTGACTTTTACTATGGGTGCGAGAATAGGTTTGGTCATGTCAAAAACTGGCTTTGTCAGTTGATGCATCGAGTCGATACCACTTTGCAAAGTATCTTTCATTGAATCGGTAATTCTGCTCCACAACGGTTGCTCCTGCACTCTTCTGTAGTAGGTTGTCTGTGGCTTGCCAAAATCAGGACGATAGTAATTATACCTGTTGAAATTATAATCAGTATTATCATAATATTTGTTGTGTCGATGATTTTCCCTCGTTAGGTAATCATCGCTTTCCTCGTAGTTTTCTGTGGTTGACATAGCTGGCTCCGAAGCGAATGGTGATCTGTCACTATGAGGATCGTTCGTATAGTATATTACTTTTTGTGGTTTCTTCGGGGCAGTCCTACTTTTTTCTTTAGAATTTGCTTTTGCCGGTTGGACTCCGAGCTCTGGGTGAGCGTATTGTAATACAGGGTTTCGAGAACCATCGTTGGAAGGGACGGATGCTACGAGTGCCTCGGCTTTAGGGGCATACATTTGAGAAGTCGGGTACATCTGTTCACCAGGGTGTTGAAGCATCCTCCTCTGCAAAGCATCGGGGAATCTGACGCTATTTTCCTTTTCAGAACGAGAACTTCTTCCTCCAAAATAATCTCTCTTCAATTCATGGTCGTTGATTTGTTTGATATATTCGATTAATTTAGAGTTAGCAACTCGAGAGTTGTCGGTTTTAGTAAATGGCCCATATCCTTTACGAAGGTAATCATTCAAAATAAGATTTTTCTTACTATAGGTAGGATTATCGCTGGTTAGGAAGGGTCCAATATTATCTGTAAGGGCCATAGCTTCAGGTCTCACATTGTCATATGTTGTAAATGGTCCTATTCCTCTTTGGCTAATATCGGGGAAGTTATCTTCCTTCATAAATGGACCAAAGCTTCTAGTACCATCTTCGCTCTCACTTGCAGTTTCTGGAAAGGCGGCGGAAGGTTTGTAACCAACGGGATAAGGATAAAGCTCTCCGTTAATTACTCTCGCATTTCTCCATGTTTTAGTATCAGATTCGTCATCGGGCATTCTGATGCCGTGGATTTCTGGGATACCGTCACTTCCAATCTTCAAAATCGATTTTCCTCTTTTGAAATTAACGTCACTTTGAGCACCTTTAATGAACATGGTATCTGATTGGATAAAGACTGGTCGCGGTACGGAAGCAGATTTGACTTCATCTTCATTAACTTTTGTACTAACAACCTCAATATGAACTGGATTCCTGTCATTCTTAGTAACAATGCTAGAGTCTTCATCTTCTACGTGTTTAATTTGCGACCTGCCTTCAGCATAGCTTGTTGATGTAATGTAAACTGGAGAGTTGAATTTTACGTTTTCACTTCCACTATACACTGAAAAACTTTCGGGATCCTCGTCTTGCGTATTTAATTCATCGCTGTCATTTAGAGGTGAAGAAGGTGATACAACTGGCGACCAATTACCATATTCGGCCTTAACAATTGCAGAGTCGTCATCGGTTTTTTGTTGATTGAGGTAGTATTTGTTGTAATTCGTAATTTTATCGTTAATTTCGTCATCCATTGTAGGTTCGTTTTGCATTTTTCGTCCTTCTGAATCGTCGGTACGAATCGGTTCGAAGTCACCGTGGAACAAAGGCTGGGAAGCCACGAACGGCTTAGGGGTAGTATCTTCTTGGACACTTTCCGTTATGTTCACTTCCGCTTCTGTTGTAGTGGCAACAGTTGTGGTCGACACAACTTCTGGTTTGGGTGTACTGGCTTTGCCATCTCGCTTCTTGACGATGAGCTGAGCAACCTGACCCGATTTGGTCATGACGTTTAAGGTCTGGGTGTCGTCTGGATTGAGACTTTTGGCGACTCGGAGTTCAGTTCTTGTGGTTTTTGGTTGGAAGGCAGTACGTCTCACGAAATTTCTCCAGGTAGTGATATTTGCATGTCTGTTGACTCCGGCTGAATTGCAGGATACAGCCATAACGGCGATGCTGAAGAGGAAGATGATAGTTTTGGTACCCATCTGAAATAATAATAAAAACAGGAATTAGATCAAAATACAAAGAATACATTGCATTCTAAGACTTAAAATACTATCTCAATAAAGATCTTGAAAAATAATAAGTCTGGGTATTTTCAGGCCTTACAACCTGTAATAGGCTGGTTTAAATTATTACTTTTTACATGTGTAACATACACCATTCTACACGTGATTGACAACCACACCACCCAAATTTCGGAAGTTATATTGCTTTGAGTAGAAATTTAAATAGTGTGTTCGGATTCGATTCCCAGGGGAAATAAAAAAAGACACAAGTGTTATTTTACTCTGATATTTATTTCATATACCCTTGAACTGGTACCTGAAGCATAGGAATGCTACCTTTCTTTCATGCAATAAACGATCAAGATATTATAGACAAAACTGTTTCTTAACTTTGCAGTACCTCATGCACCATTCGGTGCGGTCAACACTTTTTTTACTTTATATATTTTTTAAAAGAAAAATACTATATTTTACTCCATATATAAATACCGTATGACAATTATTGTCCACTGTAAATAAATATGTATGTATAAATCTGTCCGTAGAGTAATTTGCGAGCAATTGCGCATTGCAGAATGTGCATCGTAAAATGTCGGCCATGACCATGTTTCATTGGAGGTATTTCCCATAGCAATAACAATAATCGCCGGGTAATCAATCTAGCACGATCTCCGTGTATTCTACAATACTTCAACAAGTTTTACAATGCAATCTTTGCAGTATGGAAAGAAAAGATAAAACAGTTATCAAATAATTTTATCAATTGACATGTTTTATTATTTGTAATTATAAAACAAACTCACGAACAATATGATTGTACTGATTATATTTAAACCTTACAACCTTTTGAGTGTGTCCAAATACTTGTTCACAAATCTGGATTATCTCCAATTAAAGGAATTATTTTCATACTATTTTTTGACATCTCATCAAAGATGAAGAAGAAATATAGAAGTCTGGGCATTTACGGGGCTGACGACCGTCATAGGCTGGTTTAAGTGATCACTTTACACGCGTGTAACATTCACAAATAATCAATAATGATTTAAGAACAAGGTTTGTAAATTGGTTCATATATGTTTACATATATATATATATATATATATATATATATATATATATATATATATATATATATATATATATATATATATATATATATATATATATATATATATATATATATATATATATATATATATATATATATATATATATATATATATATATATATATATATATATATATATATATATATATATATATATATATATATATATATATATATATATATATATATATATATATATATATATATGTATATATATATATATATTTATATATATATATATATATATATATATATATATATATATATATATATATATATATATATATATATATATATATATATATATATATATATATATATATATATATAACTTCCAAATATCTGAGTAGTGTGGTTGTCAACAACGGGTAGAATTGGTGAATGTTACACGTATGTAAAGTGATCACTTAAACCAGCCTGTGACGGTCGTCAACCCCGTAAATGCCCAGACTTTATATTTCTTCTTCATCTTTGATGAAATGTCAAAAAATAATAAGTTTAAACCTATTTATTACAAAGATACAGAGTACAAAATAGTGTAATGAATAGATTTTTTTTTCGATACGATAACGCCCTCGAGTGGCAAAATAGCCATCATGTAAGTTACACTTATTTTATGAAATACAAAAAAGGTATAACGAACTGATTTTTCTGTATGATAATGCCCTCGCATGGTAAAAGTGTTGGGCTGTGGTCCCGTGGTTAGTGTCGCGGACTCTTGACTCGTAGTTTCTCGATTCGGACCCACTCTACCACAATCTGATATCTAACTAACTAACTAACCATCACGCCGCTTCCCCGCAGGGGTAGGCAGAGAGAATCGAACGCCACACCACTCTGTCTTTGCAAACATTCTTTGCCTCTTCTACATTCATTCATCTCCTCATACATACCCGACGATTATTACGACTCCTGACCCGGCCGCTTTCAAGTATTTGACATACCTGATTGTGCCAAGTTTTCCTCGGTCGTCCTCTGCATCTTTTTCCAATCTGATATCTATTTCTAATAATGAGCCGCTTACAGAAATAAGAAATATGCGTGAAATTGAAGTATTAGAGTAAATAATAAAAAAACTCAAGTTTTTTCTATTTAATTAAAAATCAGAACCTAAAATCTGGCGGTGTCAAAAGTCTGCGTAATCGGAGGGCATGTATGACTAGATGTATGGATGTGGAGGAGGCGAGGAGTGTATGTCAGGACAGAAGAGTGTGCCGTTCCATCCTCTCTGCCTACCCCTGCGGGGAAACGGCGTGATGGTAGTAGTAGTAGTAGTAGTAGTAATTAAAAAAATAAGTAATGACTCGTCAACATAGGTGTGTATGGAAATTTGGGTACTTATTAGTCAAAATAGCCTTATAGTCGCTACACCTGTTTTATGCAGTGCAAAATAGGTGTAAGGAACTGATTTTTTCGATATGATTATGCCCTCGCAATGCGAAACAGCTGTCAAAAAGAATAATAAATAACAAAATACAGTGTGATTATAAGTAAGGTGAATCGATGAATAGAAAAATGAGAAAATATTTTTGATAACAACATTTTAACAACATTTTGATAGTGTCCAAATACTTGAATAGTAGTATCTCTAATTTTAGGAGTTATTTTTCATTTTATTTTTTGTCGTCTCAACATAGATGAAGAAGAAAAAAGCTTCTTCATTTCATCGATAGATCTCTAGTGAAAAATCTAGTGATTCATGTACAATGTTTCGAAATTGGATCATATATATATAGAACTTCCGAGAATTTGAGTAGTGTGGTTGTCAATCATAGGCGAATTGGTGAATGTTACACTAGTGGACTTGCATATTCTTCTTCATCTTTGTTGAGATGTCAAAAAATAACATAATTACTGTAACATAAAGTATTTTTTTTTAAATATTCGTGAGGCGATAGAAAATCCATTGAAGATTATTTCTGCTTTCTACAGAGACCACACGTTACAGATTGCATGCATGTTACCAGCAAGAAATCTTCATAAAACGTGATATTATACTATATTTCATTCAACGTTTACAATAGGCTTACAATATTCCAATTTCGTGGCATCAGTTGACATTTAGTTGAGCAGTATTCACGAATCGATTGGAGACTTTCTACCGTTGCTATTATTGGAAATGCTTGCATAAAAAGCAAAGTTATTATTTGCAAAACTTATGCTGGTCACGAAGATTTTAGTGCTATAAAAAGATCTTCGTTGCTTGACATGAATTTGAGTCATTAATAGAACATTTTGTCCGCCTCCGTAGTGTAATGGTCAACATGCTCGGCCACCATTCTGAAGGTCCCGGGTTCGATTCCCAGGGGAGGCTTATTATAATTTATGTATAATAAAATATTTAAAGTGATTTTAAAACAATGTTAGATTTTAAAAATAATATGAAAATAACTCCATTATATATACATATAACGTGGTAATAATTTTCTTTTACAAATTGGGTGTAAATAATATGTAAAGTGGGTGTATAATAATAAAATAAACAATGTGTTGCTTTGTAATTAAAGAAACGACCATAAAAGTTTATTCTTAATTAATCTTTAGAATAATTTTCTATCTTTCTGAATCTGACAGTTAACAATATTATATTTTTTCTATCTGATGTCTTTTGTTTTATTCAGTGCGACGCATGCGACATCTGGTGGTAGAACTGTTTTATGTAGGTACTATTTGTAAGTACTTAATAAAATGTATAGGTAGGTACCTAGGTATTTTATACATACATAAATACATTAATATTTACAAAGCTAGGTGTCACGTTCAAAGACTCGCGCCTTAATTGTTGATATCCGGATGGATTAATCCCACCGGTTTCTGAGTAAGTTCTCGAGTGGTCAGTAAGCAACACTTTCTTGGACCCCCATTACCGTGATACGACGACTTCAAGTAGTGAAATTGAAATTTCCCGGCTTCAGGTCAAAGAGCCATTTATAACGGATGTTGCGAGGAAAACTGCATTGAATACTTAAGTAGAAATTATGAATAGACGTGCAGTATAAGGTGTAAGATTTAATTTCATTAATTGATTCGGGAGACACTTAATGGTGCTATCTATCCATTTTTAATAACACATAAGTACCGTGTTTGAAAATGATGAGATAAAACATGAGTCTCAATAGATTTTAAGAAATAGTAGTACTAAAACACTCTCCTTATCATTCATCGTTCACTTTGTTTTATACCACTTTTATAAACACTTATTCGTGACTATTTTCTATTTAATTTAATTTTTATTTTTGTACAAATCGCTCACTCCTTTCAAGAACGTCATAAATCAAAACACTTGATTTTTCAGGAGAACGTTTTTAAAGTTTTAAAATATAATACAATGTATTAAAAATAAATATCAAGCCACTTATTGAACTTTTTATTGTGCTACAGATCTTTTAGGTAATACCTGAAGGTTTTTTTCTCCATTCAAAAAATATTAAGTATATTATAAAAATAATAATTACACAATACCTTTTCATCAAAATGCAAAAACAACACTTTCAGCCCTGTAGTGGGTAAATATTAAGTTAAAAATATGTCTCTTTTTCTGGAATATAGTACATTTTATGAGCATTACGAAAATATGCACAACTGAAAATTTACGATTTTTGATTTATGACGTTCTTGAAAGGAGTGAGCGTAATGTCAAACGATTAATATTTTATTTTAATGACCTGATGATGGAATGATTATGCTGAAACTGGCCGTCGCGAACAAGTGTTTATAAAAGTGGTATTACACAAAGTGAACGATGAATGATGAGAACAGTGTTTTATTACCACACCACAAAGTTATCAATGCTTTTAATATTCAAAATATAAAAGTGATAATAACCAAGCAAAACTTAAATTGAAAAGCGTAAGATTTAGTTTTTGATTTAAGTAAAATGAGAAATAGAATGTATTCCCGTATTCAGAAATTCCGTTAATCTGTGACCTTGTAACGACATATCTATATAACCATGTGTATTTTTTAAAACATGTGTGTCCCATGTGCTTTAAATCAAGTTAAATGATTTCAATTCATGAATTAAATGATTTTTCAAATTTTGTTTATAAATAAATTGTCAACCAACTGTTGACCCATATGTTAAATTTACATAAATTCATTTTGTCAAAAATATATAAAATATAAACTTAGAATTTTGTCTAGCGTTCTACCTGTCTGATGATCTCGGTAACGACGAAACCCGATCGCTGGTAAAAAAATGATCCCAGAAAAGACTATGTAGTTATTATTTTATTACATAAAATTTAAATTTAAAAAGTATGGATATTAGCACATTGTGACTGCCAAATCAATTAATGCAAGAATATTTTGCTTTTATATCGATGGTGCATTGTGCTATAAATTATACTCGTCAATTTGAACAAGAAAATAATTTTAAAAAACTTATATACATGACAAATACAATGTATGTTAAGTAATGTAAAAGCTGTCATCATTATTTTCCTCGAATGCTTTCTCATTTCTCGTGGACGCTTAAATTTTGACATCCGTCTGAATAAAACACAAGCCATTGTCATCAACTCGCTGGACTAGATTCACTTCACAAGCTCTCTGATGTCTCGCGAGATCTACTGGCTGGGGTCATTTGGATTTCTTGAAAGCCAGTAACTGCGAGTTGGCTTTTCTGTCATTTGGCTTTATATGAGCGATTATGGAAACTGCAGGAACATAAATTGTAGCAAATGATAGGGGTACTCTGAGAACTCTAGGTTTACAGTCGTATCCACACACAGTATTAGTTCAAATGAATTCCGCTGTCCAAACTTAAAACACAGCAAGGGACTTTTTTTTTAAATAGGTTTTTTTGCATTTTTGGACTAAGTAGATTCTTAGTAAATACCACTATAAATAGTGGTATTTACTAAGTAACACTTAAATTAAAAATGGATAGATTTTACCACAAAGTGACTAATCAATTAATGAAATTTAGTCCAAAAATGCAAAAAAACTTTTTCAAAAAAATGTCCCTTACTGTGTTTTAAGTTTGGACCGCGGTAATATTCTCTTCTCTATATTATGAAATCTTATATATAGTCTTGTAATATGGGTAATTATATGTGGTACCCATGTAATTTCGGTAATTATACATGTAATACACGTATAAAAATTTATCAAAATACAAAAAGTAACTTGTAAGGATATTTAAGACCTTACTCGCAATCATGGAATTCATTTAGCGTCTGTCTGCGCCGAGATCCGGTTGTCACATTACGCCCAATTAGAGCAAACATTAGATTTTTTTGTTTTTTTAGTAATATTTTTACTTTTTTTATATTTTAACTCATTACCTTTCAATAATTCTTTTCTTTTCAAAACCATATATTTATTTCGAAGAAAAAGTTTTTTTTTCAATACAAAAATAATATTTAAAGGAAATAAATCAATTAAGTCAAAAATGTTGTGCTTAAACGGATATTGGGTCTTAATGTATAAATACGAAAATATAGATAAAAAAATAACAAAAAAATGAAAATAGATATCGCTCACTCCTTTCAAGAACGTCATAAATCAAAAATCTTGAATTTTGAGTTGAGCATGTTTTCAGAATGCCCTGAAAATGTATTATATCCCAGCAAAAGAGGCATATTTTAAACTTAATATTTACCCGTCACAGGGCAGAAAATGTTGTTTTTGCATTTTGATGAAAAGGTATGGTTTAATTATTTTTTTTAAATATAATAAATATTTTTCAAATGGAGAAAAAACCTTCAGATTTTACCTAAAAAGATCTGTTGCGTAGTAAAAAGTTCAGTAAGTGGCTTCATATTTATTTTTAATACATTGTATTGTATTTTTCAATTTTAAAAACGTTCTCCTGAAAAATCAGGTTTTTTGATTTATGACGTTCTTGAAAGGAGTGAGCGATATGTCTTTTAAACTTGCTTAAAGATTATTTCTATGTTTGTTCTCGTTTTATCAGGTGCAAAATATTAGCGCCTCATTGTTTGACAAACCATATCACCTCCCCTCCGGGCGGGGCAACTTTTTTAATTGCGGGGATACATTTAATTAGTTGTCTTTGTATACATGTTTTGAAAATAAAAACTAATATGCGGATGGGTTAAAAATAAAGCAATATTAGAAATTGGAAATCATGATTTACTAGATCAATTCATGACTAAAGTTTCATTAAGTTATTAGACGCGTACCGAACTGAACGCCGATTTAATTGACAAATAATTGGAGTAGGCTTTTTAATTTCTAATCGGATTTAATGGAAAGAAATTAACAAATCTAATTATTAATTACTCCACAAGTAGATCTCGGTCACAACTACGCAATCTTACAAAGAAATTAAATAGAGAAGAAAGAAAAAATTAAAGCATTCATCGATTTATTTATCTGATTCTTTATAAACTAGCTGAACCCCGTTGCTTTACGAGTGTGATTCAATTAAACAAAGCATCCCATAAATTTGAAAATGATGCGGAATGCATCGAAACGGATATAATATATTCGCATATATCGCGCACTCCTTTCAACAACGTCAAATATAAAAAAAAAACTTGATTTTTCTGTTTATCGTTTTTAAAGTTTAAAAATATAAAAAATGTTTTAAAAATAAATATCAAGCCACTTATTGAATTTTTTACTGGGCAACAGATATTTTTAGGTAAAACCTGAATGTTTTTCTCCATTTGAAAAATATTTAATGTATTCAAAAAATTAATTAAACAATACATTTTCTTCAAAATGCAAAAACAACATTTTCGGCCCTGTAGCGGGTAAATATTATTTTTAAAAATATGCCGCCTTTGCTGGGATATATTACATTTTGTGGGCATTCCGAAAACAGGCACAACTGAAAATTGACGATTTTTGATTTATGACGTTCTTGAAAGGAGTGAGCGATATGCGTAAAAACTATTGTAACGCATTCGCATGTATTACAATAGTTTTTAACAAATGGTAGTGTTAACAAAGTAAATTTTTAAAAAATGGATAGATATTACAGCAAAGTAACTGCCGAATCAATTAATGAAATCATATTTGATTACTATTATCTTTTTAACGAATCAACTTCAATTAAAAAAATATAAAACTAATTTTGACAAAAGTGTAGCCTACACACACACAAAAAAGGTTGAATTTTTTTTTGGTGTGTTAAATTTTGTTGGGACTTTCAATCCGCACCCAATGGTGCATAGGGCACTGCATCATATAAACGCAGTGTTATCTTGATCGTTAACACATGAAGGAAACGGGATCAGCCCTCCGTTTCAGGTACCAGTCCAGAGTAATATTGAATAAATATTAGAGTGAAAAATCGCTTTTATTTATTTCACCTCACCCTGTGAATCGAATCGTACTTATTATATACTAAGTATACATGTATAACAAAGAAGAACCGATTTTGTAACATCTGACGCTTTAGGTCAGTGTAATATAAACCTAACTACCAGGAGACCAGAAGGTCTGAAGGTATCTTACTCATCCCCGTATTTGTGTTACTCAGGGTCAGTCAACCCAGTTTCCTAGACCAGTTGCCGCCTCGCGCATGCGCCCCTCACTCTGCGTCGCTCAGCTAGATGATTTACAACTCGTTCGCTCCACCGACTTCTGAACGCCGGATGATTTCACTTTCTTCTTGCCATACATTCATCATGGAAAATAATTGCACTTGTCGCGTCATAATTAATTTGAATAAAGATGAAAAAAGATCGCCCATTCATTACATGCTTTCCTGTCTAGATCGCGGAATATTAATAATGGTTAATTGTATAATGGTAAGCGTGTTTAGCTACGACGCTGGAGGTCCCGGGTTCAATTCCCAGGAGGGTGAAAATAAATATTAGTGATTTTACACTCCCGAATTTATTAAACATTATCCTGGACTGGTTCCTGAAGCGCAGGAGTGATCACCTTGCCTTCGTGTGAGAAACTATCAATATAACACTGCGTCAATACGATGTAATGCCTTATGCACCATTGGGCTCGGATATGGGTTAGAAGAAGAAGAAGAAGAGCACCATCAATAAAGTTTGACAATATACATATGTATCTTCGCGATTGACAGTTTTAATTGAAGCAGGAACAATTTTTTGTAATATTTTGGTAGTATAATCAACAAAACCATGATATTACATAAATTACATTAATGTTTCGGCAGCCACTTGAGGTAAAATCTATCCATTTTAAATTTAAGTTTTACTTCGTAAATACCAATATTTATAATCTATACATACGTTGTTTGAAAATGATGCGGAATGCATCGAAACACGTGTCACAATAGATTTTAAGAAATAGTAGTATTTTCTAAGTAAAACTTAAATGGGAGAATAAATATAAATATTTATAAATCTTTTCTTACTATCTGTTGATATCTGTTGATGAAACAATGACAGATTGAAGACGCGTCATATTACAATTAGACAGGCGCTGTGCCGTAGTTGCATAGACGCTCGACTGCGAAACTGGCGTCGCGGGTTTGATTCCCGACAATTGCGAAATGAATTCGAGAGATGTTTATTTTTAATCGGTCTAGGTGATTCTAATGTATCTTTTCACATCTACATACCTTCCCTATCTTTACGATCCTGCATGCAGTGGCGTGCACAGATAATTAATTACGGCAGACAGTAAGTGTAATCTGGTACTTCTTACTAGGGTAGGCAGTAGAGGTAGGCAGTAAGGTAAGCAAGGTAGGTACTACTTAATAAGGTAGGGTAGGTACTGGTTGCGTTTTAATATGCCACTCGGGTAAGCTAGGATAGGCACTACTTTTCTGCCTATATGGAATGCACGTCTCTGCCTACGTGCAGACAAGCCTCTAACATAGCGGCTTTAAGTGTTATTAAAAAAAAAATTCAAATTAAAAATTAGGGTATTTCAAAAATTATTGAACGCTTCAATGAATGAAATTACTGAATATTTTTTTCTAAAGTAACTTCCATTACACCATTTTTCCGAAGTGTAGCGTTTTCTGTAATATTATGTACAAGAAAATATAATGCCAGCCAAATAAGCGATAACACAACATTATTATTTAATAAAATAACGATCGTTATGGTCACACACTAAATAAGGTTAATGTTGTATAAAGTCTTTCCAGATTAAATCGTAATACGCTACTACTTCGTCATAGATTAAAAAAAGGTTAGTAGCGCGCATCTCCATCAGATAACTACATTGGATCAAATCCGAGCGAGATCAGATCTTGAATAACAACCTTTAACCTTTTTAAAGAAAACAAGTGTCGATTCTCTAGATAATATTATTAATTTGTTGCAAAAACGTGGAAAGTAGGTAAAAACGCGGTTTTTAATGCTTTTTCACACCAAACATAAAACGTTTCTCAAGACACTTTTTCATGTTTTTTTTTCTCTTCACATTAACTTACCTACTTTCTAAACAAAGTATTTTCACTATAGCAAATATCGTTTTTTATAAAATTAATTTCAAATAACGACACATTTTTGTAGATGAAATGAAAGTTTAAAAAAAATGTGTTTAATATTCAAAATTAAGAAATACCTTAGCATTTTCGTAATCTCGAGTGTTAAGGCGAAATATTCGATATCCCGCCATCCAATTATCTTGAAACTCAGGTTACATTTAACGTAATTGAATTTTATACTTGTAACGCCGTTTTTGTAATGAAAAAAAAATAGTCTTTGTTCGAAATAAATATAAGGTTTTGTAAGAGAAAACAGTTGTTGAAAAATATTTATTATTTAAAAAATATTAAAAATTATTCATGCCATTTGTATAATACCACTTAACTTATTTAAAAATAATAAATATCATTCCACAAAGGTCATCATAAATCAATAAAATATAAAATATTTATTCGCGAAATTCCATAATACATCCAAAAAATGCGTGAAAATAATTTATATATAAAAAAAAACGTGTATAAGAGCATTATTTTGAGATTATTTATGTTAACATGACTAGTTTCAAGAACTTTAGAATTTATTTATTTTAAGATAAGATTTTTTCAATTCTTTGTAAATATTTAAATACTTATTTTTCTATTTTTTTATCATTCGTGTTTAATGAACATTGCTAATGAAATTTCTCTGGCATTATTAATTTTGCTTCAGAAGTCGTAAAGAAGGCGCTATTTGCTCGAAGAATTTATTGAAAGTGATTCCCTCGATTTGGAATTTGAGTCGTGTGTGCAGCCAGCTATTTGGCTTTCTCCATCCACATTACATATTCATATGCCAAGAAAGTTAAGAAGCCATAAAAAATGAAAATCAACCATAACGTATTACACTTTTTAACGTCATAACATTATCTATTGCACGTTCCTTGACGTGCATTTTGATAATATTATATTACAAGCGTTGCAAGAATATTAACGCACCATAATATTTTCAAATATTCAACTTTGAAAACGAAAGTAAAGAATTTTGTCTGTGTTACAAACAACGATAGATATTTATTTTATCTTCTTCCTAGCTCCATCTTAACTTATCGTCTTTGTAGACTGTTGGTGTCAGTTCTCCACGTCCTCATGTTGTAGGTCCTTCTATCATGGATATCGTCACCTAGGCCATGCCTTCGAATAATGCTATCTTTCTGTAACATCCATGAATTTTTTGGTCTTCCTCTAGATCGGCTGTCCATACTCAAAACACAGCAAGGGACATTTTTTTGTGGAACGTTTTTTTTTGCATTTTTGGGCTAAGTAGATTCTACTTAGTCCAAAAATGCAAAAAAAAAACAGTACAAAAAAAATGTCTCTTACTGTGTTTTAAGTTTGGACAGCCGAGATGTCTTTTAATGAAGATCCATGGCGATATTAATTTATAAACTGCATAAATAAATAATATTTCTGTCACATTATAGTCACAAATTTCCATAAAAAATCCAGAAAACACTGAAATAATATATATAATGGCCAGTAAACTTATTGCATCGTTTGTTATTTTTGTTTGTTTGTCTGCCTCGAAAATTAACCATAAGTAACATAATTGTTCAACATTTATGAGTAATTTTGTCCACCGCCATATTTTTGTGGTTTGCACAATTAGCTACCACGATGGAAGTCCCGGGTTCGATGCCCAAAGGGGTCAAAATAAATACAAGTGTAGTTTTTTACTCTAATATTTATTTAATAAAACCCTGGACTGACACCTGAAGACGACTGATCACCTTGCCTTCATTTAACAAACGATCAAATTAACATTGCATCAGTTTGACTCAGTGCCCTTTGCACCATTGGATGCGGATAAGGGTCATCTGTATGAGTACTCTTTTTGTCACTTGCACTTCGCTTAACGTGATTGTGTAACAGCCATTATAAGGAGAAAGCAGAGTGACTACCACGTCAGAGTTTTTTGACGGCTTACCTGCACTTGACACCAAAATGCGGGCAATGTATAACGAACTTTCATTCGTTTTCACCAACTTACGTGTTTAGGTTTTTTCTTCTTCTCTACGGTCTGCCAACAAGTGGCTTTACATTTGTTAGACCGCGACTTTTCGCCTAGAATATTTGAATTATTACAAACAATTCGTGTCTTTGGAGATCAAATGACACATCCGTATTGGCAAATTATAAAAATATTAAATTTAACATATTTTGACGTCAAATTCTGTCACTAACTTGGTACGATCAAGTATGCCAAATACTTGAAAGTGGTCAGGTTAGGAGTCGAAACAATCGGCGGGTATGTATGAGGAGATGCATGAACGTGGAAGAGGCGAAGAATGTTTGCAAGGACAGAGTGGTGTGGCGTTCTATTCTCTCTGCCTACCCCTGCGGGGAAGCGGCGTGATGGTTAGTTGGTTAAATTCCGTCATTCTTCTATGCTTAGTTCATTTGTTTATTTTACCAATTTGCCCAAAATAATTTCAGAAAACGTGACATCTAATATAGATGTGTCTGTAAGTCGATCTTAACCAGCCTATGATAGATCATAAGCCTTGTAAATACCCTGACTTCCATATTCTTCTCCATCTATGCTGAAATGTCAAAGATGTTTTCATATTGTTCACAAGAGGAAGAGCGGATGTAATATTCGAAATATTAGAGGAAGTATTAACAAACTAAAACTTATGGCAGTCAAACAATTGTATGCTAAGACTATTCTTACATATGAACATCTCAAGAATTACTCTCACATTACAAAAGAAAGCACATCCCAGCAAAGCACACAAATCATAAATAACAAACGTTATGGTAACTAACATAGAATAACAAGATCCAAACTCATCAATCTTATAATGTTCCAAGATCGATTTCGCTTTTTTTTTTAAATTATCTAACGTCCAAGTGACTGTGAAATCTATCTAAGGCTTATGCAACACCGCTTATCGTGACCCTACTTAGGCTTCAATTTTTTTTATTTTTAAAGCATATGCCTACTCGTGAGTGGATATACTCTGTATGTTAAAAGTAACTATAATTTCATGTTATTCACGATTAAAAAATCTAGGCAAACACACTCGGTTCGCAACAGTTATTGATAATTGGATTTATAAAGCTTTTATTTAGCAGAGACCCTTTTATCTGTATGCAAGATCCGAACCCGGATTATTTTTACATTCTGGGAAACGCCTGATTTTAAAATTTTATGCTGGTTATACATGGAGATACCCATATTTGTGAACAAGTACTAGGACAAACTCAAAATTTTGTGCACTTAAAATCGTGAATATGTTAACTACGAGTCCATTCGTCAGCAATACACATGGATGGCTTGATTTTGGCTAGTGTCTGTACACGACGGATCCTCCAGTTCTTTAGATACGTTAGGATAGCCTGGAATGACTGGTTGTGATTGGTGGCCTGTAGGGGAAGAAAGGGAGAAAAAGATCCCCACACGATGGAACGATCTATTTAAGTCAGCAGCAGGCACCTCGGTGGTTGGAGCCCTACATGCAGCGTTGTCAAGGGATTTATTTTATTTTATTTTTTTCAAAATACATTACATACATAAGTCATATATTTAATATTCCCGATGAGTAATTTCTATTTCTCATTTTGGGACATGGGATTAAGGTCAACAAGACTGGAACACAAATAATAAAGTTACAAAAAAGATTTTAAAACAACAATCAAAACTAATACATGGCAAAATATAAAAACAATAAACAGGTATAATAAATAGGCATAAGAAGCATATTTAAAAGAAATAAATGAGAAAAACATAAGACATGAGAAAATATAAAAAAAACATAAGGTAAAAACCAAATAAGAAAATATGACTAAACACTACATGTATATCTTTCCATAAAGTATTTTTTCAGATCATTCATTTTGGATCCCCGAATGGGTTCTATTTTATATATGTCAGATAACTGGAGAAGAGTCATTGCTTCCACAAGGGTCACAACCCTCAGTAATGAGGAGTAAGACGGAGAGGAAAAATAATGTAAGTAACAAAAACAAACTTGCGTAATCCTTTCGACCAAATTGGATGTTATGTTTGATTGGATTGCATACTCTAATAAGGTATCCACCCACTATATCCGCTTGCATCGAGTTGAATAACTATTGACAATACCTCATTACGTCACGATTTCCTTACGTTTTTGATACGAGTATATATGTTTTGGACTTGGACGTAATAGTTTGATTTGTTTCCTCGTTTGGGCGGGAAAAGAAATGACCGTGTGCCATATTCGGCGCTCACGTACTGGCAAAGAAATCTAGTGAAAGCTATTAGCGCGCTCGGCGTATTTGGCGTTGAAATATTGTACGATAATTGTGAGTCAAGTTCAAGTTTGTTGTAAGCCGTTATATGAGCACTAATGTGCGTATTCGCGATTGCCTGTTAAATTTGACCCTTATTTTTTAACATATTATCATAGATGAAGAAGAATATAGAATTCTGGTCATTTACAGGGCTTTTGACGGCTATAGGGAGGCTTAAGTGATCACTTTACACACGTGTAGCATTCACCAATTCCACCCATGATTGACAACCACACTACTCAAATTCTTAAACTTCTAGATATATTGATCAAACTTTATAACCAACAGAGTTCACTCAAACCATCTATGAGATGTCAAAAAAGTAATTAATTGGAGATAATCCAGATTTGTGAACAAGTATTTGGATAAACTAAAAATGTTGTAAAAAAAATTAACCCTGTAACGAAGAGTCTCATCCCGCTAAAATCATCATATTCTCTAGTTAATCACCTCCGACATGTGTTGTAGCCGGTACGCCAAGGTGAAGAGACGAGCGGAAGATAGGAACTTACCATGAAAAGAGCAAACCAATCATCACAAATATTGTAACACACGGAGAAGAGTAAATCAATGTGTTAAAAAATCCCTGTGTCAAAAACAGATGAAAAACGAAATCTTAAAAACTTCTTAAATAAAATAAAAAAATATGTTTTCAAGCGTTTCTCAAATTTGTGATTAAATTCCAGGATATGGACCTCACATACAAATGAAAGAGTTTCTGCTTAATAAAAGCTTCCCTCACACCACCATAGATGTCTCCACTGAAGTTAAGCACTGTGTTTCGAGTTTGATCAATATATCTAGAAGTTTCAAGAATTTGAGTAGTGTGGTTGTCAATCATAGGTATAATTGGTGAATGTTACACGTGTGTAAAGTGATTACTAAAAGCAGCCTATGACGGTCGTAAGCCCTGTAAATACCCAGACTTATATACTTAAGATAGAGTCGGCATAGATTGTTTCACATTCCTATATACAAGACCAACCTGCCGATGGTTATGCCTGTAGAAAGAGCTACCGCTATGTTCAACAATATCACATTGGATATTGATCTGTTCCATGTGTCTGAAGGAGTTTTCCGAAGCGGGATTCTTCTACATTATTTATTGATTTGGCGTTTGATTTTTAGAACTCCATTTTAATTTATGTATTAATTTTAAATCAAACACAGATTTTTTGAGTCTACAAGTTTTTTTTTTTTAACAAAAACACATATGCAATTAATATTGGACAATTGTTTCGCCTAGTTTTGACATTTTCAAACGAATGAGTTCTTCTACATCTTTGAGTCTTCTTGCTTTATTTTTTTTTATTTTTACTCCTTTAATATATTGTTTGTAATGTATTTATTACTTATGAATAAATTGAAATTGAAATTGAATTCTTCTTCATCTATGTTGAGATGTCAAATAAGAATGTAGAGGGATATCTGACTATGAAATAATTTTTAAATGAAAAGAAATAATTTTTGGTTTACTTACATATTGTAACGTGCCTCGGAGGCTTAGATCATTTGGCATTAATTAAGAATTTAGCTTCGAGATGAGAAGTAACGAGATTTTACAAACTAATGCTTCAGCGTGATGCTTAAAGTAACCTGAATGCCCACCAGCTGTGGAGGAAAGCTAACTAAAGTAGGCAAAACTAATGCATTTTTAAACAAAATGACACATTTTGTTTGTAATCTTCCTTATATCGAGATATCTAATACGTCATTAATAATTTTAGATGAAAGCACAAAAAAACTATTACGAAACAAAGCTTAGAATCAACAAAAGAGAGAGTTATTTTTAAAAACCTAAAGATCTTCAGGCAACAAAAATTGTAAAAAAAACTTGATAAAGAAGAATACGAATGTATGGGTATTCACAGGGCCTACGACCTATCATAAGCTGGTTTAAGTGATCACTTTATACACGTGTAAAATTTACATTTCTAATAATTTATTAAATAATGTATTGTTTCAAAATTCTTCACCTTTGCTTTCCGTTTTTTCTTTGTTTTCAAACTCCGTCCCTTGACTAACCCCCTCTCCCCAACTAACCCCTCTCCTTATTTATAGAACAGTTTTATTTTTTTATTTTATATTTTAGTTATTATTCAGACCTAACGATGGAAGTTTAGCTTCCGATACTAGTAGTCATTAATAAACTCAAGTGGTATAAAAACAATTGTTACCTTAATCATTTTAACATGTCTTACCACAAAGTAAATGCCGAAACAATAAATAAAATACTATTCTATCCATTGAAAACCATACTACTCATTTCTTATTATTTTTTTACATCTCAACATACATAGATGAAGAAGAATATGGAAGTGTGGGTATTTACATAGGCTGATTTAAGTGTTCACTTTACACGCGTGTAACCTTTACCAATTCTACCAATGACTGACAACCAAAAAAATACTTTTTTTTTTATTTTTTTACCTAACGTGCAAGTAACTGTATATAAATTCCATAACTGACACGTTGTTTTATGTGCGAGCTGTCTATGGTTGAATTGAGTAAGCGTTTTTTTGGGAAGTTTGATTATCATGGGTAGAATGGTGAGCGTTACAGGTGTATTAAGTGATCGCTCAAATCATCTTACGACAGGTATGAAAAGTGAGGGACAATTTAGTTTCAAAATTCTGTTTAGGTTTTTTACGATTATTTCACCTGAAATTGGACAAATGAATTTAAAATAATTATTGTATTTATTTCTCGCAAACGATCTTATCAAAAGTTGATAGAAATCTCCAACTAATTGGACCACACAGTGAGCATATAAAATTTCACGGGCATGGAGATAGCTATGGTAATTTCAACATAGGTTATTCCATTAATAATGTTAACGCTTATTTAAAACGTAACGAAAAGAGATATAAAGAAAACTAACCCTGTTATGTTATTCGTCTTCAACCTATAATCGTATCTTCAATTTCATAATTAAAGGGACGATGATAGACTGAGGACGATTTAAACGCGATACTGTTCTTAATAATGTGATTTGAGGGTATTTAGGTACTTCATAACATAAAACTAAAACATTGTTTTTAACCTCTTTTATTTTTTATACTTTTTTCCAACTGGTTCCGAAAAGCACCTTGTCATCTTTAGGGATAGATATATACTCTGTACACAGTCCGCCTCTATAGCGTAATGGTCAGCAGGCTCGGCTAGCGCACTGGAGGTCCTGAGTTCGATTCCCAGGAGGGGGTTCAAACAAATACAAGTGATTTTTTCACTCTAATATTTATTTAATATTACCCAGAACGAATTTTATTATACGACGCGGAAAGCTGATCGCATTTCCTTCATGTGTTAACGATCAAGATAATTCTGCGTTTATATGATGCAGTGCCCTATGCACCATCGGGTACGTATAAGGGTTTGAAGAAAAAGATCCATCCCTGAAGATGACATAGGTAGGTACATGTTGAAACCGGTTGAAAAAAGTATCAAAAATAAAAGTGGTTGAAAAAATGTTTTTGTTTTATTTTATACTGTTTATAAAATGTGTTACAAAGTATAAACAAAAAAAAAACATTCATTTAAATAAGAGTTTTCAACCCACTCCTATAGTTCTCCATAAAATTAGAAGTACTTGTATTCGTGAAAAAACTGTCGACCGGTTAAAACACATGATTTTTTTAGCGATTTTATACTTTTATTTTAAAATCTATAACTGATTTTTAATTACAGTGGGTAACTTTCTGTTTGCATCTAATATTAAACAATTTATGAAATAATAAACGGAAAACATCATTAACTGCATTTAGTTAGTAAAAGCGTGCATAAAATCCGCGACATTTAATTATATTTTAATTAATCTTAACGTTTTAACCACTGCCGTACGGAAGTATGATTATTTTAATTAAAATAATACAATAAAATGCTTTTCTATTAATTCTATGTTGTTTACCGGCAGATTAAAATACAGTTGTGAATTATTTAACATTTAGAAAGTTTATCATTATTTGAACGTAAATACACACAATAAAATGCCAAAGAAACTAACTCATGATCGTTATAACATCGTTATTAGTTCAAAGGTTTAATCATCCGCTAATTTCTTACTTATAAAGATAAGCATTTTTTATATATGTAGGACCTGTAGTTTTTGAAAATTGATTATTAATTGATTTCTCATGTATTCATCTTAGTGATAAGAAATGTCAATTAAAACAAATATTTTCACTGTCAACTAAAACATATATTATTTCGAGAAATAAAAATACTTTGTGTTCTTATCCACTCACATTTTTATTAACCAACTAGTTTCGGCAACAACCTGTTGCCCTCTTCAACGTACTTCAAAGTAAAAATGTGAGTGGATCAGAACACAAAGTATTTTTATTTCTCGAAATAATATATCAATATGATCCACAAAGTTAATGCTTTCAATATTCAAAACAAAAACATACTATCCTAATCAAGCGCAAATGAAAAATTAAACAGTTAATATAGACTTTAAAATGCTGAAAAAAAAAAATGTTAATCCAAGAAAGAAAATAATAATAATAAAATCAATAAAAATGAGTTGTTAATTGTAAAACAAGTGTAAGTCCCTCTTCAAGCACAAGAGCTCAGTCTCTTTTTTGGAGAGAAGTCCGTTCTTAATTTTAAGATTGTTAGAAATGTTATGATAATTAATAAAAATTTTAACATTGTTACCATATTAAATAAATAAATAAAAAAATTAAAAAATATATTTTTAACTTGAACGAATATAAGTATTTATGAATTTATATAAATTATTAATATGCATTGATGCATATTATATAAATATCATAAAAGAGTATAAACATACATCGCTCACTCCTTTCAAGAAAGTCATAAATCAAAAAACTTGATTTTTCAGGAGAACGTTTTTAAAGTTTAAGAATATAATACAATGTATTAAAAATAAATATCAAGCCACTTATTGAACTTTTTACTTCGCAACACGTCTTTTTAAGTAAAACCTGAAGGTTTTTTCTCCATTTGAAAAATATCAAGTATATTTAAAAAAATAATTAAACAATCTTTTTCTTCAAAATGCAAAAACAACACTTTCTGCCCTGTAGCGGGTAAATATTAAGTTAAAAATATGCCTCTTTTGCTGGGATATAGTACATTTTCTGGGCATTCCGAAAACATGCGCAACTGAAAATTGACGATTTTTGATTTATGACGTTCTTGAAAGGAGTGAGCGACATGTATACATTTTCACGAAATGATTTTTCACGAAAACGGCGCTACATAAATTATCCAATGCATAAAATAAACATTTGATCTATTTTATTTATTTATACATCCAATACTTTAAAGCTTAATTTTCATATATTATTAGATTTAAGTTTTGTACTAACATTTCTTGGTGAAACTGCATTTTATATGAGAAATGAGAAATATTATATATGACTTATTTTTATGTTTCAAAATAAAAATAATGTAATAAAATAACAAATACATAATTTTTCCCACATTTATTCTATTTGACCAGTGACCAAGTTTCGTCGTTACCGACATCATCAGACTGGCGAAATTTAATAGTTGTTATTTTATTAAATATTATATATCTCACGTAATAAATTATTTTCATGTACATACCGTATTTTTTTTTTAAATTCCTTCCTTTGAAAACGTTAAAACTTCAATGTGTAATATAAATTAACAATGAATTTCACACCTTTCCAACATTGTCAGAAACGTTCAAAACAATCACCCCTTTCAAAGATTAAATTTGACTTTTTATCTCAGTGAATTGAATAGCCACAAAATTTTCTGCACAGGTACACAAGATAATTTTACAATTGCACACACTGCTATTTTGGAATATTTCGTTCCAAAATTTGAATGTTCGACTTGACGTTTGTCCGTGTTGAGATTTTGTCTGTGGTTAAGCTCGCGCGCATGCGCACTTGTCAGTGCGGTTCACTCGGCGGCGTTAGCGACTCGTTTGAGTCGGTCTTGGGTCCGCGCAGAATGAGAAAGATTTCTAGAAATTTGGCCGCGTGGGGAGAGGATGATGGAAGGTGGTGGAAAGTGGTGAGAAAGGGTACCTGCTAACGTTTAATAATATTGACGGCATTAACGTGTAGAAATTCATTATCTTATTTACATTACTGTTTACGGATCTTGCATGAGTCCAGAGATATTCAAATATAACTTTGTTTTAAAATCACTATAAATATTATTTTTTGACATCTCATCAAAGATGAAGAAGAATATGGAAGTCTGACGACCGTCATAAGCTAGTTTAAGTGATCACTTTACACACGTGTAACATTCACCAATTCTACTCATTATTGACAACCACACTATTCAAATTCATCTTTGATGAGATGTCAACAAAGAATATGAAAATAACTCCTGTAATTGGAGATAATCGAGATTTTGTGAACAAGTATTTGGGCACACTCAAAATGTTGTTAGTAAAACATTAATTAAAAATGGATAGATTTTACCACAAACAGACTGCCGAATCAATTAATGAAATTATAAAATGTCTGTTTATCGTTTGTTTTTCGAAAGTGTTTCTAGTATTGTATTTCCAATTTATTCTTTAAATGGGTGAATTGAGTTAAGAAAATTTAATTTGTGCCTGAAATTGTCTATTAATTTAAACTAATGTCCAATACGTATTAATAACTTTGTCGGCATCTTATTATATTGGCCGAGATATCGCGTTTCGATGTCTTTGAATAAAAGTAATTATTTTACGTTTAGAAAATTTAATTTGAATGAATTTGAAAACGTATTTATGTACAACATTGTATGTTAATTCAATCGATTGTGAAAATAATTTGAAAACAAATAAATGTTGACAGTGGAGAAATAAACATAATAAAAAAATATTTCAGACTCTCCAATTTATATCAATATTTTTTTTAAATCAAACACTTGAATATACCACTTAATGAGTTTTATTTATATATATGACTAGTTTCGAAAACTTACAGTTGTTTTCATATTCTGGTAAAAATTAAAATAAGAAGATGAAAACATCTGTAAGTTTTCGAAACTAGTCGTATATATATATATATATATATATATATATATATATATATATATATATATATACGACTAGTTTCGAAAACTTACAGATATATATATATATATATATATATATATATATATATATATATATATATATATATATATATATATATATATATATATATCCGCCTCCGTAGTGTAATGGTCAGCACGCTCGGCTACCGTTCTGGAGGTCCCGGGTTCGATTCCCAAGGGAGGTAAAATAAATATAAGCGATTTTTTCACTGTAATATTTATTCAATATTACCATGGACTGGTACCTGAAGCGGAGGGCTGATCACCTTTCCTTCATGTGTAAACGATCAAGATAACACTGCGTTTATATGACACAGTGCCCTATGCACCATTGGGGGTGCGGATAAGGGTTTTTTATTATATATATATATATATATATATATATATATATATATATATATATATATATATATATATATATATATATATATATACATATATATATATATATAAAACTCATTAAGTGGTATATTCAACTGTTTGATTTTTATAAAAAAAGAATCTACATGTCATTCCACAAAGTTAATGCCGAGTCAATAAATAATATTATTTCAATATTATAATTTTTTTACAGATTTTTTTAGCTATTTTTTTTTCATTTAAAGGTTATTAATTGGACCTTATTATGCAGAACCCAACCAACCCACAATTTTCAAAACTTGATGTTTTGATTAATGCTACTTCATCCATAGTATTTTTTTATTTGCTGAAGAAACCTAACCCAAAAGATGAACACAATATTTTTTGGAGAACTTTTTTGTAACCAACAACCACTTAATCCATGATTTTTTTTAGAAACATCCATGTGGGTTGACAGCTTTCAGCATTTTACGCTAAAATTATTTACATTCATGAAAATGTTGCAGAAAAAATCCATATGGGTTGGATGTGTTAAAATGGGACGACTTTGAACTAGAAGAAAAAAAAAACAAAACACAGTAAGTATGTAAGTTTAACATTTCATTTTCATTTCAGCCCAGTATTCGTCCCAACTAAATTTTCTCTAAATCCTGGTATCATTTTACGTAATTGATTTTTATCTTTAAACACCGTTTTTGCATTGAAAAAATAGTTTTTTTTCGAAATAATTATATGGTTATGAAATTTTTTTTTTATTGGCTATAGGTTAAAAAATTATAAAAATACTTTTTCAATGTATATTTAAAAAAACAGAAATATATCCAAAATGCATTGTTTTAAAAAATCGGGTATGGAAAGACGTGTTATCTCTAAAGCGATCGACCGGTGATTGAATTCTGATGCCGAATATCCTGTACTTCATTAAATGTACCTACATATTTCTCGTATTTCTTTAATTAAACTAACCATCGAAACCTTCAATGCGCACATACATAAGTACAAAGAAACTTTACTGGAAAGTTAATTGATCGTAATGGAGCAGGAAACTATTACTGCTTTATGGATACTTAATTTTCTTTGTTCGATCTCTTCAATCTAAGAAAATAACTATGCAATATGCACGTTTTAAATTTTGTTCTAACATTTCTTGGCGGAACTGCATTTTATACGTATAAAATAACAACGATATAGTTTTGTCCACATATATTTTATTTGACCAGTACCCGGATTTCGTTGATACGGACATTATCATTCTGGACAAATTCTATGTTACAATATAAACATAACAACGCAGGAATTGAAAACTATGATTTTTTGTAAATTTTTTCTGACAAAATGAATTTAAATTAATTCATTTAAGTAGTGTAGGTTTTACTACAGTAATTACATATGGTATGGGTTTAAAGTATGATTGTGTGTAATAACAAAATTGTGTAAATTTAAATTTGCTTTGCTGACTAAAAGCTTTACCAGCAAAGCGTAACAGTGGAGGAAAAAACGGTAAAACAAATTTATGAGGCGAATATAGTTGTAAAAAAGCTAAGGAAGACCGAAGAAAACTTAGCACGATCAGGTATGTCAAAAACTTGAAAGCTGCCGGGTCAAGAGTCGAAATAATTGACGGGTATGGATGAGGAGATGCACGAATGTGTAAGAGGCTAAGAATGTATGTAAAGACAGTGGCATGGCTTTCTATTCTCTCTGCCTACCCTTGCGGAAAAGCGGCGTGATGGTTAGTTAGTTTATCTTTTTCTTTTGAATTTATATAGGTTTGTTGAAACATTTATTTTATTAAAAAAATAGATTGCGATTTAAATTTTAATTCCGTATCACCAATTTCTAATTTTCTACTTTTTACCCATTCTCATTCGTTTTTTACATCGTTCGATTCACGTTAGAGTATTGCAACGGTTTCTAGGAGAAAAATCTCTGTAATAAATAACATGTTAAACTCACTCAATAACGTTCTGGCAGAGATGGCGGTTTGACATTGTTTTATAGCTGTGCTTATACGCAGTGGACAATACAACACATGACATCTAAAATAACTCGATGTCTCAAACTTTATTACCTGTATTCACAAATCCTGGTAATATTTGACCTTGTAATATTAACAATTAAATTTTGGATTATTTATACAGCTCTTTTTTCGTAAAATTCTACCCCAAGGGAGCTTATACAAACATAGTGCTTGACAAAAGTGCTTGTGGTAGACAAAACAACACATGACGTCTAAAATAACTCAAAGTTTAAAACTTTATTATCTGTATTCACAAGTCCTGTTAACATTTGACCTTGTTATAATAAAAATATTTTTAGATAATATATATGACGCCATTTTCGTAAAATACAGCCTCAAGAAAAAATAATCAAACCTTTAAAACTAAAATAAAAAAACATACAAGACTCACCCCTACCTAGACTCCATACCAAAGAATTTTTTTTTAAATTTACTTTGTTTAATTTAATTTTCATTTTAATTTACTTTGTTGAATTTACTTTGTTTATAAAAGAAAATTGTAAAACGAACTCCCTCTCTAACCACAACTATCTACTTTATTAGAGAGGTAGAAACGTTATATTTGAAATATATTGTATATTTACCAACTATTTTGTATTATTTAAATATGTATTTTGTAAAAAAAAAACTCAATAAAAAAAGAAAGAAAAAAAAGAGCGCTACTAAAGACGTTGACAATGATACGATAATGACAGCGATCGCGTTAAAATAAAAATATAAAATTTTTAAAAAGTCATCAATCGGTCTTGGAGCGTTTAGGATGGGGAGAGTGAGGATCCGATGTATTATTTTTACGCCTTCTTCTTGATCTTCTTATGTTTGAAAATGGCCATGTTGGGCAGAACGCCTCCCTGAGTGATGGATCACGCAGAAAAACAGCATGTTGAGATCCTCGTCATTGTGGATGGCCAACTGTAGAAGGCAGGGTAGTGATCAGCGTATGCTCCTGAATCTGCCGCAGAATATGATTATGCTGCTGTAGGGTATCTTTACTCTACGTCGATGATGATGACTTTAAACTGAAGATGCTTACAAACAGTGCTGTGATGATAACAATTCTGAACAAGCTCCTATACCAGTGCACTAAATCCTGAAACTTTTATTGAAGATGGCTTTTCTGATGACTTTACTGTGATGACAAAAATACTGGTGATGACAACAATGCTGAAAATGGTGCTGAAGCTGATGCTGGCTTCTGAACTGGATTCTGTAGCACTTTTGATGGCATCGCTTCACCTGATTTACTCTTGTTTCTATTTTTTCAGTATTTTACACATTCAAAAGAAAGCCTTAGTTAATTGTACTGGAAACCCCGCTTTTAAGATTTTTGTTGTTGTTTAAATTCGACACTAAAGGGTTAACGTGTATTTATACAATTTTCTATTTGCGAAACAAAACATAATTGAGATTCAATGCGATTTACTATTTACGGTGGATGTCAACTGTTTCGCCTTTAAAGGGCATTGTCAGACGCATCAGCAGTAATGGATTGCTTGGGATCCCAAATCATATGTGATTTCACCATTAGTCAAGCGCCTTTCCCACATTTACATTCCTGGTTTCCGCTGACATTTAAGTAGGCGCTCAATTTATTTTAACACACCATAGCATCGTTTACATTTTGACATCTCAACATAGATGAAGAAGACTACGGAAGTCTGGGTATTTACAGGGGTTATGACCTGTCATAGGCTGGTTAAGTGATCACAATTGTTGGATGGGGCGGAGGAACTTACAACAACGCCTTAAACCCTATCAAAACAGTTCAGAGAATAATAATTCAATAAATTTTGAAAAGAAAAATATCTATCTAACAAATTTATTATTTTCAATATTCAAAGTCCCAAAAGGAGAAACCATTAAAAAAACAGCAATTCTCCAACTATTTGAGGGTGAAATTTTTAGAACAATTAGAAAAATATTCTGTAAATTTGAAAATAAACTAAATTTGAATAATATTTTTATTTTATTTATTAGTTTCAAATTGATTATACCAGTTTCCATAAGCGTTTTTATCAAATTCATAATATCAGCATTCCTTTTACGCCGAACGAAAAAAGTAAATTTCTCAACTCTGACAAATTTATTATTTTTGTCAAAATTGACGGACTGTTTTGAAGTGCGAAAATTCAAAGACATTTTAATGAATTGTCCCTTTTATAAAATTGATGGACGGGTGATGATTTTTATGATCGTGTATTACAAGAATTTCTTCTGATATTACAGTTGTACCAGTGAAAGTTTATACATAAAATGTCAAATGAATTCGTGTCGCGGGGAGTAAGTCACTTGACTGAGTGGTCACCGATCACCATATCACTGGTCACCAAGTTAGATGTCATATCACTCACTCCTTTCAAGAACGTCACAAATCAAAAATCGTCAATTTTCGGTTGTGCATGTTTTCGGAATGACCACAAAATGTACTGTATCCCAGCAATAGAGGCATATTTTCAACTTAATATTTACCCGCTACAGGGCAGAAAGTGTTGTTTTTGCATTTTGAAGAAAAGGTATTGTTAATAATTTTTTTAAACATACTTTATGTTTTTCAAATGGAGAAAAAACCTTCAGGTTTTACCTAAAAAGATCTGTTGCACAGAAAAAAGTTCAATAAGTGGCTTGATATTTATTTTTAATACATGGTATTATATTTTTAAACTTTAAAAACGTTCTACTAAATATTTTTTTTTGATTTATGACGTTCTTGAAAGGAGTGAGCGATATACGACTTTGAAACGCTGTACAATGGGTCGAACAGCTTATTTTCATCCTTAAATTCAATAACTATGAAACAAACAAAAATATTGACAAATAATTTGGAGAAAATATTACTCAGTCATTATAAATTCATAATAAGTATGTACATAAAAATATTTCTAAAATTTTATTAGTAATATGAATTATAGGTCAACAAAAATACACAGCTTAAAAAAATGCAATGTAAAAAAAACACGAGTTGTTCAGAAATCTGGGTTTCTCCACTTAGGTGTTATTTCACATTTTTGATATATGAGAAGAATATGGAAGTCTGGGTATTTACAAGGATTAAGACCTGTCATATGCTGTTTTGAGTAATCACTTTATAAACGCGTACCCACGATTGACAAAGAAAAATAATTTCGATAGTTATATGTAAAAAAAATATATGTAAATAACTCTTAAGTGGAGCGAAATCCAGAATTTGTGAAGAAATATTGAGACACACTCAAATACAGTGAATTTTTGGCTTAAACTTGCATTATGTGAAAAAAATTCTCTTTTTATTCTGTTCATAAAATTGATTTCTACTTGTTAAAAAAAAATAAACAAAATAAAATAAAAAATAAATAAAAAACAATAAACAGTGGTTAAAACAAACTTGTTTTATTTTAAGTTTTAAAATGTGCCACAAAGTATCTGCGAAAATCATTAAAAAATGTTGATATTGTGTTTAAAAATATTTCATTTACTGAAATACAAAAGCTTACTACTATACAGGATGTCGAATTTCAATAAATTTAACCCCCAATTCATGGTTCTTCAAAAAAGGTCATGAACCAATCGGTAGGTAATCAAATAAATTTTGCTTGTAATTCTGCATACCGCAATTGACTAAAAGCTTATACCAATAAAGAAATCCACAGCCTCTTATTGATAGTCGAAAGACAATAATTTTCTTTTTAGTGCGCGCGTTTTAAAGGTTGTTTCAACTTCGCACCTAAATCTGAGGATCGTGAACTTCAACCCTTGGTGACTCACAAACCTTCGGGTGAAAGTCACATTCTTAAAATGATCGGAATGGCGAAGAGAGAAATTAAATCTCATCTCGGCTTATCAACATTCCGGACATCCCACTTACTTTTTTTACCTTTTAATTATCATCGTAACGCGAATGACTGAAATAATGAATCAAATTAGCTTAAAGTTCATATTATTTTTTGACATCTCAGCAAAGATGAAGAAGAATATGGAAGTCTGGGCATTTACGGGGCTGACGACCGTCATAGGCTGGTTTAATTTATCACTTTACACACGTGTAACATTCACCAATTCTACCCATTATTGACAACCACACTACTCAAATAAAAATGAAAATGGTATTTTCTGGCGTTTCTCATGTGTATCTTTTCTCACTAATATAAGAGTTTCTGCTAGATAAAAACTTCTTTACATCTCACCAATAGATGTTTCTAGTGAAGTTCTAGTGATTCAAGAACAAGGTTTCTAAATTGGTTCATATACATATATAGAACTTCCAAGAATTTGAGTAGTGTGGTTGTCAATAATGGGTGGAATTGGTGAATGTTACACGTGTGTAAAGTAATCACTTAAACCAGCCTATGACAGTCGTCAGCCCCGTAAATGCTCAGACTTCCATATTCTTCTTCATCTTTGATGAGATGTCAAAAAATTATATGAAAATAACTCCTGTAATTGGAGATAATCCAGATTTTGTGAACAAGTATTTGGACATACTCAAAATGTTGTAGATTAAAGTTCGTTTATCGATTTTAAAAGTGCAACGATATTCATGAATATTGGAAAAATTAAGAAACATATTACACCATTATATTATATATAGATAAAGAAACATTGAAAGAAGTAGAGAAATTTAAGTATGTATTTATATAATATAAAAAAAAAAATATTCCAGCTTAATATATAAATTGATGTTATGTAAATATAAAACATCAGTTATATATTATTTTATTGTATTAATGTTAATATCAAACAATAAGTTTTTAAGTCTACTAAATTGTATTTTATTGCTAAAAATACGTAAAAATTTATTTTGTGCCAATTGCATTGCTATATAAAGACCATCGGTCCATTTAATCTTCACATTCGTTTGAAAATACCGTTACAAGGCGAAACAATTGTCACAAAATGATTTTTATGTGCATTTCACCGATGAGGATTCTTTATGTTTTAACCCTTTCCGGTCCTATATCGAATGTCATTCGACATCGACTTTATTCCGGTGAGTCCTATGTCGAATGTCATTCGACATTTTTTTCTTCATCACTTTAGTGTTAAAATACAAGTTAAGGTTACTCGACAATTTCTTTAATAAAATATGTATTTTCCTTATTTTTTTATGAATTAACGTAAAATATTAAAAATAATACGAGTAATATATTTTATTCCTGTTTGATCAAGTGGCGGCTGCAATACTTTGTTTACAACGCCATAGTATTATTTAAAAGAAAAAACAATATTCTACTTTAATAAAAAATACTTAAGGCTTAACATACAAATTCCATAACCCCTTCTTTTATAATACTTTTAAACCCTCATATCTTCACTTGTGATCGAAACAAAATCACTTAAATTCAAGATATTTCTTATGCTTCGGTGATACTCAGTACAGCGTAGATACTAATTCACAAGCCTTTTCAGTTTTATGGATTTATTAATGAAAGAGAAAACGGCATACTTTGCTAAGTTGTTTATTTATTATTATTTGAAGAATGTTGATACGTACCATTATCCGGTGTTTGAATATTCAAAACGCGCTAAACGTTTGAAACCACCTGATATCATGAGAATGGATGTTGTCGAACCGTTAGTAGGAACGTGCATAACAGTCTCTGCGTGAGGTAACGATGCTGGTGGGCGATCAGAGATCTGGAAATTGGCTTTCCCCGTGCTTATAAAGCTACCTGCATCGATCCTAGATCTCTGAGATCAACCGCTATGTGTGTGGAAGTCACAATCAAGATGCTTTACACCTGTTGATGCATTTCCGCTCTCAGATCTTCACAGAGACTGAAATTGACGCCCCTCTTCATGAGCTATGTGGTCCAACTAGTGTCTGAACACGGAGAGTTTTGGAGACAGCTCCATGAGCTAGATTTAGCCATTCAGGTTTTCGGCTATTCACAATGACTGGAATCAAAGTCTCTTTTCATGAGCTAAGTGGTCCAATTAGTGCCTGGATACGGGGAGTTCGGGAGAAAGCTCAATGAACTAGTCTTAGTAGAGAATCTTAGTCTTAGTACAGGGTCCATCTCAGATAGCAGATCACAACATGTGGAGATGCCCCATCCTAGACTCGGTAAGGAAGCTTAGAATCAAACCTGGGACCTTCATCACGGTAAACAAATGCTCTACTCACTACACTATGGAGATGGACATAATTCCAATTCCCCATCCACCTTCCACCTGTAGATCTACAAGAGAACTTCGCTGAGGATAAGCTGGGATTAGTGAGTGTTTCAGTGATGCGTGAGAGCTTCTTTGATCATCACCAAATTTTTGGGACAAAATATGATAACAATGTCGTCACACTGTCTACGTAATCAATGGGAAAGATGGGAAAGAGTGGTATCAGGAGTGCAAAAGCAAAAAGCGAAAAGGGGTTAGATAATTTAGAAAATATATACATAGATCGGTAATGAAGAGGCAAAAAAATAACACAAGCCATCTAGATTTGCGCAAATCGCAAGTTGTATTGTTTTGAGAAAAAAACTATTTTTTCAAAACATTTTTATTTACCAAAAATAACGAAGGTAAGTTTTCTTATACGTAAATATTAGAAAGAAGATCTATATTAATCAAATTATGGTACAATATTGTCCAATGAAAAAATAAACTGGTCACATTATAAGATGCATAAAAATATTATAAAACCGTGTTTTCAAGGGTTTCCCTGTATTAAAAAATAATGCGGGGTTCGGATTGTGCATACATACAAAAAAGGGTTTCTGCTAAATAAAAGCTTTCTCAATCCTACACAGATGGCTGTTATGAGCTCATATGTACTGTGTCACGAGACTGATCATATATCTAGGCATTCCAAAAAAAATTGTAGCGTGGTTTTCAATAATGTGTAGAATGGTGAAAGCACGTGTGTAAAGTGACCACTTAGATCTGTAAATTCCCTGACATCCATAGTTTTCTTCATCTTTGTTGAGATGTGAAAAAACAACGTATTTGTGATTTGTAACTAATCTAATTGCGACCATGTAAAGATTAAAATCTCAACTCATAATTTACATAAAATAAATAAAAATAATCATTATAATCTTCATCACAAAGTACAGCTGGATCATAAATAGCCCGGAGCCATTTCCTTTGGAAATCGGTCGTAAAGCTCGTTGTCAAATAAACTTTTAAAATGTCACACCAATAATAATAAATATAAATATCTCTAGTTACATTACTTCTTTTAACACTCTTGCTTGTTTCGATTTTCCATTTCGTTTAGGTGATAAATTTTGGCGCTTGTTCAAAATATTCGGGTCAGATGTTCCGTGGCTCGGACGCCGAAGGGCGAATTCTTGTGACTTTTCATTCGCATATCTCTTCGATCTTGTATATTTTTCTTAACCCTTTAGTCCTCGTTGCTAAGATGACACCTTTCACAGTAAAATATAGAAATTATATCATTTTAACTCGTTTGAAATTATTTTATATGACGTAATTATTTCATTCTTTTGAGAATTACAATAAAACGTTTCCTTATTAAATAATAAAGAGTAAAATTTAAAACTATAACACGTGTTTTCTAGTAGTTTTGAGAACTACAGATGTTTAAATACCCTAATTTACAGTAAAACGTTTCCTTATTAAATAATAAAGATTAAAATTTAAAACTATAACACGTGTTTTCTAGTAGTTTTGAGAACTACAGATGTTTAATTATCCTAATTGACAATAAAACGTTTCCTTATTAAATAATAAAGATTAAAATTTAAAACTATAACACGTGTTTTCTAGTAGTTTTGAGAACTACAGATGTTCTCATCTGTAAATCTGTCAAAATACAAAATGTGTTTTCAAATTTGGCATAATCAAGTATTTTAAATACTTGAAAGTGGTCAGGTTAGGAGTCGGAATAATCGGCTTGTATGAAAAGATGCACGGAAGATGCGAAGATTGTGTGCAAAGATGGATTGGTAGGGCGTTCGATTCTCTCTGCCTTCCTCTGCGGAGAAGCGTGGTTATGGTTAGTTAGTTTTTATTATTTATTTTCAATTTGTATTTCCACCTGGTGATGAGAACATCTGTGGTTCTCAAAACTAATCATGATTACATTAATAAACTCAATAAAATGACAACATTTTTGATTAATTTTTCGACACCGCAGGAGGCTAATCCCTCTTAAACACAGGCCACAAGGCCTACAACAAGATGAAGAAGAAGAAGAATAAAGTGGTCTTATATGTACACTTGTTTGATTTTTATAAATTTCTATAAATGAAGTATAAAGTATTCTATTTTTCCATTAATAGTGAAATTCAATATCTGACACACTTCTTGACTCCGTATGAAATATTGGATGCCGTTGTTGGTGGTTAGGTCAACAAACTCATGACAACATTTTTGATTAATTTTCCAGACATGACGACGCCATCGACTAGAGTGGACCGCCTGGATGATGCTACCTCTTCCTTTGGGGATTTTTGGTATCTTGTGACTCGACAAAACAAACACAAATCTCAATAAAATTCCTAAATTCCTGGCATAATTCGAATATGTCGCAAATCACCGAACATTTCAATTAATTTCGTGTATGATTTGGCAGTCAGTTTGTGGTAATATCTATCTATTTATAATTTATGTTTTAGTTGGTAAATACCACCATTTCTATAGAGGAAATAGTGGTACATAGGAAACTTTTAAATAGGAAATAGTATTTACCAAGTAAAACTTTATTTATTTATTTTTATTTCACATATCGCTCACTTCTTTCAACAACGTCATTTATTAAAAAAAACTTGATTTTTCAGGAGATCGTTTTTAAAGATAAAAAATATAATAAAATGTATTAAAAATAAATATCAAGCCACTCATTGAACTTTTTACTGTGCAACAGATCTTTTGAGGTAAAACCTGACTGTTTTTTCTCCATTTGAAAAATATTTAGTATATTTAAAAAAATACTTAAGCAATACATTTTCTTTTAAAAATACAAAAACAACACTTTCTGCCCTGTAGCGGTTAAATATTAAGTTAAAAATATGCTGCTTTTGCTAGGATATAGTACATTTTCTGGCCATTCCGAAAACATGCACAACTGAAAACTGATGATTTTTATATATGACGTTGTTGAAAGGAATGAGCGATATATCAGATACTTTGTTAGATAATCGACGGCGGTATATTAATTGAAACTGAGATGCATCACATCAACAGTATTTTTTAATGCAAATTAAACCAACCGCTGATTTTTTTATATTAAAAAAAACGGAAATAATGTATTCATTTTCGACATTCTTTTATATAATAGTGGTCAAGCCATGGCAATATTATTGTCTCCATTTTTCTCAATTTTCATAATTTAAAGAAATATTTTGAAGGGATGTTAAATGTGAATTGATACATTTGAAGGTGCTTCTATCACCCTAAGGCAATTTTGGTATAAGAAATATTGTTCGGGCAGTTTGACTAAATCTTGCTTGAATTATGATTGTAACATAAATTTTAAGTAATTTACACTTTTCAGAATATTCAAATCATTTCTCGTACTGTTTTCTTGAACCCTGAAAGCTCTCTGAAACTAAAACCTCTTTTCTTGAAAGAGATGAATCTAACAAAACAAATAAAATATTTACTCAATCATTTCTGCTTATCAGAACTAGATTATGTTTAAATATATTACTGTAATCCATGCTCAATCGTGTATTCTTTTTTCTCTCCTCAATACTCCCGATCTCCTAGCTTTGATTATTTCCGTAGTAGCGTCATGTACTTCCTGAGAGATGCTGTCAATATTTCTGCTGTCTCCAGTTTCTTGTGATTGAGTAACTAATTTGGCTTGATTAGTATTTGAGCCACCATTACCGGAAATGGCTATTCGCCCACGATATTTTTTGCAAATAAATTGACGACAATTCCCTGATTTGATCGCCTTAAACATCTTCTTCATCCCAGCTTGCTCAGCCACGTGATCAGGAGTTCTGAAACGAAAACAAATTGCAAAATTTACTAAATGTCCCAATTAGCAACATGATCTCCTGTTCTTATAACTTCTTCTTACCCTCATTCGCATCCAGTGTTTTTTTTTTTAGTGTGATTTGCATTTATTATTTACCTTGCTTATTATGTACAAGGTTTATAGATCATGTAGTGGATTTTTGTTTGAATATACATATCACTCACTCCTTTCAAGAAAGTCATAAATCAACAATCGACAATTTTAAGTTGTGCATGTTTTCGGAATGCCCAGAAAGTGTACTATATCCCAACCAAAGAGGCATATTTTAAACTTAATAATAATATATGCAATTTGAAAAAAAAATATTGTTAAATTATTTTTTTAAATATCCTAAATATTTTTCAAATGGAGAAAAAACCTTCAGGTTTTACCTAAAAAGATCTGTTGTACAGTAAAAAGTTCAAAAAGTGGCTTGATATTAATTTTTAAAACATTGTATTATATTTTTAAACTTTAAAAACGTTCTCCTGAAAAATCAAGTTATTTTATTTATGACGTTCTTGAAAGGAGTGAGCGATATGTTTTTATACGTGTTTACTGTATATTTGGTGTATTGATATAATGTACGAACACCTGTGCGTTTATGAGAAACAAAGTTTGCCATTTCCGATAACTCTTGCTTTCTTTCAAACGGTAATAAAATCACGCAAGTGCGCAAATAGCCGGATGAGGAGGTGATGCCAAATGGTGGAGAAATTCATTACAAACTGTAGGTCAGTGCGATGCAGAGCCGGCAGACGTGTTTATCATTTTGTTTCAAAAGAAAGAAAATTTATATGACGAATTGAAATATTCGAGTATTTACTTACTGAAAAGGACAATTCGCTCACTCCTTTCAACAACGTCAAATATTAAATAAATTGATTTTTCTGGAGATCTTTTTTAAGGTTTAAAAATATGATAAAATGTATTAAAAATAAATATCAAGCCACTTATTCAACTTTTTACTGTGCAACAGATCTTTTTAGGCAAAACCTGAAAATTTTTCTCCATTTGAAAAGTATTTAGTAATTAAAAAAAAATAATAAACAATACTTTTTCTTCAAAATGCAAAAACAAAACTTTCTGCCCTGTAGCGGGTAAATATTAATTTCATTAATTGATTCGGCAGTCACTTTGTGGTAAAATATATCCATTTTTAATTAATGTTTTACTTAGTAAATACCACTTTATTTACTAAGTAAAACATTAATTAAAAATGGTAAATATTAAGTTAAAAATATGCCGCTTTTTATGAGCATTCCAAAAACATGCACAACTAAAAATTGACGATTTTTGATATTTGAAGTTGTTGAAAGGAGTGAGCGATATATGTTTTATTTAGGATATTTATTTTCATATTTAAATCAATTAATTATCATTTTACGAATAAACTGAGAAAACAGTCATTATTAAGACTGTAAATTGTTTGTTTATTTTTTTAAGCCAATCGGAATTTTATTTTAATTCTGGAGCAAAGGAAATCGTCGCGCCGCCATCTTTGTTGTGATACGCGTCAAAATGAACGAATACGGTTGTAAGAATCGCTCTATTGAAATGCGAAAATGATTGTCAGATTAGCAGGTGGTCAAGTGCGATTCTGGACCGTAGACCCATCGCACCGAAAGAGAAATTTATTGACTTTTCTCATATGTATAATAAAGATGGCCGCTCGCAACCAGGGGTCACCAATCATTGAATTCGTAAAAAATTACATAAACAAATTACATTTGTATTTAAAAAAAATATTTATAAAATAAACTGTCATTCGTACATGTCCCAAAGATGAAACGTTTATTTATAAAAAAATGTTTTTTTAATTATTTTTTAAATCCTCTTAAGTCATTCAACTTTTAAATTTTTACTCAACTTTACTTTTGAATATGCGTGTGCATGTCCCGAACATTATAAGTAATGTGTATATAAAATAATAAATGATGGTTTGTTCAAAATTCTAAATCCCCTTAAGTTATCCACGGAGTGCTTAAAATTTTTGACAGCTTTGTTTTTGAATAAGCACGTGTTTTTATCTATCTATATAAAAAAATAAAGTTCGTTTGTTCATAATCTTAAATATTCTTAAGTCCTTATTCATCGATAATTTTGAATTTTCGATACAACGTTGGAGTCGAATACGCGCGTGATTTCATCCCTGTGGTAGGTAGAAATATGTATATTTTAAAAAACTGCTTATTTGACCGCAATAGTGGTGCCATATGTTGAACGTAATAATTAAAATTCAGCATTTTAAATGTTTTCGTTTGGTATTAATTAGTGACAACAATTTGAGTGTGTCCAAATCTGTTCACAAATCTGGGTTTTCTCCACTTATGGGTTATTTTATAATTTTGACGCCTCAACACTGATGAAGAAGAATATGGAAGACTGGGTATTTACAGGGCTCATGACTTGTCATATTTATTTCGTAGATACATAATTATTTTTTTACTATATGTATTACGGCTCTTTAGGCATGGCCTGTGTTGAGCCGAAATACTTGCATGTTAATACAATTTTTTTTTTAATTATTAGATTATATACATTACACACAATAGATACAATAACAATTTACAGTATAAAGGTTTTACAATAAAATTATTACACCTGGACTTTAATTAAATCACTTTCTACCTTGTCCCTTCCAACGAGAAGCAACCATTGATTATATAAGTTATTAGGAGATACATAGATAAATTCGAGATAGGTTTAGGAGATTTGGGTGATCACGTGAGGTCATAAGCCCAGGCTTCCATATTCTTCTTCATTTGAGATCTCAAAAAGTATTCTTTGGTGATTTACTAAGAACGATGATTTGAGACCACTGGTGCAAAGAAATTGGCTTGCAAATGGGTGTCAGTACAATTTTAAATTCACTACACTCCAATATAAATATGTATGCACACTGTTGTATGACCACGTCACAGATGGACACACACACACTCTCCCAAGCATAATGACTCACGCTATTAGCCGACTTTATGCTAACTGTTGTCGTAACACAATGAAACGGTAACGGTAATCATTTTTCGGTTTTTGTTTATTTATATTTATTATATTTATTTTAATTGACATTTTGTTTTTCTGAACAAAACTCCATTCAATGTCATCTTTTGTAAATACAAATGAACAAAGAAGACTTACTTTCTGAATTTGAAATTGAAAATCTATTTTCGATTTTCAAATTGAAATTGAAATAAGTCGAACAATATTCTCTCTTAAGGCCCAACATATCGTTCACTCCTTTCAACAACGTCTTATATCAAAAATCGTCAATTTCCAATTGTGCATGTTTTTGGAATGCCCAGAAAATGTACTATATCCCAGCCAAAGCGGCATATTTTTAACTTAATATTTACCCGCTACAGAGCAGAAAGTCTTGTTTTTGCATTTTTAAGAAAATCTATTATTTAATTATATTTTTAAACATACTAAATATTTTTCAAATGGAGAAAAAACCTTCAGGTTTTACCTTAAAAGATCTGTTGCACAGTAAAAAGTTCAATAAGTGGATTGATATTTATTTTTAATATATTTTATTATATTCTTAAACTTTAAAAACGATCTCCTGAAAATCAAGTTTTTTATATATGACGTTGTTGAAAAGAGTGAGCGATATGCAAAATCGCAACAAATTTTTTATTTATACCCAGATAACATTTAAAGTAATCGATTTTTTCTTAAAACACCGTTTTTGTACTGAAAGAATAAGTTTTTCTTCGACATAATTATATGGTTTTGAAAAGAAGAGTTATTGAAGGGCAAGCAGCTGTGTATTAAAAAAATATATGTATTTAAATATTTTTTCAATACAAAATTTTAAATACTAAAATCAAACAATATACCGTGGGCAAAAAATATTACCTCTAAAATCCCTGTTGGAATAATTCTTCTTATTTAAAGCTTTAAGTCTGAATAAAACACCCGCTATTATATGTACTTAAAGTTGAATTTACTTTACACCCACGATATATTCTTAAAAAAATAAAATGGGCGTGAAGTTACGTCCGGCTCTCAGCGCAGCTGACCGCTTACTGATTTCTATTATTGCGACTAAGGTCTTAAATGATTGTACATTTCTGTACGATTTGATTCCAAATCTTTATTACTTCTAAAGTTATTTTATAACAATTATAATATGTTTTACTTACGAGTGAGCTAGATCCCAGAAAATCTTCTCAGGCCCTATTGCTGTTGAGTTTCTCCCTCTCCTGGCGATCTCGCAGAACTTCCTGTCCTCACATCCTGGATCTTGCTCCTGAAGATGAGCTGCCTCCGTCTCTAGGATGGACTTTTGGACGATGTCCTGCAGATGGGTACTCAGCGATATCGGCAGATTTTCACCCAAAGATCTCTGCCGAAATGGGTAATTTTTGTCTCTGCAATAAATAAGAATATCTACCTAAAATCTTCTTCTTCTAACCCTTATCCGCACCCAATGGTGCATAAGGCACTGCAGCACATAAACGCAGCGTTATCTTGATCGTTAACACACGAAGGAAAGGTGATCAGCCTTCCGCTTCAGGTACCATTCCAGGGTAATATTGAATAAATATTACAGTGAAAAATCACTTGTATTTATTTAACCCCACCCTGGGAATTGAACCCGGTACCTCCAGTACGGTAGCCAAGCGAGCTGACCATAACATCACGGAGGCAGACTGATAATTATAATCCTTATTAAATTAACTCTCACCGAATTATATTTTTTTCTGGTGGTGTCATATATGATAAAAATATTGAATGATATTAGTACCATAAACCAAGCTAGGACACAAAATTCCGAAATGTTTTCTCGTGGAACGGAACGTTGACTGTCATCAACATCCCTTTCGCTATAAGCATTTAAAAATAAACATTAAAATATTTTTTTAAGTTTTAAATTTTTTTAATCAATCTTTTTCATTATTTTAGAGATAATTGTTTCTTTACCTCAAATATATGACTATAGATATACGGAAAGAATGCAAGGCTGAGATAAAATTAAAAAAAAAAAACCCTTATCCGCACCAGATGGTGCATAGGGCACTGCTTCATATAAACGCAGTGTTATCTTGATCGTTTACACATGAAGGAAAGGTGATCAGCCCTCCGCTTCAGGTACCAGTCCAGGGTAATATTAAATAAATATTACAGTATAAAAATCACTTATATTTATTTTACCCCCCCTGGGAATCGAACCCAGGACCTCCAGAACGGTAGGCGAGTAGGAGATAAAATTAATCGATAAAATTACGAATGGTGTGTTTTGACGGTTAGGCGTGTGAATAGAATGAGTAAAAAAGAAAATTAAAACAATTTCTGAGGCGAACGTAGATGGAATCAGGGGAAAGTGAGGAAAACTTGACATGATTAAGTATTTAAAATATTTGGATGTGGTCAGGTCAGGAGTTGGAATAATTGGCGGGTATATATGAGGAGATAATGTGATCATGAGATCATATGTTAACGATCAAGATAACACTGCGTTTTTATGATGCAGTGTCCTATGCACCATTGGGGTGCGAATAAAGATTTGAATGAATTAATGAATATATGAGGAGATGCGGAAAAGGCGAAGATTGTTTACAAACGCAGATTGGTGGGGCGTTCTTTTCTTTCTGCATACCCCTGTAGAGAAGCAGCGTGATGGTCAGTTTGTTAGTTTATTATGATTTTTACTTCCTCAAAATTAGTTCATCTTTTTTAAGGACGCTGTGGCAGTCACGTATTGATTTTATTAAATCATTCAATAGGAAAGTGTACTTTAATTATTAATCAAAACTTTGACCAATAAATAAAACAATTACAATTGTTCGATCAATTAAATTCGTGCTTCGACTAAATCAATAAGATTTCACGCGCTTGGTATTAGCTGTCAATTTTTTAATTAATTTCACTTGTAATATATATATCGAACCATAACTCATTTTAGATTTTTTTTCTCGATCTGAACACGACAATTAAAACTCAGGTCCAACACCAATAACTAATTGACCCTCCTCATGAAAAGTCGGACAATAATAGCGCTCGTCTTAGAAAAATAGGGTAATAACCCGTTATTCGTGCATGATTTATTCCAGGAGACAGTTGATCGAATACTGAATCAATTTATTCACAAATCAATAATGTCGTTCTGATTTATTGAACAGAGTCTTATGCAGTGAAAAAATAAGTCTCTTAATTTTTTAAGCAAGGATTATGGTATTTTTCCATGTATCAACAACTTTCGACTGTTTTTTATGGTATTATATTTATATTCTTTCGTAATTCTCTTCTTTCACAAAATTTCCTCATTACTCTAGCTTTCTTTTCATCGTGGTATCTAAAACTTGACTCTTTTTTATGATTCCTCTTAAGACATTGCTTTGAACTGATTTTTGGGTGACAACCCATGATGTTTTTAGCATTATTCTAAAAACACCACATTTCAAATTTTTTTTCGGCTCTCGACACCATAACAAAGCACACAAGATATTGACTTGTACAAGAGGCGCGGGACTGATCACCTTGCCTTCATGAAATTAACCAACAAGATAACACTGCGACGGTATGACGCAGTGTCCTATTCACCATTGGGTGGGGATATTGGTTTGTTTGCGTCTATTGACTATCTTTACATTTTTTTTTTTTTTTTTTTTTTCATAATACATAGATACATTCAATATACATATTCATTTCATAAACACATTTATTATACGTATTACGGCTCTTTAGGCATGGCCTGTGTTGAGCCGAATACTAACATGGTAATACAAAGTTTATATATATTTTTTTAAAATTTTTAATAAACATATATTTTTTTTAATGATTAGATTATAAACATAAGATACAGGAGATACAAAAATAATTTATGTTTTAAGGTTTTTCAGTGTGATAATTACACCTGGACTTTAATTAATTCACTTTCCACCTTGTCCCTTCCAATGTTAAGTAACCATCGACGGACACTGTTCTTAAAGACCTGATCACTCCTGGAAATCTTAATGGTTTCGGGCAGCAAATTAAATATTTTTGGAGCGAGGAATGAAAAATTTTTTTGGGCAAAACTTGTTTTAATGGCTGGGCCAATGTAGTTTTTATTTAATGCTGCCCGGGTTCCAATAGTTTGTTGCGTTCTAACCTTTTCCATTTTATTCCAGAAGTGAATCAGTACTTCCTTGACGAACAGTTGCCGTACGTCTAGTACCATATAGCTTGTAAATAGCTCATTGGAAGGGTGTGTCGAGTTACATTTATTTATTATTCTTAGGATAAGTTTTTGTACTTTGAAAATAGGGTCTAGCGTGGTTTTGGCACCTCCGCCCCAGCCAATAATTCCATGTAGAATTATAGATTGGAACAGAGCGTAATAGACCTCTTTGAGGATGGAGGGATCAAGTATGCTACGCAGCACCAAGAACATTAGGACACCATTATCCTTGTTCTTTGGAACGGACAACGTACTACGACAATCTATCGAAAATTTAGATGAATAGCGAGGAGTACGAATAGAAAGCAGGACGAATAGCGATAATTCACCGTATGTGAAAACTGACACATATTTCTCATTATTATTGACATACTCGACAGTCACTGGAGTTTTTGCAACCAAAGTCGGTCATCTATTATCATTTGATGAACAAAGGCATGCATTAAAATATAGACCTATGTATGTATTTAGGTACTTTGATATACATATACAAAAGTACATTTTCTAAAAATCTACTTCTAATCTTCTAAAGGTAGTATGCCCATATTTAGGTGTTAGTGACCATACACCTATACAATTCCTAGTACCGGTCTTGTTCATTTGACTGATAGAAGGTGCCAGTTGAAGGATAATTACATCTTCCAAAATTTGAGTAGCGTGGTTGTCAAGCACGATGTGGAATGGTGTATGTTTACGTGTATAAAGTGATCACTCAAACCAGCCTGCGATAGGTCGTCAGCCCTGTAAATTCCCAACCATCCATATTCATCTGTGTATCGATATAAATAACTCATAAGTTTGTGTAAGTTGTTCACAGCTAATAACTAGAATGATAGATATTCGAATGGTGATGTAAGATCGATAACATTCTGAAAGGTGTGATGAGATGGTTTGGGCATGTAAATCGAATAAGTATAGAAAGAACAGTGAAAAAAATTAAGCGAATGTGGTTGGTGACAGAAGCAGAAGAAAACCGAGGAAAAAATGGTATCACCAAATATTTCAAATGCTTGAAAATTGTCATGTCAGGAGTAGTATGAGTTGCATGAATCTAGAAGAGGTGAAGATTGTTTGCAAAGACAGATTGGTATGTGGGTTCTATTCTCTCTGCCTACCCCTGCAAAGAAGTGACGTGATGGTTAGTTAGATATTTAGTTGATTTTAAAAAGATAGCATCCACACCAACTCAACTGCAATGATAAAAACTTCTCAATCAACGGAAATATATTGACTCGAATGATATACGGAGATTAGGATGGTTAGTTAGTTAAATAAATACATAAAGTGTCGGGTTGTGGTCCCGTGGTTAGTGTCGCGGACTATCGAGTCAGAATTTCTCGGTTCGAGCCCACTCTACCACAATTTGATATCTATTTTTAAAAATCTGCCGCATAGGCTCCCAGACTATAATATGACATTGACTGATTTTTGGACTAAGTAGAATCTAATCTAGTCCAAAAATGCAAAAAAGCGTACTACAAAAAAAATGTCCCTTACTGTGTTTTGAGTTTGGACAGCCGACGTGTTTCGATGGATTCTGCATCATTATTTTCAAATAACAAAACATTTATTACATAAAAATAAAATAAAGAAGTTATTTATTATTTATTAGTTGAAACGTGCTCACGATTAGTGATACTACAGGATGGCTCAAAACTAATCACCCTATCGGAAGTAGTTATTATTTTTATAAATGGCGTTGTAAGTCAATCAAATTTGACATTTGTAAAATAGACAGATGCAGTTTACAAAAAAAATAGGTGGCGCAAAATTTATCTTCTAATTTTGTTTTTCAATAACTTTTTTACAAAAAAAAAAGATTTTCAGAAATTGAAATCTTTATTTCGACCTTTACTATATGTTGTTAACTTTATTTTGTTTCACATTTTAAATAAATTTTGCAACTTAGTTAAAAAAATTGCTTTGCAAGAGCAAATTTGTCAGGAAGCCTAGAAACGTCTGTATCAGATCTGGGCATGCGGTGGGACAGCTTTTAAAAAAAGACATTTACTTTTTTTTTCCGTTAAGAAGAAAAATATATGTCCGTTAAGTGGCTGATGCCAGTGTTGAAATACATTTTTACACGTTTTATTTTAGTTTTTTGTATACTGCAGCTGTCTAGTTTGCAAACGTCAAATATACTTGACGTGCAATGCCATTTGCAAAAATTATAGCATCTTTTAATAGGGTGATCAATTTTGCGCCACACTGTATGACGTTTTGAAATTTAATTTATGACTCGCACATTCACTGTTCGTATGTAAATCATTCAAAGATATTATATTATTTGGGAGGAAACATTTGATCTGATATCTATCTCTTGCCATACACAATGCTAATTTCTTGCGAATTGTATATTTTTTTGACGTTTAATATTATGTTAAATGTCAGATTTCTCCAAATTTAGTATAATCCATAGATAAAAGTGTAATCCATTACTTTCACGATTCATTCCGATTTTCCTCAAAATATGTACAGTTAACCATACCTTTAAACATAAAAATGTAACTGTTAACTAACTAACTAACTAACTAACCATCACGCCGCTTCCCCGCAGGGGTAGGCAGAGAGAATAGAACGCCACACCACTCTGTCATTGCAAACATTCTTCGCCTCTTCCACGTTCATGTATCTCCTCATACATACCCGCCGATTGTTTCGACTCCTAACCTGACCGCTTTCAAGTATATTCTTCATCTATGCTGGGATGTTAAAGAAAGAAGATGTTTTATTTTAATCCGTTAAAACAAGTTTTGCCCAAAAAACCTTTTCAATCCCTTCGCCAAAGATATTTAATTTGCTGCCCGAAACCATTAAGAATTCCAGTAGTGATCATGTCTTTAAGTACAGTGTCCGTCGATGGTTGCTTCTATTTGGAAGGGACAACGTAGAAAGTGATTTAATTAAAGTCCAGGTGTAATTATTTTATTGTAAAACCTTTATACTGTAAATCGTTATTGTATCTATTGTATGTAATGTATATAATCTAATAAAAAAATAGTAATAATTTAAAAAAATGTATTAACATGTAAGTATATCGGCTCAACACAGGCCATGCCTAAAAAACCGTAATACATATACAATAGTAAAAAAATGTATGTATCTATGAAATAAATAAATAAAAATAATAATAAAAATAATTTTAAAAAAGTCTGTTTTGGGAACAGGAGGGATAATCTAGTGTGGGTCAATCAGGAATTTTAGCATTTAACAACATTTTGAGTGTGTCCAAATACTTGTTCACTAAATCTGGATTATCTCCAATTACAGGAGTTATTTGCATATTATTTTTTGACTTCTCATCAAAGATGAAGAAGAATATGAGAATTTACACATACTTATACAAGAGTTTCTGCTTAATAAAAGCTTCTTTTCATCTCACCAATAGATGTCTCCAGTGAAGTTCTAATGATTGAAGAACAAGGTTTCTAAATTGGTTCATATATATAGAACTTCCAACAATTTGAGTAGTGTGGTTGTCAATAATGGGTAGAATTGGTAATTGTTACACGTGTGTAAAGTGATCACTTAAACCAGCCTATGACGGTCGTCAGCCCCGTAAATGCAAAGACTTCCATATTCTTCTTTATCTTTGATGAAATGTCAAAAAATAATACTTTAGCATTTGCTCATTACTGGGAGGAAACCACGTTGCACTCCTCAGGAGAAGCCGGACCATTGACTGTCATCAAGAGACTCTAGAAGAGGGTTCGGCATTTTGGGTCCAATTACGATTGACCACCAATTAAGTTTTTTTTTCGTTGAGCATTACCAAACATGATCAATTTCTCTGTGTGATCTGATGCTCGTGGAATCCGGATGAAAGCGAAAATTGATTAGATCTGACTGGCCAAAGAGATCCGGAACAACGCTATGGTTCTCACAGTCCGGTACATAGATGGAAACAGGTGCAAAAATGGGAGAGTCTAAGTGGAACTCTGATTGATTGATCGCAGGTGATAAACTCCGTAAGAGATATAGATATTGATTTTTTATCGCTGCAGAGATTGACGTTTTAATTATCTTGTTTTGGTGACTCATGTGATTTTATATGAAACCGCCATACTGTTCCACAAGCAGGTTGTTGACATTCATGAAATTGACAATATTTTACGCTTTTATTAATGCCAAGTATTCGTTAACTCGCAACTTTATTTTCTCTAAATCCAGATAACATTTGACGTGAATGATTTTTTCTTAAAAGATCGTTTTAGCATTGAAAACATATGTTTTTCTTCGAAATAATTTTATGGTTTTGAAAAAAAAAGAGTTAGTAAAAAGTAAGTAATAAAAAAAATATAACAATATTATTTCCAGATATATATATTTTAAGAAACCAGTATTCAATATATATATTTTTTTTAATCGAGCGGGCTTACGACTTGTCATAGGCTAGTTTAAATCATTTCATTAATTGATTCGGCAGTCACTTTGTGGTAAAATCTATCCATTTTTAATTAATGTTTTACTTAGTAAATACTACTATTTCTGAAATAGTGTATTAAATTATGGAATAGTGTAATTAATCACTTAGTAGACGTGTAATGTTCATCATTGTAATATACATATATGTATATACATATATATATGTATATATGTATATATATATATATATATATATATATATATATATATATATATATACATTTATATATATATATATATATATATATATACATTATATATATATATATATATATATATATATATATATATATATATATATATATATATATATATATATATATATATATATATATAAATATATATATATATATATATATATATATATATATATATATATATATATATATATATATATAAATATATATATATAATATATATATATATATATATATATATATATATATATATATATATATATATATATATATATATATATATATATATATATATATATATATATATATATATATATATATATATATATATATAATAAAATGAGTAAATGCAATTCTAATGGTATGGGCACATAGATCACAGAGAACCTGAACATATCGAGCCAATCACAATCAGAATGATAACATAATTGGAAGGCATGGCCTAGGTGACGTTATCCACGATGCAAGGACATAAAACCTGAGGACGAGGAGAGCTGACTTCAACAGGCTACAGAGTCGATGAGTTGGGATGGAGCCAGTAAGAAGAAGAAGAACATATATATTTTATATATATTTATCTATGACTAATATTAATTATTATCTCGACATGATTTCGTGCGAACCTTCTGCTCTTTGAACCTAAAGATGATTAATTTGGTTTTCTCAAAACGACTTTATCAAAAGCAAATAATTAATTGATTTATCAATAATGTAGGAGATTACTTTCGTACATTTTGAAATGGGGTCCAGTTGTTTCGCAAAAAAATGTATTTGTGAATAGAAAGTGACAAAGTTTAATGGCTGAAAAATAACAATAATTTAGCGTTTTTTATTAATAGAGGAAATCCGGCGAATTCTTGAAGTTTGCAATTTGAAATGCAACCAACGATTTCACCGGTTTTCAATAAAATAAAAAAATTAACAAAAACATACAAGATTTTGACTGTATTACAATACTTGTTCACAAATCTGGATTATTTTACTTTTTTTTTGATATCTCAACATAGATGAAATAGAATATAGAAGTCTGGGAATTAACAGGGCTTACGAGCTGTCATAGGCTGGGTGAGTGTTCACTTTACACAAGTGTAATTTACTCTAAGTTTTTAAAGTTTTTTTCACTCTTATATTTATTTAATATTAATCTAGACTGGTGCCCGAAGTGGAGAGCTGATTACCTTTTCCTTAAGGTGTTAAGGATTAAGATAACACGGCGTTTATATGATGCAGTGTCCTATGTACCATAAGGTGCGGATGAGGGTTAAAAATATATAATTATATATATTTACTAATTCTAACCATGATTGACAACCACTTAACCAGCCTATAACAGGTCATAAGCCCTGTAAATGCCAAGACTTCCATATTCTTCTTCACCTATGTTGAGGTGTCAACAAATGTAAAAAAACATACAGTTAAGCTATATAAACACCAGAAAAATATTAACATCTCAACATAGATGAAGAAGAATACGGAAGTATGTGTATTTACAGGGCTTATGACCTGTCATAACCCGGTTAAGTGATAACTTTATATATGTTAACATTCATCTATCTACCGATGATTGACAACCACAGTACTTAATTTTTGTTACTCCAACAAATATCATATTGTATAAATCTCACGTCACTTCACTGTGAGTTCGCGGCAGTATCTATGGCTGATTTGAGAAAGCTTTTATTTAGCAGAGACGCTTTTATTTAAATGTATGCAAGAAACTCAGATATGTGAACAGGGATTTAGATGCACCCAATGTATTATGAATAATTGTATATGTTTATTGATACACATATGGAAACACTCGTTCTACGTCACCAAAATATTGTTTAGTAGTGTGCATATTGATAAATGATTAATTTCATCATCTCTCTTAGTAAGAAATGGAAAGTGTTTTAATGAGAAATTCCGATTCTAATTATTTATTCCTAATGCCAACTGACCACTAAGCATATGGTTAACACAAGTACAGGTAACCGTCGTTTTGCGCTGGTTCGATTTACGCCGATTAACAATTAAGTGGTGGCAGCCATGGGGTTCCCTTGCAGCGAGTGTTTTTGCTTAGAATTTTCACTCATGAATAACATGAAATGATAGTAACTTTAAACATAAAGAGTAAATCCACTCATGAAAAGGCATTGGTTATAAAACTTAAATAGTTGAAGCCTTATTAGGGTCACGATAAGCAGTGTTGCATGAGCCGTAGCTAGATTCGTGAAACATATTCAGAGAATAAAAATTCGTGAAACATATTCAGAGTCACTTGGACGTTACGTAAAAAAAGGGTTTCCCTCTTCGGTCGACATCGCATCGGTGGGAATCACCGGTTCAGCCAACACCAAAGCGCCACGATTCTAATAGCGCAAACATTTTTACATGTTGTTTTATTATATTACCGTGTACGTGAGCAGGACATTGTGGAAATGAAATATTTTTGAAATAGTATTAAAATTATTTTTTTCCTACTGCGCTTAAGTTTTGTGACCGAAATAACTTTGCAAAGATGAAGAGGATGAGAAAAAATAATGGGAAATCCCATAAAACGGCCGATCTAAGTCGTATCCTTTCTTTTATAGAAAGGTGAGGTTTATGATTCTGCAAGGATGGATGAAACAATCAACGCACGTAAAATTAGATGTTTTTTTTTTTCAAAATAGTGTGAAAAATTTATTTCTGGTAAATAAGTATTTATTCTTAAATTTAATTGATTATATCAAGAGATTATTTATTTCGTAAATGAATTTAAACTTTATTTGTTAAATATATTTACAACTTATTTTATATGTAGGCTATATAATAATAATAATAAAACATGCTATTTTTTTCTAAATATTTAGACACGGAGCCTAACCTTATATCGTCTTTTATGTTTGTGTTCATTTTACGCTGATTTTTTTCTACGCCAGTGTCCTCGGAACAGAGCCCCGGCGTAAAATGATGGATAACTATAATATATTACGAATATTCGTGCATGAATCCACTCATACAATTGTTATAATACGTATGTAGGTACCTGTGCGTAGCATTTCTAATAATAATATGCATGGTATAACAAAAAGCAATGTACAATACTTTTTCAGTTTTTTTGCTGCTATAAAGAAATCGTCATCGGATCTATATCACGTGTCTGAATGTCTGTATGTAGAATGATTCATTGATACGGTTGTCGACCATTTTGCGTTCAAATCGTGTTAATGTGTTTTCTATTTATATTTTATCACTCTACAAATACTTTGTTACTATGTGTCTTTTTAGTTGTAATATACGAATATATTAACTATGCAGTCCAGTTAGTCTATTCCTTGAAAGTATTTAACTGAAAACCTTTTTAAAAGTGTCTTAACTTGATATGAAACATGAATAATGAAGTCTGAGCATGCCAAGGCTTACGACCTGGCATTTGGCTGACTTAAACAAACACTTTATACACTTGTGTAACGTTCACCATTCTGCCCATTATTGAACATCCACATTGCATTAATTTAAAAAAAAAAAACTAACTAACCATCACGCCGCTTCCCCGCAGGGGTAGGCAGAGAGAATAGAGCGCCACATCACTCTGTCCTTGCAAACATTCTTCGCCTCTTCCACGTTCATGCATCTCCTCATACATACCCGCCGATTGTTACGACTCCTAACCTGACCACTTTCAAGTATTTGGCATACCTGATTATTTTTTGAAACTTGTATATATGCAATGGTCTTAGATCCAACCGCATACCGGTAAGGTTTTCGATACATTCGTAAATTATGGCCGATTGATTGATAAGTTGAATTTTTAAGCTTTTTCCTTTTGAACATAGATGAGGTTCATCCGAATTATTTATATTATCATTTTAGACATAGCCTGAAATAACCTTTCGATTTTTATAAACTCATATTTTGGCCAGTTTGTGAATAACAAATAATATTAATATTATAACTGGAAAGAAGTAAAAAAAAAATGTTCTAATCTCTTACGTCAATCGATTTTGATCCTACATTAAATATTTGGGATTTTTAGCACAGGGAAAACGATATGTTTTGTTCAAATATTGGTCGAGAGTCGAAAATTTTTAATAAATATCAATTTACTAATATTTATGTGAAAAAATAATGAAAATCGTAAAAACTTACTTTGTAAGGTACGATTTTCATCCGTTTCCCCAATTTTTCATTACCATTATACATTTATCTTTTTCTTTTTAATGCTGCTGATATAAAAAATATTGAAAATTAAAAAATTCGTGAAACTTATTTTTTTAGAATTTGTTAAAAACTTTTCATTGACAATCCAATACCCCAAGTAATTTTCTTCATTGTAATGATATTTTTTGTAAAAAAAAACAACACACAACTGCGACCTACGGAATAATGCGATTCTTGATGGCAGCTCGATTATTTTTCCGTACCAGCCTATTTCTCTACCACTTCAAACGTAACAGCAATTATTTATTGCAAAGAGACAAAAACGCAACACGAAATAATCATTATATTTTTTTACAACGCACGTTAATTATTCGTTGTTTTTCGTTCACTGACTCTAGAAACGCATAACTCATGCGCTTCTCGTACGGTTCAAATTTGTTCAGTTAATTATGTTATATGAAAAGCAGGGAAAAAAAGTTACACATCTTGCATCTTATCCGCTTCTAATGATGCATAGGGCACTGCATACTTTTCACGCTGTATTTTATTGAACGTTACCTAAACGAAGACAAGGTTGTCAATCCTGCTCTTCATTTACCAGTATAAGATAATATTAATACATATGGTAAAAAAATTATGTATCTACGAAATAAATATAAAAATGATAAAATAAATATATTAAATAAATAAAGAGTAAAAAATAATATAAAAACATAATTATTCTAACTCTATGGATTAACCCATTTTTTTTAAAAATAATTAATAGTGACTGTGAAAACTTGCGTTCATAGTTAACTACATGTATGTTTCTGTGATATTTGTATTAAATAAAAGCTGTTTTGAATATACTCATACCAGCTAAAAGGGAAGGCTGACACCGTGGTGTACAAACATCCCAAAACCTTGGCATTGGACAAAACGCGAATTTACTGGACCAACAGGAATATTGAAAGCTGTCCCAACTGCATTCCCGGATCTGATACAGAAGCATCGAGGCTTCCCTACAGACCCTCTCTTGCAAAGCAATTTTGTTTAGGAACCAAGTCGCGATAATTATAGAAAATGTGAAACAAATTGTATCCCGATTTTACTATTAGTTTACATTTAATAGCTTTCAATGTCCCTGTCACTGCCAATCTAAATAAATACGAGAGTGTAATTAAATCGACTTTAAATTTAATTTATAATATAATATCTTAGACTTACGCTGTATTGTTGATGCTGATAACATTGGGAGTGAGGGCTGATATCAAAATACCAACTGGGATAAACGCTGTCAACAAGTGAAGTACTTTCTTCCATGGAGATACGCTAAAACAATAAGAATTCAAAGTTTTTAATGTTTCCAAATTGTGAAATAAAAGTATATGCAACATTTTGAGTGTGTCCAAATACTTGTCCACAAATCTGGATTATCTCCAATTATAGGAGTTATTTTTCATATTATTTTTTGACATCTCATCAAAGATGAAGACGAATATGGAAGTCTGGGCATTGGTGAGATGTAAAGAAGCTTTTTATTAAGCAGAAACTCTTACATTAGTGTATGTGAGGTCCGAATCCTGGGTTATTTATCACATTATAGATGTCTCTAGTAAAGTTCTAGTGATTCAAGAATAAGGTATCTAAATTGGTTCATATATATAGAATTTCCAAGAATTTGAGTAGTGTGGTTGTCAATAATGGGTAATTGAATTAAAGAATTGGTGAATGTTACACGTATGGTATGTGATCACTTAAACCAGCCCATGATGGTCTTCAGCCCCGTAAATGCCCAGACTTCCATATTCGTCTTCATCTTTGATGAGATGTCAAAAAATAAAATAAAAGTACCATGATAATTGTTAAAAATAAATATTACAAATAATTGGTAATATTTTTATAAAAATAAAACAAATGTTCACTTACGTGTGTTTTACAGGGTGGTCCATAAAAACTGGTTTCTTTTGATCTTCGGTCTCGTGTTGGTTATCATCGTGAGTAAAAGTCGATACTGGAAATTTAGAACCCTGGTAAATTTCTCCAGCAGGTACTTCAAACGAACTACTATCGTCATCTCTTCCAGGCTTTTTACCCTGGAATGGCCAATGAGGTCTCTGGACGTCGAATCTAAACGGATGGCTTTTAATATCTGGCACGCTGACCCTGCCATCTTCAGTACTCGGGAATTTGTAATTTGAAAACAATAACTTGGTTTGATCATTGAACTTTGACTTGTCGCTTATATTTTCTTCGGAGTTGAATGCATTATCAGGGCGTTGTTTGCCGTTTACATATTCTTGAAACTTTTCAGCCAGTTTTTGGTTCATAATTTCTTCCATTATCGGGTAGTTATTGACTAAATCGCTGAGCGGGGGATATTTACTTTTAAGACTTTCAAAATCATTTTGAAAGTCTTTTAAACCGAGTTGAAAATTTGTATTTCTTATTTCTCCCGAATCAGTGGCTGGTAGTTTCAATCCTTCGATAGGACTATGAGGATATTTTTGATCTCCAAGATTGAAGAATGAGTTTGACGGGTCTCTAAAATCGTTCGCTACATTTGGGAGTCTCGATTCTCCGTTAGCCTGTGGCCTTGTTTCGCCGAAGCCTTTGTCCGGTAATCCCTGATCGCCGTAGTTATCACTGTGATATCTTGTTTCTCCATGACTTGGAAATCTCGGTAATCCATAACTGTTCAATGGCAACGCTTCGTTATTTCCATTATTATTATAACTCTGATCATTAGCACCGCTTGAATATAACGATTCACCGCTATTATATTGTCTTCTCCCGTCTGAAAATCTATTGACTACTTTTTGACTACTTTCTCCGTTCGTTAGCTGAGAATTTGCAGTTTTGTGATTGTTGGTGCCGTAGATAATTTCTGTGTCTGCCAACTTTTTTTCTTCTTTGAAAGAGTGCGGCACAAATCCTTGCGTGTCGTCGAACGAACCAACCTGGAGACTGGGAACGAAGTCTTTTTGATGAAAGGCGTCGTCAATTTGTCTTTTACTCGAATTGATTGATTTCTGATCGGAGGATTGGGATGACAGCGGAGAAGGTATTTGCCACTTCTGCTGTGGTTTAAAACTACCGTCACTAAGAATCGTTTGATTTGAACCTTTATTTTGATTGAGCAACGGACTTAATTGAGGTTTTGCAATCATCCCTGCTAGACTGTTGATTTTTTGATTTTCAGCTACAAATATGTGCGCCCTTACTATACTTTCCGTTGAAGATACTTTTTGTTTCGCATTTAAATCCTCGTCGTAAAATTTGTCCGGGGTTGTTGGAAGTACAGCAGTGATACTTTGTGTTGGATTAACATTATACTGTTGATGTGTCTGATTAGATACATTGATATTTTCATGTACCTTTGCCGCTAATGCCTCACTTATCCACCAAAGCAGTGAAACTACCCCAAGGATATAAATCCTTTTGGAATTCTGAAAGAAAAATAATACAATATTATGTAATTTAATAATCACTCGTTGTGTAAGCACTTGCGTAATATGTGTAAGATTTTGTCAAAACATTTAGTTTTTGTTATGTAACGCACCATATTTGAATGTTTTTGATATTAAACACTATTTCCCGACGAACTTCGTCTAATAAATGTCTTCCAGGCTATTTTCCGGCCGTATATATAGATTTTCCCGTGTTCTCCGCCATTTTACAATGCCTTTTGTCCAAATGAACAATGAAAATTATAATGTAATTGAGGAAGAGATGCGACCGCAGTAAGTGCTAGACGAAATGGAAAGTAAATATTGTTTGTGTTGTGTCGTTGTCACGATGAGATTGTGATTATGGCGGTGTTGTGACATCTAATGGGATACGGATTTTAAATATGTATCACGAAACAAATGCGTAGAATATGGTAGTATTTAGACCGAGCCAACTGGGTTCTAACCCACTAACAGTCAGCCACCTTAAATCACCTTAAAGCGATCGCTTAAGAAGACCATATACACTTGAACAGATTTGGTTCGTCAGAACTAGAAAGAAAGAAAAACTATTCCTAAATTAACCAGCTGCCTGACATATATATAATATAACCCAATCAAGGTTCTAAAATAAATGGAAAATTTCCAATTTTCCAATTTAATAGAAAGATATTTGTGTTTGTGATTAGATATTTTTTTTTCTTTAAACATGCTTCTTACCTTATGTTTTTTCTATTTACTGTACCTTTTATTGATTTATATTTTATATTTTGCCCTGTGTTTTCTTATTTGTTACTTTCTTATTTGTTTTTCAGTCTAGTTAACCTTAATCCCATGTCCCAAAATGAGTAAGGGAAATTACTCATAGGGAATATTATATTTGCGACTTATGTTATATGTTTAAATAAATAAATAAACACAGAGACCCGTCATGCTCACACTCGTAAATTAGAAATTAGATAATTCTTATAAGTACAACGAAAAAAAGGCATTTCGTGGCGTTTTTTTCAGGTGATTTAGTATTTAAGTATTATGAAACTTTTCCCCCATAACCAATCAGAAACAATGAAGCCATAACTCATATTCGCGAAAGTCGGTTCGATTTTCCCACTCAATATAATTTGCTAATAATTTTTCATTCTCCGATGCTTATCAAACATCTAGTCTCGAATCTTTAATGGTTATCACTTCTGCTAGCGGCTATAAAGAATGTATTTTTTTTAAAATTGACTATGATATTAAAGCCTTACATTGCTAGAGGCTTTCTATGTTACTTGTGGTTGTATTATTTATTTATTTACTGTGCAACAGATCTTTTTAGGTAAAACCTGACTGTATTTTCTCCATTTGAGAAATATTCAGTATATTAAAAAAATACTTAAACAATACATTTTCTTCAAAATGCAAAAACAACACTTTCTACCCTGTAGCGAGTAAATATTAAGTTAAAAATGTGCCCCTTTTTCTGGGATATAGTACATTTTTTGGGCATTCCGAAAACATGCACAACTGAAAATTAACGATTTTTGATAAATGACGTTGTTGAAAGGAGTGAGCAATTAATGATCCATCTCATAATATTCCGTTATCGTAAAATAACCCACATTCATCTTCATTTTTTTCATTTTCTTGTAACGTAATTCATATTGTATTACGACAGACCCGGAAAATGTATTTATCATTCGACGACACGACAAAACATTTATTTTGCTTTTCCTTTAAAAAAAGAGAAATTGATAACACATTTTAATTATTGATACAAAGAAAAGAAGACACACGCAATATTAATTAATTGTTTTTGTTTAATTTTAGAAATGTATGCAGGCATTTATACCTCTGGTCGTTAAACCTTGAAATTTATTTTGTTTGAGCATGTTATTGACAGAAGTTAGCGATTTAGTTAAAATTTAAACATTTTATTTTTTGACATCTCATCAAATATGAAGAAGAATATGAAAGTCTGGGCATTTACGGGGCTGACGACCGTCGTATGCTGGTTTAAGTAACTTTACACACTTAAACCAGCCTATATTATTATATTATATTATATAAAGTACTTTTCACACGTGTAACATTCACCAATTCTAACCTTGGAAGTTCTATTTAGTTATTTGATGAGATGTCAAGAAATAATATTAAAATAATTCCAATAATTGGAGATAATCCAGATTTGTGAACGAGTATTTGGACACACTCAAAATAGCCTCCTGCTATGTCAATTCCCAGCTGTAAATCCATCTCTTTGGTGATCTGCTTGGGAGTCGCCTATCTTGGAGTTAGCCGTGCAGTGCAACGTGGAGCAGTCTGGATGGTTCCATTCTCTTCACATGCACAATTGCCTTCTTCGTTACCTTCCCCACCTGACGACATCTTCGATCTTGCATATTTCTCGTATCCGTGTGTTCCTTATTCATTCTCGTAGACTCTTACCAGATACGCTCCTTGGATTCTTCATTACTGACACTCTTAGCGAGTTTGGTTTTTGCTTTGTCCCATCCGCATTTGATCCCATATTTTAAGACGGGTCTCACACAAGTTTTATAAACTATATTTTAGTTTTGCTGTCGATATTCATGTCGGGGTTTTTTTTCTATTTCGTATTCAAAGATAACATAATGTATCCCAATAATCTGGGCACGTTTTATCCTGAGAGTTCAGAATTGTCGTTCTCTTAAAATTTGACAGTTGAAAGCAGAGCTGGAAGCCGATGATCCATCTTAAAAGATTGGCTTATTTACTCGCATGGACTCGTATGGACTCGTATTTGCATACAAGAACGGCCTTCAAACGGCTTTGAGAGTTTCTTCAACTTTTTACTGCCACTTTCCTTTTCGCGACAAAAAAGGAGTCGGCCATCATAGAAGATGGATAGCGATGTTAATTATTAGATCTACGTTTTATCGGATTTTAAATTCGCCCCAATCTGAACGGGTTTAGAATGTAATTAACACAACACGGTGTTACTGCGTGGAGACTCTTTATATATGTACTTGTAAATTACAATACAGTGGAACCTCTCATTACGAGCATAATTCGTTTCAGAATCTTACTCTTTAAGCGGAACATTTTTTGTTTTGACTGGCGCGGAGGTCCCCTTTTTTCTGTAACTTGCTATGCGAAATGTCGTTCGTTAAGGGAGCAACTCTTTCACATTTTTTTGCCCGCTAGGCGAATTACTCGTTATGAGAGGTATTATATATGTATATGGATTTCAAGTTATTTTGTTAAAAAAACTAACACACAATAAAACAATTAAAAAAAACAGCCATAAAAAGATACTCAATATAAATACTTGGTATTTCTCAGGTTTTTTTTTTATTGATCAATGAAAAATGAATAATATAGCAAAGATTTTATATTTTCTTGCGATAAAATCAAATTAACTTTACATAACGAGAACGAGTACTTGTACATACTTTGTCTGCCTCCGTAGTGTAATGGTCAGCGCGCTCGGCTACCGTTCTGGAGGTCCCGGGTTCGATTCCCAGGGGGGGTCAAATAAATATAAGTGATTTTTCCACTCTAATATTTATTCAATATTACCCTGGACTGGTTCCTGAAGCGGAGGGTTGATCACCTTTCCTTCTTGTGTAAATGATCAAGATAACACTGCGTTATATGACGCAGTGCCCTATGCACCATTGGGGTACGAATAAGGGTTTTTATTTATTTTTTTATAACATAACGAGAAAGATTTAAAATAAAAAACAGGAGGAGTAATTTTTAATAATTTATTATTCTTACATACGATACAATAAATACTCGTATGATTTTGTGTTTCGAATAGTGCAAAAATAAAATTACATTAATAACGAAAAATGACTTTTAAATATTATATCAACATGAAAATCAGAATTGAGCTTTAAGAACGTAGCTTTTGATATATTCGAGTATTTACTAATTGAAACGGATAATTAAAAAGATAAATAAGAGTTCTTTAAGGTGGTATGGACATGTGGAGCGAATAGATAACGGGAGAATGACCAAGAAAGTATATGAGTCGAATGTGAGCTGGAGAACAAAACGAGGATGGCCGAAAAAGACTTGGCACGATAATATCAATCAGAACTTAAAATCTGGCCATCGAGGGCATATATGACTATATGTATGGATGTGAAGGAAGCGAGGAGTGTATGTAAGGACAGGAGAGTGTGGCGTTCCATCCTCTCTGTCTACCCCTGTGGAGAAATAGCGCGATGGTAGTAGTAGTAGTAGTAGTATTTATTACAAGAACCGACCTCTCCTAAGTCTAGCTGACTGCGAAAAAGCGCCAATCCTTTGCGAAACTGAGGAAGGTACAAAGAGCAGTTTGCCATTCTTTATAGTTGCAAGGGGGGACATTGTAACGGTGGCTGCATCAGGAGCCCCATAGTCTTGAGATGGAGTAGGCGTCGGCAGCTCCAGGGTTTCTCCAGAGGGCCTCCATCCGCTCGGGGGATACGGGCCAGAGGGAGCCGACACGTCAGCAGAGTCATCTGGCAGTGCAGTGGTCGAATCGGGAACATCAGTGGTGGTCAATTCCACCTGTCTCGAAAGCTGGATGAAGCGTTGTCTGTTAGACCCAAAATTCCGTGAATCGCCAAAAACCAATGAAACCACTCCAAAACCGATCAAAAATGCCACAATCTTCGTCATAATTCAGACTTTTTATCCACACAATACTTTATTAGTAATAGAAGATACTATTTGACTGATGAATTTGATTAAAATGATCCGTCTTATATACGTATTTTAATCATCTTCATCATCATTGAAACCTCCTTAATTAACAACTCTAAGGACAATGATCTCTTATACTATACTTTATGCCATGGGTGGCCAACCCGCGGCACGCGGTCGTGTTTGACGAATATATTTTTAAACCAGTTTTATAAATGTGATACGCTCAAGTATTATCTATGAGCCTAGTCATGCACGTTGTTATAAAAACGATGAACTATATCCGTTCGCACACTTTTCAGCATTGTCAATTTAAGGCAATCTCGAAAAATCTCGAAAACCAGTTGAGGTATGCAATTTCAGCTATTGAAATAGCTTTAGAAAAATTAAATAAACGAAAGTAATTAAAATCTTGCACTGAGTGGTCATTGATGAATGGGTTTTATTTAAAATATAATTGGTAATATTGTCTAAATTAATATTTTTGTTTGTTAAAAATTTTCAAAATGATTATAACTATAATAATAAATGAAAATAAAACCCTTACCGCACCCCAATGGTGCATAGGGCACTGCTTCATATAAACGCAGTGTTATCTCGATCGATTACACATGAAGGAAAGGTGATCTGCCCTCCACTTCAGGTACCAGTCCAGTGTAATATTGAATAAATATTAGAGTGAAAAAATCACTTATATATTTATTAAACCCCCCTGGGCATCGAACCCGGGACCTCCAGAACGGTAGCCCAGCATGCTGACCATTACACTACGGAGGCGGACAAGTTATTATTGACGAGTGGTTAGGACCCTACGTTGTTTATAACTATACAGATAATTTTTTTGTTGGTTCAGTGTGTGTTTCCTTCTCAAATCTGATCGTAGTAGTGTTTTTTTTCACAACTACCCTGATTGTACTTTCTGATTACCTCTGCGTTCAAATTATTTATAATGCTTAAAAAAATTAATAAGTATGAAATTCATTGTTATAATTTTTTTCTAATGTCCGCATGCGGCCCGGGGTGCAATTTGGATTGGACAGGCCTGCTTTATGCATTGAATGGGTGATTATTACAGTATATCCTTAACATTCGTGACCCTAATTTTCTATTTCAGTATATGGTTCAATGTTCGATCGGTTTTCACCCTTTTAAGACTATACTTAATCGTTCAACATTACCCAATATCGACTACTGTTATTGGTTATACAATGATGGTACATACCTGTCAATCAAATAACAATTATTTCATCGTTCAACCTTGATTGAACGTACATCTTAATTATATTATTACAATGACAACGCTTTACTATTATTTTTTCTTAAAAATAAATCAGATATCTATTTAGTTATAAACTATTCAAACTTATTACTTTATTCCTTTCCCACTGACTTAACTCTGCTACTGTATGTAGCAGTGCCTTATGCACCATCGGGTAGGGATAAAGCTTAGAAGGAAGTAGTGATTGTCTTGACGAAGACATGAGCACGTCTCATACTAAATAAGGAACTACTTAGAATATTCGAATCTCGCTGTATGAACAAATACCAAAAAAAATCTCTGAAATGGATCTTTGTCAGACGGGAGGAATATCTACATCATTTCACATACACAACTTATAGAGGATTGTATTAGACTCGTTTTGTATTTATAACAGCCGATATAATTAATATTTTCATTCATCATTTTCTTTAAGAAAATTCGTCTTCGAAAAAACGTTATTTTCGTAAGTTGGCAATGAATGACGTCACAGAAACGATGGAGTTATTTTAATGTTGGTGTCATTGCTAAATTATTGGCGGCTCTATTTGTCTATGGTCCACCATCCCATCCCCCCCCCTCCTCCCCTCATATTTGTATAACACAAATGGTAGTGAAGTAGTAAACAAACAATCCATACTAATACTATTACAGCTCTATAAACCATAGACAATAAACCATATGACGCCATAAAACGTTCAGTGACGGAAATTTAATGACGTATGCGAACGCACGTTTTTCGTTTTATTAAAATATTAAAAGTGTAAACCTTCATATATCCCTTATTTCTCTACATATTTCAATAAGAATGCTACCGATAGTCTTGTGATTTTTCATATTAATTTATTAGTTAATAATTACACCTCGTGTTATTTATCCATTGGTACTATTTAATATTGAAAATAATTAAAATAAATCAACTCATATTTTTAAAAATCAAATTGACATTTAAAAAAAGGTAATATTTGATGTTAGCAATGTTGAATATAATTTCTATGTCCTATTTATTCAGCTGCATATTTATATTTTCATATAAATGTGAGCTGACGAGATTCATATAAAATATTTAATATTTTCACAATAACCCTTCGACGTCATCTTTGTTTTGAAAATCTAAACAAGTTATCAAGTACTCGAACCTAATCTGCTTTACCAACTGAGTTTGACGCATTGGATCAATATTCCCGAATATACCGTTCCTTGTTTCTCTAACGTAAACAACTGATGATAGAACGAGATAAGAGTGCAGTGCGGGTTTTGCCCAATCGATACAGCAGCGGCACCCGGCGACGCCAGCAGACGTTACTATCCCAGACAAACGTTCTTTTCCGCTCTGGACGTCACCGAGTCGGGAGTGTTGGGAGCGTTTGAGGCATTATCTCCATTTTAATTTGAATGGGTTGAATAACAATATTAATTATTTAATGTTTTTATTTTATTTAAGTTAACCCAAACAGTTTTTAAATATGTTTCCTCGAAGATCAGTTGTGCGTAATCTAATGTGCTTATGTCGTAGTAATTCGTTGTACCCCAATCCAGGCGGTACAATGTTTTCGACGGTTTTTAAAAGGCCTCAAACATTACCCATTTCTCAAGATTTATATTTTCCGTGTAATATATCAAGCCAGCGCTTCAAATCGCAGAAAAGTGGCAAAGGAAGAGAGGTAAGCAATAACTAAATACTCGCTTCCTTTCAGCACCGATACGTAATTGGCTTTCATTTTGTGTTGTTCCTAAGTTGCATATACGTGATGGGTATATTTTTTTTTAGAACGATGACTCTGATGACGAAGAAACAAAAGACGATGATAAAACATTTGGTAGAGACTCTAAATTATTGACTGTTAGCGTAACTTCATTGAGAGCTGATGCCGTTATCAAATCTGCCTTAAAAGTTAGTCGTAAGTAAGTTGTATTTTTAAATTTTCATCCATTGATTCGGCAGTCATTTTTCATTTATTTCACAATTAAAACATTAAAAAATAAACAGCTACCCCCTCTTCGTCATTCAACGTCCCAAGGGCACAAAACTCTAAAATTAAGACCTCACATACGGTGTTTGAAAATGATGCGAAATGTATCGAAACATGTGACAATAGATTTGAATAGAAACTGGTATTCACTAAGTGAAATTTCAAATAAAAATGTATTTTGATTAACAATTCAATTTTCCTACGAAAAATATAATTAATTAATACAATACGTAATTACAAAAACGGAAATCTATGTCGAAGGGTGCAGAAAAATCTTCATCTCTTGGATTCTGATCTGATTTGAAACGCATCCGCAAAAAATTCCCAGCTGCTGCCGAACTCATAATATTATATATTGTATGTATGTAACCTGCCAACAGGTTGTTCGTAAACGGTTATTGGTGTTTTTTCATGAAATAGATATAAATACAATAATTATATTTCTTTTACTATCATTTTTGCCAAATTATTGGGTTTCGGACACGGAAAATCGATAACACGTATTCGGAAAAATTCGCAAGATGGCGCCGCGTCTGGGTCGTGCCTACCCTAAACAGCGTTTTCACAGGGCGCATGCGTCTGACAGATCAATAAATCGTAATAAGCTAGCAGTGCTCCACAACCTTTTCTTGCCTACGACACCTATTTTTTTCCCAGAATCCCGCGGCATATCAAAAGCTAAAATATAAAGATTTTGACACATAAAATATAAATATCAATCGTCTACAATCTAAAAGCTAACACTTCGATATTTCCATGATTTGCCGCGGCATAGAATGTGCCTAAAACTTGCAAATCAATAATAGAGGTATGGCCATTTACCGTATATATATTTTTCATACCTAATTAGTACGTCAATTGCAGTTTTGAAGAATTTATTACTATAAATAATATTTGAAGCTGTACTTTTGTGATTTTCCATTTTATAACTTTTGAAATAAGTATTTTAAAACATCCCTTTACATCTTATTTTAACTTTATTGTAATGCCGTTCGGTTTCACAACACAACTTATTCCTGGAGAATTGCTGAAATTATTAATGTAGCAATAATTAGTCTTGAAGAAGAAAATATTAGCTTTAAAACTAATTGATATCAAAATCAACTTGTAAAAGTATATGTATAAATACGGTGATTTTATCCGACTCAGTAGTGTAATAGTAAGCGCATTTAGCTACCATGCTGAAAGCCCCGGGTTCAATTCATATCGTTGACTTTTCACACTCCAATTTTTATTTTAATATAATATCACCCTGTGCTGGTACCTGAATGTATCGATCGAAACAACACTGTATCAATACAATGCAGTGCCCTTTACACCATTGCGGGCGAGGGTTAGAAGATTTTTTGTTGACAAAGTCATTTTGTTAAGTGATTTTTTCCACTTTTAGTTTCCCGCAAACAATGTATGTTAAAATAACTGTCGATATCAAGATTTTGTTTTAAATTAATCTGTGTGATCGCTTAACTCTTAATAGCTCTCCCTTTATCCGGTTAACTGCCAAGAGCGTCTTAAGACGCATAATTTTCTGTGACCGGAGCGCCGCTCATACAAAAATGACGCCTTAAGACGCGCCGTTTTAAATGGGCTTTTAGTAAAGAAAATCAATAATTTTAAATGTACAAATATATTGAACGCATAGTGACATCTATTGAGAATATCTTTGCATACTTAGAATCGAAACAGAATTTGTTTTTACCACTTTAAACGTAAATTAAAGAGAGCTTTGTCGTCGGAACATCTAATGGCGCTCAGGGTTGTCCAACAATCCCCGAGTTGCCGTCACTGCCGAATCTGATGACAGTGATTTTAGTGTCGATTCTGATGATTTTTAATTTTTAATTTTTTTAAATCAAAGTGTGTGTGTGTTTATACTTTTAATCTTAAACTAACATAAACAATTACTTTTGACAAATAATTTAGTTTTCATATTTTCTATGACAAATTTTGTGACAACCCTGCACCATGAACAATTAATTTTATGATTATGGATAAATGACTGAACGACTGACGCATTTATTTGGCAGGTTTTATAAATAAACGTTAATACACTTTTAATAGTCCGCCTCCGTAGTGTAATGGTCAGCACGCTCGCCTACCGTTCTGGAGGTCCTGGGTTCGATTCCCAGGGGGGGTAAAATAAATATAAGTGATTTTTTCACTGTAATATTTATTTAATATCACCCTGGACTGGTACCTGAAGCGGACGGCTGATCACCTTTCCTTCATGTGTAAACATCAAGATAACACTGCATTTATATGAAGCAGTGCCCTATGCACCATTTGGTGCATATAAGGGTTTTACATTACACTTTTAATAACAGTATGTTTAGAAGGTTTTATTTTTGTCGTAAAATTTGCGGCGTGCTGGGTACCGCCATACATATAACTGCCGGCAGTTAACCGGTTATGTGAAATTAATATTTATTTTATTTTTGTATTTTCAGCAAAATTGAAACGTTGTTCTACGAGAGTAAGCTGAGAATCAATGGAGAAAAATTACTCAAGAAAAGTAAACAGGTAATCTTACAATAGAATCTTTTATATTTCACCTCATTATCGGGCTACTCAATTTTTCAATTCTCAATTCAATTTGTCTCTGGTATTTGTGTACGCAAAGCACGGAACATACGCATACACTGGGAAACGTTTGTGTATTGGTGATTTTTCCCCTAAATTTTTCACAAATTATTTATTTCCATCGCTACAAATTGATAACTTTATGTTATTATACTTTTATGTAATGCGGAATACAAAAATTCTGAGCCCATATCTACTTTTGTCCGCCTCCGTAGTGTAATGGTCAGCACGCTCGGCTACTGTTCTGGAGGTCCCGGGTTCGATTCCCAGGGGGGGGTCAAATAAATATAAGTGATTTTTTCACTGTAATATTTATTCAATATTACCCTGGACTGGTACCTGAAGCGGAGGGCTGATCACCTTTCCTTCATGTGTAAACGATCAAGATAACACTGCGTTTATATGACTTAGTGCCCTATGCACCATTGGGCTGCGGATAAGGGTTTATTATTTATATCTACTATATTTTATATTCATATTCTCATTTTTAAAGCCACGTTTTAGTAAATACATAACTCCGGGAGGGAAAAGTTAAAGAAGCTCTTTTAAAATAATTTATTACTAACTGAAATTTCTGTTTTAATAATTTATCATATATACATATGTCATAATTTATTACTAACTGAAATTTCTGTTTAACTGTGAAACATGGCACGATCAGGTATGCCAAATACTTGAAAGTGGTCAGGTTAGGAGTCGTAACAATCGGCGGGTATGTATGAGGAGATGCATGAACGTGGAAGAGAGCGAAGAATGTTTGCAAGGACAGAGTGGTGTGGCGCTCTATTCTCTCTGCCTACCCCTGCGGGGAAGCAGCGTGATGGTTAGTTAGTTAGTTAGAAATTTCTATAGTAATGATGTAAGATGTTAGCATATCGCTGCGTACAAAAATGGCAGACATTCATCCAAGGAAGTGTGTCATTTCGTTGTCCCGTTGTTATTCATATAACATTTTGAGTGTGTCCAAATACTTGTTCACAAATCTGGATTATCTTCAATTATAGGAGTTATTTTTCATATTATTTTTGACATCTCACCAAACATGAAGAAGAATATGGAAGTCTGGGCAATACGGTCGTCAGCCCCGTAAACTTGCCCACACTTCCATATTCTTGTTCATCTTTGAAGATATGTCGAAAATGTTATTTATATATATTAAGTATGGAAAATAGACCCCGCTTGGCGCTGATTCATTTAACGCCCTGTTTTGCTGCCTATGTGGTGTAATGGTTAGCTTGTTTAGCTACCGTGCTGGAGGTCCCGGGTTCGATTCCCAGTGGGGGAGGGGTAAAAATTAATATTAGTGATTTTACACTCTCAATATTTATTTAATATTACCCTGGACTGGTCGTTGAAGTGCAAGAGTGATCACCTTACCTTCATCTAATTAACAATAAACATAACACTGCGTAATTATGATGCAGTGCCCTATGCACTATTGGGTGCGGATAAGGATTAGAAAAAGCGGGGTACTAATGTAACAATTTTTTGTTTGATGTTATCATTATAACACTTGTTTTCAGATTCATATAGGAGATGAAATAGATGTTATCAAAACCGTCAGTCCGAAGAACCCTAACCATCTCCTGATATCTCGTCTGGAAGTGCTCGACGCTTCGGTGGACGACGATTCAATCGAGTTGAAGGCGAGAACTTTCAAAACTCTTCTCATTGAAAACTACGCCGACCCGTACAAACCAAATACCCCGCCTGGTGAACTTAGTTAAACATAAATAAATTCCACCCGCAACTCATACTTGAAGCTCCAGCTTCGCAATTTACCATTTTATAACTTTCTGGCATCTTGAGAAACTCTTTGCTTCGAAACCGTTATAATGAAGTTATAAGATACATTGTGATTTTATGACAATTTTTTTTTGTAAGATATATAAAAAGTCACCTATATTGTTAAATGTTCAAAGTCACCTCAATGGGTGATTTGTGATTTTTCATTTTATACCTTGCAAAATAACACAAGTCTCGAGAAAGAAGCTCTTTGCTTCGAAACCGTTATAATGAAGTTATAAGATACATTGTGATTTTATAACAAATTTACTAAAGTCACCTATATTGTTGAATATTTAAAGTGGTCTCAATGGGTAATTTGTGATTTTTCTTATAACTTGTAAAATAACACTCGTCTCGAGGAAGAAGCTGTTTGCTTCAAATCAGTTGACATTATAATAATGCTCTTGAATATCCAAATAATTACCTAAATAGGTAATTTATGTACAGTATTTTGTTTTCAAACCAATTGTTGAGCTTTGTTCCAGTTGAAATTTTCTTTTATTTTGTTGTATTCGTAATAATTATATAATTTGTGTAACAATCTACATATGTATGCATACGAGCAGCTTAGTATCAAATTCGAGCATATGCCATTATTTCAAATATGTGGACATTGGTAAATTGTATTGGTAATTTTTGAGCTATATTTAGATAACAATACAAGTGTGTTATACAAGATGTCTTAAATGAAATTTTCTATTTAGTGGATCGAATTTAAAGAAGTAGCGATTCATTGAAAAAAAAATATCTTAATTATTATAGTATATACGTTATTTGGGAATAATATTGTCCAAATGCAAAGCAAACGTAAAGATTCTATGTCAGCTCGGCAGGTAGACTCCACTGTGGCTGCCATTTCGAAACAATTTCTATATCTGCGTCCTCTAACCAACTTTTATTTTTATTTTAAATACAAGTTTTTATTAAAAATAAAAATGGTCCATCTTCATATCGGCTGTGACCCACTTTTCAGAGAATTTTAACGAAAAACTCGAGTTTGGAAATTACAAACAGAGTTCCCTGACCGAAGCTGAAGCGAGGAATTTTGGAATCAAACCTTCGCATTTGCGACACTCATTTAGACGAACAGTATATTATACTGAATATTGGCAAAAAAAATATGCGTCTAGGGGTGATTTTTTTTTTGTGAATCAGAAGTCACGTCCGTAACGCTGATTGTATAATCAACACTCTATCAGTCGCAATGAGGAGTTTTATATTAATCACCTTTCTTTTCCTGAAGTGCTGAAGCCCATTCACAACTTTAATTTATAGAAGCGCAATGCTTACTCGGAAAGCTTCCCCGTATTAGATCTGCCAGGAAAGCTAAATGAGATCCTAGTTTGCATTAGTGCCTCTATTGCAAAAGTGGCAGGTGGCACTGTCTTGTTGAAACCACATATCCTCAGATTATTGGCAACAACAACGGGAAAAAATAATTTAAACGGGCCTTGTATCAGTCTCCCAAGACGGTATCACTCAAATATATTGGAACCGTTACGTAACCAGCGTGAATTGCACACCACGCAGTAACTGGATCTTATGGTTGCTGAAGAGTTCCTTGCGGATTTTTATGACTCCAAATTCAGCTTAGTATCAAAGCCAAACATGCCATTATTTTAATGATGCATGCTCTGGTCAATACCAATAGTATTATCGAAGTTCTATTCAAATAACAACACAAATGTGTTATACAAGGTGTCTCAAAAGAATGTTTATATTTAGGGGATTGAATTTAACCACTTAATGCTAGGGTTTTTTTATACTAAGTTTTAAAAAAAAATCAGGTTTTTTTAAATGTTTTATTCAAAGTTTATACATTTTTAAATTAAAATATAACAATTTAAGCATATTTATTTTTTTTAAATTAAGAAAAATTAATAATTCAATTTAGTGTGATAGATTTTAAAGCATGGTGTTAAACATAGACCGACATTACAATCAGGACAATAGTATCGACTTTCCCGACGTATACGTTTTCCAGTCTCGTTTTTTTTCGAGCAGCACACGATGCATCTTTTTGTGGGTGATGTTTTTTTTTCTGTTGTTGGTATCGGCTCTAAAAAGTGACGTTCTGTCAGGCGCAATGGATTTGCATTTGGATTTGTGCTTGGTCGTCCGCCTTTTGACGCATATTCCGGGTTATGGTAGTTTTCTATGTACTCATCTATGAGTTGTAATCGAAATTCTAAATGTGTCATAGATGAGCCCTTTTTTTGATATAAAACAAAAGCATTCCAAAGCGCCTGTTCCATGAGGTGAAAAAACATTTTTTTATAATATTTTTTCCCCCGTTTTCGTGTCACTGGATAATTAGAAATATGTTGGTCTACTCTATCAACCCCTCCCATAGTAAAATTGTAATCTACTGCCACTTTAGGCTTGCTTATTCTGTTATTCCTTTTAACAATTTCTACAGAATTCGCACCATGTATGGTGGAAAGAAAGAATACATCTCGTTTATCCTTCCACCTCATGACCATCACTTTTCCTAACCGATAAGCAGATATAAATCCTCGCTTAGTTTTCTTTGGATACAATATCTTCTTTGGAATGCCTTTCCTGTTTTGCCTCATAGTTCCATATGTATCAGTCTGATGTAAGATAAGGAGATCTGCTAATTGAACAGACGTATAAAAATTATCAATGGTTAGACAATGACCTTTATTCAGCAGTGGTTTTATCAGATTCATTACAATTTGTGTTGACATGGGTAAATGCTTGTACTGAGAGTCACCAATAATTGTTCCCTTTCCTGTATATATAAGAGATGACCATATATATCCTGATTTTGACTCGCATAAAAAATAACTCTTGATTCCAAATCGGGCACGTTTCAAAGGCATATACTGTATCCAGCCCAATTTTCCTTTTTATAAAGTTTGATGCTTTATAGCATCAAACTTTCGTCAATCGTTATATTCCGCTGAGGTTTATATGCTTGTTGAAATTTATTGTTTAGATGTGAGTATACAGGCCAAATTTTATTCAGTTTAGGTTGTAGATGAGTAGCAGAATTATATTTTTCATTGTCTGAAAAGTGGAGGTATCTTTTTAGCATAACAAATCTTCTATGAGACATCACTTTAGTAAAAAATGGAGTTATAATGGAGTTTCTCTTCGCCCAATATAATTTTTCTTCTGGTTTATACACTATACTCATTGTCAAGACAATTGCGAAAAAAGTTCGCATCTCTGATATGCTTGTACGCCATTGATTTTGTACACTTGAAGAGGTTGATGATCTCGCTCTTTGCATTTGCGTAAAATACAAATTTGTCTCGTCTACAATATTTTGTACTAATTCATCGTCAAAAAAGTAATTGAAAAATTCATATGGTTGAGTGAATGATAAAATTTCCTCATTTATACATGATATTTCTGTAAATTCAAATGGGGCTGTTGATCCTGGTGTGTCTGCTTGGATGTCGATCTCTGTCCATTCATCTAAATCAAGAGGCCGGCTGGGATGTGCTTCTTCTGATGCGGAACTCGAAATTGACGAAGAGGAATCACTTTCGGAATGTTCAATATCAATATTTTCATATTCACTATCAATATCTTCATATTCACTATTACTCTCCATTTGGGATCTTATTTGAAAAAAAATTCAAATTCAAATTGATACGATATGATAAATGTTTTTTTTTTTAACGATGTATTCATACATACACGAAAATGTGAAAACAATATAGTAAAAACGAAATAAGCAGCTCAAAAACACGACCGATCTCAACTGCAGGCAAATTCTAACTGCGCAAAATACATCGCTAACTCTCACGGGCGTTACTCGTGTAAGCTAAAAATAGAACGCTGCGTGTCGAAACCGGCGAGCGTCACTCGGGCTAGCAGAAATTGGAACGCATTTAGCGCGCGAGCGTGACTCGTTCAAAAGCATTAAGTGGTTAAAGAAGTAAGCCATTTATCGAAAAAAAAGTCTTAATTATAACAGTATGTAATTTGGGAATAATATTATCCAAATACAAACTCTCACGTTTGCCGCACTCATTAAACCGAACAGTAGAGTTTCTTATGGCCACTCTGCAGGTAGACTCCGTGATGGCTGCCATTTCGAGACAAATATTTTCTTTCAAATGCGCCATGGAAGTCGGTTTATTGGCATGAACTTAACATTTCTATATTAAGGACATGATTTTAAATATCGGTATTTTTATCTTCTCCCTTTTCTTTCCTCATTTGAGATGGAACCCTTTGAATGGAGGGTTTGTAGATTGGGTATTCATCTACGTTGAAACTTAGCACTTCTATGGAGTCTCTAATGCTCAGCTGGGATCTGTCTAAAGCCGCAATCAGTTTTGGTGAAATGAAATTCCTTTTCTCTGTCTGGACTGATCTAAATGAAACGTTAACAGTATCAGCGAGATCTCTTATTGTCAATTGACGATTTTTGAGCACCAATTCTTTAATATGATAAACCAAGGCTAGTGGGGTAGGACCTCCCAGTTGAGTGCCTCCAAGGAGTTGCAATAGTTGATGTGTGCGTCGTGGCGAGTAGCCGCTCGTGTCTTCGCTGGTAATTGGGCCTTTTGTCGTGCAGAGCTCGGTTGAATTTGACCAATTGTCTACGGTAGCTATGAGCATTGACAATTTCTCCCTAGACAATACTCCTCTGATCTCACCAAACACACAGCGTTTGTTTTCCGAAGCGATCCGGTCTGATGGATGATATCGCAGGTTCGCCAGGGTCAACCCACGATTTCATGCGATTGGAATTCTCAAAAAAATTCTACCTTTTTTCGCCATCAACAAAAGTGGTAAAAAATGGTAGTCACCCATTTGGAAAAAGTGGCGATACTTCTTTGAAAACTTGCCAGTTTCTTTCATCGTAAATTTGATTGTTTCCTTTGAAAAAAAATTTCTTCCTCCAGATGATGAAGAAGCGCAAAGCTGATGCATACTTATTTTTAATTCTTTATCTGCGTCCTCTAACCAACTTTTAATTTTATTTAAAATAAAAGTTTTTATTAAAAATAAAAACTTTTATTTAAAACAAAAGTTTTTATTAAAAATAAAAATGGTCCATCTTCATATCGGCTGTGACCCACTTTTCAGAGAATTTTAACGAAAAACTCGAGTTTGGAAATTACAAACAGAGTTCTCTGACCGAAGCCGAAGCGAGGAATTTAGTAATCAAACCTTCGCATTTGCGACACTCATTTAGACGAACAGTATATTATACTGAATATTGGCAAAAAAAATATCTTTTAGGGGTGAACTTCTTTTGTGAATCAGAATTCACATCCGTAACGCTGATTGTATAATCAACACTCTTTATCAGTTGAATTGAGGAGTTTTATACTAATCACCTTTCTTTTCCTGAAGTGCGGAAGCCCATTCACAACTTAAATTTATAAAAGATTAATGATTTCTTGGAAAGTTTCCACGTATAAGATATGCCAAAAATGTCAAATGAGATCCTAGTATGCATTAGTGCCTCTATTTCAAAATATTTTCCGACTGAGTCACTATTTCATGCTGTCGCAAGATAGAGTTTCAGAGACCGAAACAAATGGTAATCAGACGCTGTTAGAATGACAGGGCTCTCAAGCGGGCAGCAACATGTAATTCAGAATAATGAATTTGGTTGTACGTCTTCTAATGCTGCACGAATGTTGTTTCATGGTGTTATATCCCGTTCTCAGGAAGAAAAACCTTTAAGGAGTCGACTGTCCCATAGTTTTTTTGTTGATACTTTGGCCTCCGGAATGGACCGTTAGGAAAAATCCATCGGGTTTAAATCCGGGAAATATAGTGGCCATTGTAGTTTAGAAATGAAACTGAGAATTTTTTTAACTTAATAAAAATATGTTACATGGGTTTTACTGAAAAATTTTGTTGAAACATCCGATGGTTTATACCAAATTGAACCCGGAATCCGCGCTGTTCCGATAATGGGTTTGGGCGTGTCTCGTTCATCTATAGTTGGAAGACGTGCTCCCTCATATTGCCTCAAACCTTCAACGCAGCTAACAGTTATGATCTGCCGCGCTCGTTGCAACAGATCACAACCGGCCTCGCTGCCCGAAAGTGAGTTCCCCGAAATCTCAGGCCCTTTCCACTGCCCGAGATCTCTTCCACCTTTTTAAGAAATGAATCTGCAATGTTTCATTTCTCTATTGTTCACGTTCTTTTGTATGTCCTGAATGCCTTCTTTTTATAGAGCGGGCCATGTCTGAAGCTGGGACCTGTGTCTCTATGCCTTCCGAGGTTGTTACTTTCATCGGAGACTTTTCCATGGAGAGCGGCCCTCTTTGCTTGCCCTATTCTCCTTGGGATGGCTCTCCGAAGCGGATACAACAGGCTTTCTGCAGAGAGTCATTGCCTCCTCTCGCCTCCTGCCCCGAGTCGCCTTTTTGCTGCTCCCGTTAGGTAGGGCCTGTTGAGCCTCTTACCTTCCGGTTGCAGCGAGTTGTCAAGTGACTATGTCTCCTTCAACTAAGGATGCGGAGGTACCCGGTACATCTTCTGTATCCGTCTGTTTTGCTGTCCATCTCCACATCTGTCGTCTTCTCCGAGGCGGCGCCAGATACATCCTCCAGAGCCAATTCTTTTGTTTTTATAATTACTTTTTTCATTTTTGGTCTAGCGAGAAGCGAGGGAAATAGCAGTCCGCCCCTACAGAGCCCCGTATGTAGAGGTAAGGCTGTGGAATCACCCCGAGGTGGCCTGATATCATCGCTGATTCGCTGGTTCGCACCTACGTTAATGACTAACCTACCCGTTAGCCACGCATCTCCACGATGGGGTGACACCTTAGATTGGGGATTTTTGGATAGAAAGGTTGACTCCTTCCGGAGTGATTTTGTTTGATTGGATAGGAATGCTCCTTTAGGAGAGAGAATAGCATCTGGGTATAGGTTACACCTCACATTTTGAAGTGATATGCAGAGGCATTCTGTTGATCCACGACTCCTTATTGATTCCATTTGGTTTAAGTCATTGTGGCCATTGTCGTGAAGAAAGTTCTTCTGTCTATACTTTGGCCTCCGAAATAGACCATATGGAAAAGTCCATCTTATGGTTAGGGCTATGTATTAACATTCCCCGCATACACTTGGAGTCGTAGGTCAAGTTGTCAGAAATATTTCACCTTACCAATAATGGACTTATGCTCTACAAATTACCAACAATTATTACTCTTTGATACTAAGCGTCTCATGTATTTATTTTTCCAATACATTTATACTCGCAACTTACAACTATTGTTATTTTTATAACTTTCCGCAGTCGGGTGTGGTGCGAGTAGAGGAGGTTAAACAACTTGAATGTTATTAAAATGTTTTGAATTAAATAAAGTTAATTTTGTTTACTTAATGTAATGATACATCATTTTGGAAGTCCTTTACTTTATGTGCTTATTATTGTGTCCTATATATTTTATTTGGTCGATATTGTGTAACTCTTTTTAAATGCTGGAGAAAAAACCTGTTACAAATTTTGTTCATATAAACTTCCTTTTTTAATACTTGAAATTTCATTAAAAAAAAACCTTTATTTCACTACTGTGTAGTGATACAACTTCATTTGTGCTTTTCCTTAATCTGAAATAAAGCATATGAGAAACTCGACTACATGGAATTTATTTCATTTCTCCTCCTCTTCCTTTCTTCCCTATGATCCTAAAAAAGAAAAAAGGTGGATCGGCTGCAGTGTAAAAGCACTCCATCGAATATATGGACCCTTGTAGTCACCCCGACATTGTAGCATGAGTGGATCCATGGTATTTGATAAGGAACTGTCACGAGGAGTGGCATCGCACATGATAAAAATACTGAAGGACATAGGTACCATAAACCAAGCTGGGACACAATGCCCGACCCTCTTCTAGTGGAATGGAAGCTCTGTTGATGACAGTCCACCTTCTCCTGAGGAGTTTTACGTGGTTTGCTCCCAGCAATGAGCAAATGCTGAGAAGTTCCGCTTCTTTATCAAGTATTAATCAGTCTTGATAAAGAACCGGTTACCTTCGAAACCGGTAGACATTATAATTAAGTTATAATAATATATTTATAGTGATTTTAAAACAAAGTTACATTTTAATTACAGAATGAAAAATCACAAAATTATTGATTGAAATATAAATTACAGAATTATTCAATTAATAATATTTTTATTAATTTATTTATTTATTTTAAACTAATTACATACCTAAATCACATGTATAATATTCCCGATGAGTAATTTCCTTTTCTCATTTTGGGATATGGGATTAAGGTTAACAAGGCTTAAAAACGATTAAGAAAACACGGAAAAATGTAAAGTAATAAAACATAATATTAATTGAAAAATTTGCATAACCCTGTAGGAATCCTTGACATGCTGTCCACGCGAGTGTTTTTGCCTAGAATTTTCACTCATGAATTACATGAAATTATAGTAACTTTAAACATAAAGAGTAAATCCACTCACAAGTAGGCATAGGCTATGAAACTTATAAAGTTGAAACCTGAGTAGGGACATGATAAACGGTGTTGCATAAGCCGTAGCTAGATTTCAGAGTCACTTGGACGTTAGTTAATTAAAAACAAAAACAAAAACATGCCGTCCAAAATGACATCAGATCCGACGGATCCGGTATTTTACGATGATATGTTATATTGTATAATAGTTCTCGCTAGAGTACCGAAATCGAACATATCGGATTTTGGTAGTCAAAGGGTTATAAAACCCTTATCCACACCCCAATGGTGCATAGGGCACTGTGTCAAATAAACGCAGTGTTATCTTGATCGTTTACAAGTGAAGGAAAGGTGATCAGCCCTCTGCTTCAGGCACCAGTCCATGGTAATATTGAATAAATATTACAATGAAAAAATCACTTATATTTATTTAACCCCCCTTGGGAATCGAACCCGGGACCTCCAGAACGGTAGCCGAGCGTGCTAACCATTACACTACGGAGGCGGACAAAAGGTGGTCAAAGGGTTAACTAAATAAAAACATTTGTGTAGTTAGACAGGACCCACCCTGACGACCCATGTAGTATCTGTCTCCCTATATGAAGACAGAGTAGCGAAGTAAATTCTAGTTAGAGCTAATGAGGTATTGTACACTAAAGTAATGTTCCCTCAAGACAGTTCCACCTGCTATGTTACTTTGTATCCTAGTAAAATTCACAAATCTTTAAACATTTTCTTAAAAAATGAAATTCAACTTATACATAACTTGAAACCTTTGATTTTTTAAACCTACGAAATTTTATTTATTGATTTGGCACTTTTTTTATTTGTGGAATAACAAACTAACTAACTAACTAACTAACCATCACGCCGCTTCCCCGCAGGGGTAGGCAGAGAGAATCGAACGCCACACCATTCTGTCTTTGCAAACATTCTTTGCCTCTTCTACATTCATGCATCTCCTCATACATACCCGACGATTATTACGACTCCTGACCCGGCCGCTTTCAAGTATTTGACATACCTGATTGTGCCAAGTTTTCCTCGGTCGTCCTCTGCTTCTTTTTCCAACTACATTCGCCCCATAAATTTGTTTAACCGTTCTTTCTTCACTCATACGCTCCACATGTCCAAACCATCTCAACACACCTTTCTTAATTTTATCGATAATGCTTATCTCTCAGCCTTACATTCTTTCCTTATTTCATCATTCGAACATCTATCAAACATCGTTTTGCCACACATTCGTCTGAGGGATCGCATTTCGACTGCATTCAGTCTGCTTTCATCCTTCTTTTGCCAACTCCATGCTTCGCTTCCATACATAAGGGTTGGAACCAGAACATTAAATGAAAAAACACTTGTAGAAGACAACTTATTTTTTCAATACAAAAACGGTGTTTTAAGAAAAAAATGGATAAATATCACGATGTGTGATTGTTGGCTAAAAAAATAAAATGAAAAATCACAAGACTATCGGTAGCATTCTCATTGAAATGTGAAGAGAAATAAGGGAAATATGAAGGTTTTAACGTTAGATATTTTTATAAAACGAAAAACGTGCGTTCGCATACGTCAAATTTCCGTCATCGAACGTTTTATGACGTCATATGGTATATTGTCTACGGTTTATAGAGCTGTAATAGTAGTAATATGGATTGTTTGTTTACCACTACACTACCATTTGTATTGTACAAATATAAGGGGAGGGGGGGGGGGAGATGGACCATAGACATCAACAAAAAGAGCCGCCAATAATTTAGCAATGACACCAACATTAAAATAACTGCATCGTTTCTGAGACGTCATTCATTGCCAACATACGAAAATAACGTTTTTTCGAAGGCGAATTTTCCAAAAGAAAATTATGAATGAAAATATTAATTTTATCGGCTGTTTTAAACACAAAACGAGTCTTATGCCATCCTTTATATGTTGTGTATGTTAAATTAGATATTCCTCCCGTCTGACAAAGATCCATTACGTCAAATGTTTCCTGGGTTTGAAGAAAATTAAAATGTGATTTATTCGAATATTGGACCTTAAAGACGTGAGTTTATATTTACAATTCAATGATTTTAAGTTAGCAATGAAGCTAAATAGGTAAGTATATGATTTTACTTATGAGTGAAACTTTAATTTCATGTAATTCTTGAGTGAAAATTTCAAGGCGAAAAAGAGTCCCAGAGGCTTGTGGATCTTGTGTAGTTGCATTTTATAGATTTTGACATCGCAACAAAGATGAAGAAGAATATGATTTTTACTTGTGAATTTACTCATGTTCTAGGTACAAACTGTCTTACTGGCGTTCTTTTATCTCTGCCTATCTATTCGGAGAGCATCGAGATTAATATTAAATATTTCATTTAGGCACCTAACCCATTCTAACATTCAGTCACCCTCCGTTCGTTCTCATTTCATCTAGCGTATATACCTAATATATTTTCTCTTACAGTAAAACCTCGATATAACGAACTAATGAGGGGCAGAAGATGTACGTTAAAGCCAAGAGTCCGTTATATAAGAAAAAAAGGTTAAAATAAATCATGAAACTTAAAAAAAAAACAATACAAAACAAACAAAATTATTTTTTAATTATTTTCGGACACTCGTCGTGAAGTGACGCTGCTGTATGATATCGACGCGCTTGCATTCGGTAATCCTGATTTGAAAAAGGAATCAAGTTTTGTTTGCACTTTTTTATTTATTTATAATCAACTCTCGAGTTCAGATAGAGTGGTGAGGATAGCAGCGGACAGCAGCATAAGCGGGATCAGACCCCCAGGAAGACCACCTAAACGATGGAGAGATAGCTGGTCTTTCACCTCCAAGGAGTTAACCGGAGAATGACAAGACATAGTCCTAAAAAAAGAAAAAGAAGAAGAATAATAATCAACTCTCCAAAATCAGGAAAATGCGGATAATATAGTTGAACTTTTTTATCCGACGAAAAGTCAATAATTGTTATTAGATCGTCGAGATGTGATCTTATCACTGATAACTTAATTTTTAGCAGTATTGTTGTTGCTTCGGCTAGGTGTAGTCTACGAGCAAGACAGCATTCTTGTGCTAGACGTATGACGTGATTATCATGACCGATAAAAACTGTTTACATGCGACGACACTTGAATTTAAAGCATCTATTGGATAATATTAACCAAGTCTGCATCCGTGGTGTATTGGTTAGCCTGTTTAGCTACCGTGCTGGAGGTCCCAGGTTTGATTCCCAGGGGGTTTGAAAAGAAAAATTAGTTGTTTTATACTCTTTCATTTATTTGATATTACCCTGGACTAGTCCCAGAAGCGCAAGAGTGAACACCTTGCCTTCATGTAAGTAACGATCAAGATAACACTGCGTCAATAGGATGCAGTGCCCTATGCACCATTGGATGTGGATAAGGGTTAGAATGAACGAGGAAATGAAATAATATTAACATAACGTTTTTAATGTTTTACATTTGACCGCATTTTTTGTCCGTTATATCCGATGTTCGTTAAATGGATGTCCGTTATAGCGAGGTTTTACTGTACTTCTGTTAATTTATTATCTTGAAGTGTTCCATTAAGCGTGAAGTATTTGAACAGCCCTATGTGGAAACTGATCTTTAATAGATAGGTACTTTTTTTTCTTACGGAAAATTTAAAAAAAGTTACCCAGAATAATCAGTTTTCTTTCCGTTTCGTCTATTCTTAATTAAATTTCATCGTAAAATTTCTAAGACGCTTACTTCCTCACTTGTATATCTATTTCTTTTAACCCTTTTAAAATAATGTTCGTGGCGTTTTGGCATCTCAACATAGATGAAGAAGAATTTCAGTGATTTTTCGCTCTAATGTGTATCTAATATCGCCATTTACTGGATGACCTTGCCTTCATGTAAAATAATTAACGATGATGATAACACTGCAATGGTGTACAGGGCACTGCATCGCATCGATGCAGTGCCCTATACACCATTGAGCGAGTAAAAGGATTAGCATACCAAGATTAATCAAGTATGTACATAGTTGGGGATAAAAATATTTATTGTCAAAATGCTAGAAAAAAAATATAAAAAATTTTCAAAGCATTTTTTCTTTAAACTAACTTAGCACCACGTTATTCTCCCACAGGGGTGGCAGAGATAATAGAACGCCACACCAATCTGTATTATGTATAATTGGATACTTTTGTTTTTTTTTCAACCACTACAAGCTTTCCTCATTCTAACATATCGCTCACTCCTTTCAAGAACGTCATAAATCAAAAATCGTCAATTTTCAATTGTGCATGTTTTCGGAATGCCCAGAAAATGTACTACATCCCAGCAAAAGAGGCATATTTTTAACTTAATATTTACCCGCTACAGGGCAAAAAGTGGTGTTTTTTCATTTTAAAGAAAAGGTATTGTTTAATTATTTTTTAAATATACTTAATATTTTTCAAATGGAGAAAAAACCTACAGGTTTTACCTAAAAAGATCTGTTGCACAGTAAAAAGTTCAAAAAGTGGCTTGATATTTATTTTTAATACATTGTATTATATTTTTAAACTTTAAAAACGTTCTCCTGAAAAATCGAGTTTTTTGATTTATGACGTTCTTGAAAGGAGTGAGCGATATATATATCGTTTGTGAACCCACACGCACTGCGTCACGAGATTGATCAATATATCTAGGATTTCCAATAAATTTTATTAGTGTGGTCAATCATGGGTAGAATTGGTGAATGTTACACGTTTGTAAAGTAATCACTTAACTTACGACATTTTGAGTGTGTCCAAATACTTGTTAACAAATCTGGATTATCTCCAATTACAGGAGTTATTTTCAAATTATTTTTAACATCTCATCAAAGATGAAGAAGAAAATGGAAGTCTGGGCATTTACGGGGCTGACCACCGCCATAGGCTGGTTTAAGCGATCCCTTTACACACGTGTAACATTCTACCACCGTGTAACATGTCACCAATTCTACCTATTATTGACAACCACACTACTCAAATTCTTGGAAGTTCTATATATACATATATTTATCTCACCAATAGATGTCTCTAGTGAAGTTCTAGTGATTCAAGAACAATGTTTCGAAATTGGTTCTTATATATAGAACTTCCAAGAACTTGAGTAGTGTGATTGTCAATAATGGGTGGAATTGATGAATGTTACACGTGTGTAAAGTGATCACTTAAACCAGCCTATGACGGTCGTCAGCCCCGTAAATGCCCAGACTTCCATATTCTTCTTCATCTTTGATGAGATGTCAAAAATAATATAATCACTTAACGCCTATGACAGGTCGTAAGCCCTGTAAACGCTCGGCCTTCATATTCTTCTTCATCTATGTTGGGATGTCAATTCATACTTATTTTGATGTGTCCCAATCTCATACTTATTTTGGCACTCCCGGGAATCCGTAGCGGTTAGACAAACGCGCTAACCGCTGCGCTACGGAGCCAGACAGCTGATAAATAGAAGCTTGGCATTCTCCACACGCCACATACCTTAGCTAGCGTGAATTTGAAGAATTACGCACCCCTCGTGGATTCATGTCATACGTCGGTGAGTGATGCCGGTAATATTTTTGTAGCTTTGTTTATCGCCCCAGAAATAAAACGCGCGAAATGAGATTTTCTCGAAAATAAAATAAAATCCACCATACACACAGGGGAAATTAAAGATTCTACCTTACTCGACTCGCAAGCCTACTCGCTTATTTCATATACTAACCGAGGAATTTGTTTTCTAAAACTAAACTTACTTACTAATCATCACACCACTTTCTCGAATGTTTTTGCCTAGAATTTTCACTCATGAATTACATGAAATTATAGTAACTTTAAACGTAAAGAGTAAATCCACTCACAAGTAGGCATAGGCTATGAAATAGGATGCCTCACCATTAGATGTCTCTAGTGAAGTTCTAGTGATTCAAGAATAATGCTTCAAAATTGGTTCATACATATACATAGAACTTCCAAGAATTTGAGTAGTGTGGTTGTCAATAATGGGTAGAATTGGTGTATGTTACACGTGTGTAAAGTAATCACTTAAACCAGCCTATGACGGTCGTCAGCCCCGTAAATGCCCAGACTTCCATATTCTTCTTTATCTTTGATGAGATGTTAAAAAATAACATTTCAAATTTTGTCTAGCTTAAACATGTCCATATTTGACATCACTGTCACAGTCATCTATACGACGTCTGATCTCTCCTTCGCAAGTTCCTTCATTGTTTATTTTAAATCCAAGGAACTGAAAATTATCCAAGCATTTTAAAATAAATATTTGTAAAAAAACAAACAAAAAACTAATAAGAATGGATTGAAAATATACTTACTACTACCATCACGCCGTTTCTCCGCAGGGGTAGGCAGAGAGGATGGAACGCCACACTCTTCTGTCCTGACATACACTCCTCGCCTCCTTCACATCCATACATCTAGTCATACATGCCCTCCGATTACGCAGACTTTTGACACCGCCAGATTTTAGGTTCTGATTGATCTGATCGTGCCAAGTCTTTTTCGGTCGTCTACGTTCTGTTTTCCCTCTCACATTCGCCACATATATTTTCTGAGTCATTCTCTCGCTATCCATTCGCTCCACATGTCCATACCACCGCAAAGAGCTCTTTCTAATCTTTTCAATTATTCCTCGTTCAGCCTTACATTCCTTTCTTATATCTTCGTTTTTAATTCTGTCATACAATGATTTTCCACACATTCGTCTGATGGAGCGCATTTCAACAGCATTCACTCTGCTTTCATCCTTCCTTTGCCAGTTAAATATACTTAACTTACAATATTATAATATTCCTCAAATCTAAAATGATATTTGAAATAATTATCACTTTTGTAGCTACTGATAAATAATTTTCCAAGAGAATTATTATCAAAGAAAGATAAAAATGATTGCTAGAATTATCGTGTAATTTCCCTCGCAGATTGCGCAAGGATGAATAGTTCATTTCTGGAAAATTATAAGGAGCGATTTTTCATGTTTTCAGTCCAATTGCAATTTTCTCGAGACTGGCTCACGATTATTATGAATTATTTTGAGATGGGTATACTTTATTTAACGACATTGTGAATACGAAATGATACATTTATATCTTAATTTAGTAAAAAATAATCTTTGAGTATAATTTATATTTGAAGCACCAACTTTGTGATTTTCCATTTAAATTTAAAATGTTACTTTGTTTTAAAATCGTGATTTTAAAACAAGGTTACATTTTAATTATAATCTTTGAGTGTTCATTCACAACATTTTGAGTGTCTAAATACACTTATTCATAGTTTTTTTTTTAACATTTCAACATAGATGAAAAAGAACTATTTTAAGTTTTATAGAAAGTCGAACTATTTACAGGGCATGACCTGTCATAGGCTGGTTAAGTGATCACTTTACACACGTCAACATTCACCATTCTACCTATGATTACCACACTACTCAAATTTTTGAAACTTCTAGATATGTATGATCAATCTTATGACATATGAGTTCACAACAGCCATCTATGTTGGTTTGAGAAAGCTTTTATCTAGCAAAGACCAGCTAGCCAGATTATGACATGTCATTAGCCATTAGACTTCCATATTCCTCTTGATGGATGATACAAGGCGCGTTTTACGCACACATGCCATGGATTATGGATGCTACCTAATCTTTTATTTTTGAGGGGAATGCTACACGTGTGTAAAGTGATCATTCAAACCAGTCAATGCCAGGTTTTAAACCTTTTGAAAACCCAAACTTCCATAATTTTCTTAATTTTTGTTGAGATCAAATTCTCGTATTAACTGAGGAAAAAGGGGATTTAACGGAATTTAGCTTTTTACAATTATATCGATAACACATTAATATCGATTCAATATTATAAAATTACAAAAAAATATTGATAAGTGTTGCTATCCGTAGAAATTTAAAAAGAATCATACCATTTAATTCCTAGTAATATCGTTATCGTAAGTATCTTATCTTTATTTATCGCGTCGATATTTATATGGAAAGATTAACTTTTTTTTAGTCATATAGATTCAGGCTTCAAAAGAATACGTGCAGGTAACTTCAATATAAATATATATATATATATATATATATATATAATATATATATATATATATATATATATATATATATATATATATATATATATATATATATATATATATATATACATATATATATATATATATATATACATATATATAATTTTTACTTTGCATATTATAATTATAAATAATTCACATCTTATATTGCTTACTTATGTCCTGTAATTTTTATTTTTACATTTTACTTTTATATTTTTAAAATATCTTCTTCTTTCGATGCGTTCCGCATAACACCGTATGCGGAATGCATCTAAATACGTGTTACAATAGATTTTTTAAAAAGTGCTTTTTACTAACTCCGCCTCCGTAGTGTAATGGTCAGCACGCTCGGCTACCGTTCTGGAGGTCCCGGGTTCGATTGCCAAGGGGGGTAAAATAAATATAAGTGATTTTTTCACTGTCATATTTATTCAATATTACCCTGGTCTGGTACCTGAAACGGAGGGCTGATCACCTTTCCTTCATGTGTAAACGATCAAGATAACACTGCGTTTATATGACGCAGTGCCCTATGCACCATTGGGGTGCGGATAAGGGTTTTATTATTATTTTACCAACTAAAGTCTAAATTAATTTCCACAAAGTGTCTGCCGAATCGAGTGATAATATTATTTTTTGAGTTGTATCTAATCATATTTTAATTTTTTTAGGGAGGTGATCTTACAAATGTAAATACAATAGTAGAAATTAAGTGCGTGTGAAGAGGCTCTAGATAATGGTTTATTTGTTCTTGTCAAGAACCTCTTTATACGAATTTCGTTTCTTTGCTTTCATCCGCTATCTGCAAACACCATCGGAGGCATGTAAACACTTTGGACAAAATACATGGCTACAAGAAGTATACAGGGTTTTTATACATATCGCTCACTCCTTTCAATAACGTCATAAATCAAAAAAATTGATTTCTAAGGATAACGTTTTTAATGTTTAAAAATATAATACAATGTATTCAAAATAAATATCAAGCCACTTATTAAACTTTTTACTGTCCAACAGATCTTTTAAGGTAAAACCTGAAGTTTTTTTCTCCATTTGAAAAATATTAAGCAAATTAAAAAAATAATTAAACAACACCCTTCTTCAAAATGCAAAAACATCACTTTCTGCCCTCTTTAGCTGGGATGTAGTACATTTTCTGGGCATTTCGAAAATATGCACAACTGAAAATTGTCGATTTTTGATTTATGACGTTCTTGAAAGGAGTGAGCGATATGTTTTATGCCCAAATAATCTGCGAAATTCCCGAATATACCAATGACAAATTAAGAAAATGCAAAATGTATTTTGAACGGCACTGGATATTAACAACAATGTAAGTGTATTGTACTTTTTAGACGTATCTATTCATCAATTTTGTATTTTTTTCCCTTAAACATGAACTGTTAAAAATAGTTAACACATTTGATTGATAATCTATCGTATGATAGTTACTGCCTAAGCACTATTTAAACACACTCACATAAAATATAAATCACATGCGTGTTTAGTCTACCCGAGGACCAACACGCACATGATCGTAGAACAACATGCAGCTAAGTGCGTGTTTATCTGATGATTAATGCTATGGTAGTTTCACGTAGTATTGTTTGCATGCCAGTGTTGTGATTGTCCTGACGAAGAGACGTGTACATCTCGAAACCGATAGACTGAAATCTCAGTTAGTGGTTATATATAAACATTTTCATCTGTCGATGTGAACACACACTGTACTTCTGGAAATTAGTCGTGGTTAAAAAGCTCGAAAGTGGTAGTATTTAGGTATTTAATTTTTCTGTTTAAATAATCATATTATTCCACAAGGTTAATGCCAAATCAACAAATACGTGGGCATCGTGGCGTAGTTGGGTAGACGCTCGACTGCGTCGCGTGCTCTACAAAATGAATTAAATAAATATTTATTTTCATATTCTCAATATTATTAATATTTAAAGCATTTACTTTGTGGTTAGTCATTTTTACTTTTTTTTTTACGAAAATGTTAGTAAAAATAGTATATAACCACTCACCGAGATTTTTATGTCTACCGGTTTCTCAACATGAAAAATGACAGATCGTAGATGCGTTTGTATGTTTTTTTATTTAAATTAATCCTTAAACGTGGTTCGAGAAAATGAGTTCATGTAGCTATGTACTTATACTATTCAGTTACACTACAGGATAATGCATTCCGTTCCTATAATTGAATTTAAGTTTGACGTGAAACCATGAAGTTTCAGCAAAGTCTTATATATATATATATATATAGTAATATTCCGAGATGTTTCAGGATTCATGTAGATTTCTCGTTAGTGGTGGAATTTCCCTATTCGAGGAAATTTTCCCCATTCCCCATTCTCTAGTCAGTTTATGGCGTTAGTAATCTTGGCACCATAGTAAACCCTCTCGTAGATCTAACATAGCTCAGCTATATACCATGCACACGTGCCATGGTGTGTTCATGCGAATAGGGGAAAGCAGAGTATTTAGACTTAGACGTTATTGTATTATTTTTCTTTCACTTAATCAGAAAATGTATGATATTAATGTATGATATTATTCAGAGTAACTGGTTTAAGATATGTTTGTTTATTTTTTCAAAACATATAACATACATAAGTCACATATATAATATTCCTGATGAGTAATTTCTATTTCTCATATTGGGACATGGGATTAAGGTTAACAAGGCTGGAACACAAATAATAAAGTTAAAAAAAAGTTTTTTTTTTAAATAACGAAAACTAATACATGGCAAAATATAAAAACACTAAACAGGAATAATAAATAGGCATAACAAGCATATTTAAAACAAATAAATGAGAAAAGCATAAGGTAATGTTGGAAGTAGAAAGTGCGTCGGCTACCGTTCTGGAGGACTCGGGTTTGATTCCCAGGGGTCGGGTCAAATAAATATAAGTGATCTCTAATATTTTTTTCAATGTTACCCTGGACTGGTACCTGAGGGGGAGGGCTGATCACCTACCCTTCATGTGTAAACGATCAAGTTAACATAGCTTTTATATGTTCAAGTTAACATATTTTTATACAGTGCCCTATGCATAATTATGGATAAGGGTTTGAAGAAGTGAAGAAGATAAGTAGAACTGTCTAGTAAATTACAAGACTATAAAAAACTACAAGGCGCCTACGTGAAGAGACGGCTGACAAAGAAGAAGATATTTTTGTAACTTTGAATACAATTTTCATAAAGAAATTTAGTGAGTAGGATCAGGTAAGAAGTTTATTTAGGGTGAGAGGTAGAAAGAATTGTTTTTTTTTTAAATATTTTTTCATTTTATTATTATTACATTGACCCAAAAAATAACATCGTGGAAACATTTTATATTAATTTAAATAAAAACCACTGGAATAGTACGATGTATATATAAAATAGAATTAGTAAGTGCTTATATTGAGATCACAAATATTTTAATATAAAAAATATGTATATATATATATATATATATATATATATATATATATATATATATATATATATATATATATATATATATATATATACATAAGGATACGGAAAAGACCTTTATCCAGCAGTGGAGGACAAAGGGCTCACGAAGAAGAATATATTATAAAACTTTTGTTACAATCAAACCCGTGTTACCTCCGTCCCAGCTTTCCCCAACGCGATTCTCCCTACAACCTCTTCTCGAGCAGCAAATCTAATTCAACACTTCTGTAAAATGTTCAACTTTAAGAGAAAATTACATTCTCCTATGTTTACAACTTGTTAAAAATCTAGAGATAATCCATTTATTCTAGTCAATGCAGTACATTTTATATCACTCTTTCAAGACCGTCATAAATCTATATGAATTAAAATCTAAATGACCGTTATAGTGAAAATCTAAATATGGAATGAATTATCGATTTAATTAAGAAAGGTGTGTTGAGATAGTTTGGACATATGGAACGAACGAATGAGTGGGGAAAGAAGGATAAAACAAATTTATGTGGTGAATGTAGTTGGAAGTAGGACCAGAAGACGACTAGGGAAAACTTGGCGTGATCCTAATTCAAAAACCATGCTGACATTACACAACCCTGTTTTACACCGTTCGGTATTGCAAACCAAAATATAATGTGTTCGTTAACTTTTATATGAACTGTACTGTCCCTGGTAGAGAATGGTGGTTCTTGAATCCATGCTATACATAATAATTGTAGCATATTAGTAATAATAGTCTGTCTGCCTGCGTAGTGTAGTGGTAAGCCATTCGGCTAAAAAAATAAATATATTGTAAATAGGTTATTTTTCACGGTAATATTTATTTAATAACTCTGTGAACTGCTACTTCAAGCTTAAAACTGTTTACTTCACACAATTAACGAACAAGATAATACTGCTCCAATACGATGCAGTTTTCTTTGCATCATTGGCTACAGATAAAAGCTAGAAGTAGCAGAAAAAGAGGAATAGATTACTATTAATCATAAACTTCCAAAAAATATTCAATTTTCTCTAAATATATATTTCTCTCCTGAAAATCTTCGATTTGGAGGAAAATCAGGTATTCATCATACCTACTACACGTGTTTGATTACGTTTTCAAATGGCTTTCACTCTACGGAAACAATGTTGGTTACATTGAATTCAACCCTTTCATCTACGCTGCTTCATTAGTGCAACTGAGTTTGGTCGAGGGTAGCAACCCCTGTTCAATAGAGCCGTAGTAATTAATATTCACGAATTGCATACTGAAAGACGAATGTTGAAAAACATATTTGATTAAATAAAAGTGTATTTTTATCATTGCATCATTAAATTTAAATAATGGTTTAATGGTTTGAAATTACATTAGTTTAAATCCATAGGGTTACGTTTTTTTAATGAACTTAAAAAAATTAAAGTAATACAAAAGAAAAGGATATTTTTGGCGTTTCTCATGTACCGTGATAATAATCCAGGATTCGGATCTCACATACAAATGAAAGACTTTCTGCTTAATAAACAAAGCTTCTTCATTTTACTAGTAGATGTCTCTAGAGATTTTTTCGAATCAATAGAACTTCACTAGTAAAGTTCTATTGATTCGATAAAAATGCTTTTTAATATTTCTAAAACACTTCTAAACATTTTACTAATAGATGTCTCTAGTGAAATTTATTTATTCAAGTGTAATGTTTCGAAATTGGATCATATATCGCTCACTCCTTTCAAGAGCGTCATAAATCAAAATTCGTCAATTTTCAGTTGTGCATATTTTCGGAATGCCCAGAAAATACACTATATCCCAGAAAAAGCAGCATATTTTTAACTTAATATTTACCCGCTACAGGGCAGAAAGTGTTGTTTTTGCATTTTGAAGAAAATGTATTGTTTATTTTTTTTTTTAAATGTAATAAATATTTTTCAAATGGAGAAAAAAACCTTCAGGTTTTACCTAAAAAGATCTGTTGCACAGTAAAACGTTCAATAAGTGGCTTGATATTTATTTTTAATACATTGCATTATATTTTTAAACTTTAAAAACGTTCTCCTGAAAAATTAAGTATTTTTATTTATGACGTTCTTGAAAGGAGTGAGCGATATATATAGACCTTCCAAGAATTTGAGTAGGGTGATTGTCAACCATGGGTAAAATTGGTGAATGTCTCACGTGTGTAAAATGATCACTTAAACAGCTTATGGCAGTCGTAAAATCCGTAAATTTCCAGATTTCTATATTCTTCTTCATCTTTGTTGAGATGTCTAATACAAAATAATAAAAAAAATTACTCTTAATTGGAGATAATCCAGATTTGTGAACAAGTAAGTATTTGGACACACTCAAAATGTTGTGAATTTTGTTTTATGACGTTACTCTACGTATTAATTGAACAACCCACGTATAATAACGTATGGCAAGCTGAAAACAATTTAAAGAAAAGTCTTAGAAGAAATGCTTGTGGAACAAGACACATCATCTTACATGAGATCACCGCTGGAAGTATGTTTTAATATAATGTTACATCAATTCAGAGCTTTGGCAGTTTGCCTGTTTATTGATAATATTTCAATGATCACTTTCTTCCATATGATTCCATCGTAAAGGATACAGTAATACGGAAATTTTTATCGACATTCACCATTTCAAATATGAAAGTAAACACTCGTAAAAGACCTGAGTTTATTAATATAAACACGCCTTGTTTCGATTACTACAGATGTTGGTGGAACTCATCAATCGGTTAAAAATTTAAAATACAGCTTGCATTTTCACCTGTTGATGTGAATATCAGTTATCCTGGAAACAAATGGCGTTTACATATATATTTTTTTTATTATTACATTAATAAAATTTAAAAAATAGAAAAAGCGAAAAATTACCGATTAACTGCTTATGAGGCAGTTTGTCATCGGTTCTTAAAATAATAGTTTTTGACATCTCAACAAAGATGAAAAATAATATGGAAGTCTTAATATTTACAGTGCCTATGACCTCTCATAAGCTGGTTAGTTGATAAGATTACACAAGTGCACCATTCACCACTCTACCCATAATTGACAACCACAATACTGAAATTTTTGGAACTCCTTCATATATCATTATTCTCATAATACTCTATTTATGTGAGTTCTCTAGAGTCATCTATGTCAGATAGATAAAGCTTTTTATTTAGAAGAGACCCTTTATTTTGATGACAGGTTATAAGCCCTATAAAAATTAAAAATTTAAAAATAACTCTTACATTAGTAGAGAAACCCAGATTTGTGAACAAGTATTTGGACACACTCAAAATATTCGTTTAAAGTGTTAACAACGAAACAAAACATACATTACATCAAACCCTATATTTCACATATCGCTCACTCCTTTCAAAAACGTCATAAGTATATCAAAAAACTTGATTTTTCAAGGGATCGTTTTTAATGTTTAAAATATAATGAAATGCATTAAAAATAAATATCAAGCCACTTATTGAAGTTTTTACTGTGTAACAAATCTTTTTAGGTGAAACCTAAATGTTTTTTCTCCATTTGAAAAATATGCAGGTTATTTATAAAAAAAAACCATACGTTTTCTTCAAAATGCGAAAACAACACTCTGCCTTGTAGCGGGTGAATATTAAGTTAAAAATATGCCGCTTTTGCTGGGATATAGTACATTTCCTGCGCATTCCGAAAACATGCACAACTGAAAAATGACGATTTTTGATATATGACGTTGTTGAAAGGAGTGAGCGATATATAAATACACACATAAACATATTACAAACTGACATTCATATTCCATGTAATCAAGAAATATAAAAAGTAAAAACAATATAATAAAAATTATTCATATTATGAACTCAACAGTGGTATTATACATACAAGTGTTTTACTTGAATATTAAAATTATCATATTATTTCACTAAATTTCTGACAAATAAATAAATAGTATGGCATTATCTGTCAAATTAATGTCAGGAGACCAGCTTTGACAGTTAGGGGTACCGCGAACTGAGGTATTGTATTGAGAGATTTTCCGAGCTATTTGTATAACGAGATTTTCCTAAGAATGTGGGTACGCATAGCAACCAGCGATCCTTAAATTCCTGGAACAACTTTGTACTGAGAAAATTTCGGGACAAGGAGGAATTTTGATTAAATAAGTCCTACTGGAATGCCAAAAATAAGTAAGATAGGAAATGTTTTGTAACTAATGGGACAAAATAGTTCGCTGTCTTAAAATTACCTTCAATATATGTTTAATTCAGAATTCACGATATTTTGAGTATGTCCTAATTTTCGTTTACATATTCTGGGTTAAATAAATATGATTTTTTTATCATAGATATCTCAACATAGATAAAGAAGATTATGAAGGAATATTTAAAATTTAACTTTTACCATAGATGGTGCTGAAAAGTAGCAAATGTAAGATGTTCAATTGAAGCATAAATATAACTTCCAAAATTTGAATAGTATGGCTGTCAATCGTTGGTAGAATGGTGAATAGTACACGTATATAAAGTGATCGCTTAAACCAGCCTAGACAGGCCGTAAGTCCTGCAAACACCCTGACTACCATATTTCTATTCATCTACGTTGACATGTATCGTCATATCCTCGACATCTATACGTCATATTCATTCAAAAGGTATTTTCACGACTAGAATACCTTGATCCTTATATCCACACCCAATGGTGCATGGGGCATTGCATCTCGTCAATGCATCATGTCTTTACTTTGTATGTGCTCATATAGTGTGTGTGTGTGTGTGTGTGCTCATATAAGAAAAATATATTTTTTATGAATTGACCTTGCGTTAATTTCTATCTATAATATTTTAACACCGTGTTACGGTATTTAAAAATGATGCGGAATGCATCGAAACACGTGTCACAATAGATTCTTAAGATTTTTTCGGAATAGTGTTATTTCACTAACTAACTAAAAAAAACTAACTAACCCTCACGCCGCTTCTCCGCAGGGGTAGGCAGAGAGAATAGAACGCCACACCACTCTGTCCTTGCAAACATTCTTCGCCTCTTCGACGTTCATGCATCTCCTCATACATACCCGCCGATTGTTTATTATTGCGTGGTATTTATCAAATTGAATTTAAATTTAAAATATGTTAACAAAAATATGAAATAACATGTTGTTCCAAAATATTCAAAATTTATTTTTTTCAGTTTATATTTAATATATTTTTAAATTAAAACTCTTTTGATTAGGAAAGCAATAATAAATATCATTTTTAATAAGTTTCAGCTCCAGATAACTCGTTTTCTTTACCCATACCTTTTCTAGTCACGTATTCCATGAACGGAAAAACAGATTCCTACATTTTATTGAAAAAAAAACTTAGACGTACCGAAGAACCCCAAGGCATCTGGACACGTCTTATTGTATTATTATAACCAACTTCAGCAATTTGAAAATGTAATAAACTAATAAAAATCGACACAATATGCTCTTTATTTTGAAAAATCTTGAAGATGTTTTCTGTAGGGAATCGGATTGGGTCAGTATTGCTAACTTGAGTTGAAACTGTTTGTAGAGGACTCTGTCACAACTTTATTAGTTTTTTGTTCTGCTAAGGCGTATGAAATAAGTATGAATATGAAATATTTGCGTAAAAAATTATACAAAATTTATATTTTATAAAAATTTCAATATGTTAAGCAGGTATTACAAAACAAACTCGTATATGCAGTAAAATAACATTGTTTTAATTTTCACATTTTGCCCTGTGTTAGTTGTGTTTTGTTTTCTTTTGTTTACTTTCTTATTGTGTCTTGTTAACCTTAATCCCAAAATCAGTTATGGAAATTACTCATCGGGAATATTATATATCGCTCACTCCCTTCAACAATGTCATATATCAAATGTTTTTTCAGGAGATCGTTTTTAAAGTTTAAGAATATAATAAAATGAAGAAAAAAAATTTAAGCCACTTATTGAACTTTTTACTGTGCGACAGATTTTTTAGGTAAAACCTGAAGGTCTTTTCTCCATTTGAAAAATAATTAGTATATTTAAAATATAATTAAACAATACGTTTTCTTCTAAATGCAAAACAACACTTTCTGCCCTGTAGCGGGTAAATATTAAGTTAAAAATATGCCACTTTTTCTGAGATATAGTATATTTTCTGGACATTCTAAAAACATACACAACTGAAAATTTACGATTTTTTTTTACATATGACGTTATTGAAAGGAGTGATATATCAGACGAGACATGATAAATGACATATAACAGCTTATGTGAATTAAATGACAAAAATAATAGGACGTAGAAGATGCGTTTGAAAGAAATCCTTATTAAAAATAAGTCGTTAACCTCATTTTAATAATTAGTTTATATGAATATGAAATGGTATAATTTTTTAAAGGTCAAAGGAATATAAGAAGAAGTTTGAGGGTGAAATGATTTAAAGGAAGTGATACAAAAGAAAACATTATTACTCGATATAAAAATATCGTAATTTTATATGGCTGCAACGTACCAGATACGCATTGAAAGGTTTCCTCGAAAAATGCGGTACACAAAGATGACTTAAAAGCTCCGAAAGTCATCTTCCAAAGAACGTTAATACAAAATAAGTTAAAAGCTCCCGGAATTCCTTTCACTAAAATTTATATTGCAGCACTTTTCATCCAAGAGTGTTGGAGAAACTCTAAAAAAAGGATTACGAATTTATTTTACAGTCGGGAGATATTTCTCTTTTTCCTTTCTACTAGCAGACAAATTAAGCAAATCGTAAAAAAGGGATACTCTCTTTTTCGAGGAATTCTCGCAATGTTACATAAAGTGAACTACGAGATATTTAACATCAATCCTGTTTTTTTTTCTTTAAAAAGGTTTTCCTTAATGAAAATCGATGCAGAGTAGTCCAGAGGCTTGAAAATAAACTTAAATACGTCACAAAAAAGTTTTTTTTGTGAACATACCTAATTTAAATAACAGTATTTTAAAGTTGAAAAATCTACAAAGTTTCGACGAGTGATGTAACGAGTGTCTCAATTATTTAATATTTTAATTTCATTTATTGATTCGGCAGTCACTTTGTGGTAAAATCTATCCGATATTTATTTGTCTCAACTTGATATAAAACATCTATCGTTCCACTTATACATATATAAATGAAAACTGAGCTTTCCAGAGCTTTTGGCCTTGCATTTGGCTTGCCTAAACGATCGCTTTATACACTTGTGTAACGTTCACCATCTGCCCATTATTATTGAACATCCATATTGCATACGTTTCACAAAAGATTTTAAGAAAATGTGGTATTTACCAAGTACCTCAAACATTTTTTAATTTTTTTTTGTTATCAGCATCCCTTCGTTAAACAATAATTTTATAGCCCTCCGATAGTGAAGAAGAAGTTCGATTCGCTCCAGTTACAAAATAAATTATCAAATGATTATTTTTAAGTAATACGATGATCGTGTCGTGATGCATTTTCCTTAACTATTTTTTTCTTCATATTATTATTATTTTATATTTTTTTAAATTTTTTTTTAGTTTTTATTTATAAACATTTATTTAAATCCCAATTTATACATATTCACAACATTTTTTTGTTTTTTTACTTGGACCCACCAAGCCACCTTGTGTGTCTTGTCGGTGGAATTCTTTTTTAATACATTTTTATTGTTTTTAACTATTTTAACCTAATATAGACACAAAAAAGAGAAAAAAATTAAGAATGTAAACATTTTACAATTTTCATAAAATAAACTCTTGATCATACCCATTCCTTTATTTTGCCTTTGTTCCATATTTTATTTTGACCTCTAACATCCGTTGGCAACAAATTTAAAATGTTCGGAAAGATATATTGCATTGTTTGACTCCCATATTTATTGTTAATTCTTGAGACTATCAAACCTTCGTTGTGTGTAAATCGTGTATCATGGTTGTGTACTAAAGGATTTCGATATTTTTGTCTTATCTACGGAGAATTATCTAAAATATAGAGTTCGTAAGTTATGCTCTAATAAAGGGTCCAAATTTTCTCCAATTTCAACCCAGCGGTATACTTAGAGGGTACATTAGTTATACAGCCTGTAATGACGCGTTACATAGTTAACCGCGAGATGTGATCCATATAGTGCAATACTCACGGTAAATGGCTTCCGTTTGACTAAGTACTTTCATGTACATACATAGATGTTAAGTGTCAAATTGAACTAATTTGAAGCAACGACGTTGAAATTCCCTCGAATTATATAATAAGGCTCTATCTATCACTTGGGATACTCAAATTACTCTTCGTTTAACCCTTATCCGCACCCAATGGTGCATAGGGCACTGCATCGAAGTGTTATCTTGGTCGCTACTTACTTTATCACTCCTGCACTTCAGGAACAAGTCCGGAGTCATGGTAAATAAATATTATAGTTTAAAATCAATAATATTTATTTTCATCCCCCCACCACCTGGAGATTGAACCCGGGACCTCCAGCACGGTAGCTAAACACTCTAACCATTACACCACAAAGGAGGACAGCTGAAGTTGAATTACCCCACACATTCAAAATAAATAATAAAAATATAAAATAATTATACATATTTTATTGATAAGAACATCTGTACTTCTCGAAACTAGTTTTGTTTACATGAATAAACTCAAAAATTGACCGCATATAAAAGCTTTATATTTATTTTTAATTTAAGTTTTACTGAGTAAATACTAATTTTTCTTAAAATCATTAAATACCACATCATGAAGTGACGTAGTCCTGTAAATTATCCAGACTTTTTACTAAACGATTCGTCACTGTCGAAACACCTATCGTATTAAATACTTATATTTTTTCTAAGTGAATCAGTAAGAAGTTGATGTAAGAAAATAAAAATGAGACAGTGTTTCAATTTATATTCATGATGATCTTAATATGTTTCGCTTAACTTTGAACACAATTTATTGCTTATATTAAACTCTTCACGACTTCAAACTAATATTCAAAGACATCACACAAGTTCCTGCATAATGTATGCTGTGTAATTTGTATGCATGAGAGTATTACCACCGAATTTGAAATTCTGAATTTCGGTGAGATCCAATACCGATCCTAGAATATGTTATTTATTTTTTAAATTGTTTTAGAAACTTTACTGAAATGAAATTATCAAACCGGAAAATGAAAGTATGAAAGTATCCAAAGATCAAAACAACAAGAAAAAGTAACGTATTGTATAATGCAAGCTATCATTTAAACTTTTTTTTTGCTTAAAACTACATAAATAACTCGACTAAAATTGTTCAATGATAAAAAACAATCTTTTTTCTCTTTTGGTTGATTTGGTTTTGTGGTAAATCTCTCTAAAAATAAAATTAAAGTGATATTAAACAAAGTCGTATTTTAATTATAAAATGGAAAATTACAAATTTAGTACTTCAAATATAAATTATAAATATTTGTTTACTGTGTTTTGATATCGGGGAAATGGGCCGGTCACATAGCCAGAATGACCGACGACAGATGGACGAAACGCGTTCTGGTGTGGAGACCGAGGAACCAGAGGCCTCAAGGACGTCCACCGATGAGTTGGGTGGACGACATTAGGAAGTTTGCTGGAAGACAGTGGATGGGGACGGCGGAAGGGGGGGGGCCTTTGTCCAGCAGTGGACCTCAACGGGCTGATATGATGATGATGATTTTGATATCCACATAAACAAATATTTCGTTTTAATACATTTTTTCAAGAAAGCCTATCGGTTTGTGTTTGAAAGTAGGAATCAAGTTGTGACAGAGTTTTGTTGAACCTAAATCTTCCGACTCAAAGTCCATGACACTAACCACACGACCAAAAATCGGCACAAATGAATTAAAATTTTTAAAAAAATTCAATAATACCTAAAATCTGAACCCAGTATTTATCATGGTTGAAGAAATATTTGAATTTTTAAGAAGCAATGTGTGCTAGTTACACAACACAAGAGATGAAAGGGTTAAGCACATACAAAACCCCTGAAAAGGTCACAGTGATGAAAAGGGTACCTTGTTCATATTATATTATTTTCTGATTTATATTTGGTATTTTCTTTTCTTGTATGTGATGAAGGTTTATTAAACTTTAACAAAGAGGAGAAAATTTCAGAAATGTCTGAAAGCTTTTCAACTATTTGATTTGCTTAAGTTTTTTCCCAGTGAAGCCTGCATTTTGTTGACAGAGCCTGTTTTCCAATACGATTCTCTTTTACGTTATATGCTAAGTAAATATTTAAAGATGGCGTTACAGTTAAACCGAATCTGATAACTGAGGCATACGTCATCGCTGGATAAAGTCTTTAAACACACGTTTTAAGTCCAAATCCTCTGCAAAATGATTTGAAAATGAAAATGAGTTTTCTCCAAAAGGACAGTGTTATAATACCAAACCACAAAATAATAAATGATTTGAATAAACAAAATATGAATTCATGACATTTCTTCAAAAAAATCTTTAAACCCTTATCCACACCCAATGGTGCATAAGGCACTGCATCTTATGAACGCAGTTTTATCAGGATCGTAAAAATTAAGAAAAGCTGACCAGCCCTCCGCTTCAGGTACCAGTGCAGGGTAATATTGAACAATATTTGATGAAATATAAAAAATTGGAAAAAATATTTTTTGTTTATAATTTATATTTAAAGCACTAACTTTTGATTTTTCATTTTATAATTAACATGTAACTTGTTTTAAAATTACTAATAAAAAAATATTATAACTTAATTATAATGTCTACCAGTTTCGAAGCTAACCGCTTCTTTATCAAGACTGATTAATACACTGATCACTAATATTTATTTGACCCTCCCCCCCTGGGAATAGAGTCTGGGACCTCCAGTGCGGTAGCCGAGTGTGCTGACTATTACACATGGACATGTCATTTAAATCAAATAAAGTGTCCAATATATTTTTGACCTTAATATTCATATCAAGGTATTCAATATTCCGGAGCTTTGTAAGTTTTGTATAAAAATGTAAATTTTCCCGGCGCTTTGAATGCGGCAACGAAATTGAGGATAAGTTCTTGTTCTGCCCGTCAAAGGAAAACTATAAGATTAAGCATTTTCCGTTCTCCGTCCATTCTTTGAATTTCAAAGGAAGCAAAGGCACACAATAAATCGTTTGAAAAAAACCAACGAAAATGTCACTAAATACAAAGATACATTCGAAATGGGACTTTGTAATTTATACAATGCATACATCATAGAAGATGTAATGGGTGTTTAAAAATTGACTTTCCTTCACTTTTTTTATTATTATTTTATTTGTTTGAGAATTATACAGCTTGTACATTAAAAAATAGTTAGAACGACAATGATAAAATTCAATAATTCTAAATCATTGTCTTCTTGTCAAATACGGTAAATATTTGTCCGCCTCTGTAGTGTAATTAGCACGCTCAGCTACCGTTCTAGGGGTCCCGGGTTCGATTCCCAAGGTCAAATAAATATAAGTGAATTTTTCACTCTAATATTTATTCAATATATTACCCTGGACCCCCAGCATAGTAGCTTGACATGCTAACCATCACACCATGGAGCTGGACTCTATATAATAAATAATATTTTACAAATCGCTCACTCCTTTCAAGAACGTCATAAATCAAAAAACGTGATTTTTCAGGAGAACGTTTTTAAGGTTTAAAAATATAAAACAAAGTATTAAAAATAAATATCAAGCCACTTATTAACTTTTTACTGTGCAACAGATCCTTTTAGGCAAAACCTGAAGGTTTTTTCACCATTTGAAAAATATTTACTATATTTAAAAAAACAATTCAACGATACCTTTTCTTCAAAATGTAAAAACGACATTTTCTACCCTGTAGCGGGTAAATATTATGTTAAAAATATGCCTCTTTTGCTGGGATATAGTACATTTTCTGGGCATTCCAAAAACACGCACAACTGAAAATTGACGATTTTTTATTTATGACGTTCTTGAAAGGAGTGAGCGATATGCTTGAAAACGTGATTTTCAATTTTTATTAAGCTTATAATTTGATCAGTTATTATATTCATAACATTTTGTACGTGTGAAACATAGTAAGTTGATGAAGACGAAGAAGGTGTTATTTCTACTGTTATCTTACATAGAAGCATTTTAGTGAAATATTTGCAAAAAGTGGTAATTTCATTAGTGTATTAATAAAAAGCTATAAGTGAGTTCACAAAAAGAAAAAAGAAAATAATCAAGCGCGGCTAATCTTCAAGCTAATTTATTTGAGAAACTGAGCCGAGGAAAAGTAATTAACAATTTTACCTAACATGAATAAGAAATAAAATGTTATAAAAGATTTTGGGAGAGATTTATTTAGATTCCCATTGAGACATGGGATTATTATCCCTATTAGAGAAGGAAGTTCTTTTATATTATTATGTTTCAGTGTATTCCTAAGAAATTGGATTACGTTACATTCTTTCAACAAATTAATCATTTTTATATATATATATATATATATATATATATATATATATATATATATATATATATATATATATATATATATATATATATATATATATATATATATATATATATATATATATATATATATATATATATATATATATATATATATATATATATATATATATATATATATATATATATATATCTACCTACTAATAGATTTGAAGAAAAAGTGGTATTCACTATGAAAAACTTAAACTTTTTTCATTAGTCATTTTATTTATTTCAATTAAATCTAGTCAATTAACCTGAAAATTAAATATTATTAAAAATTGATAACAAAAATGGGTCACTATAAAATTCATAAAAAGAATGGTTATTAGTATTATCATTTTTGCTATCATTTTTCACGTGTATTTTTGTTTGTTATTAAAACGATTTTTCACCCTTTCCGTTACCAGGTATCCTGTTTTATTCTGTTGCTGTTATGAAAAAAAAACTTCATTAATTTTTTTTTCTTTTTTTTCTTTCCAAACCGATTCGTTTTTTTCCAAAAATCATCTCCTCAATATAACTCACTTTAAAACACTGTGATTCAAATTACTTCCTTCAAATTTCTCGATGTTTTACCTGATGTAATTAATGAGTTAACCATAAACCATACCAATAATAATTTTATATTATTTTCGTATGGTTTAAAGTGGTAACACTGGCATATTTGTATGTGTTTGGATATAATTTTTTTTAAGCTCGGTAATTAGCAATATGAATGGAGCTTTCTGAAAAATTTTAGAGTCTCGCGAGCGCAGACCAGAAACAAAACTTTATTTAAAATCCCTAAAGTGCGCACCAAGTCGATATGTGCAATGTATTGCTAAATGAAATAGACATCAATAACGTTTCTTTTAATACGTTTAAGAAAAATATTGTTGATGTCTATTTGACTAGTTAATAAAAAAAATTATTTGATAAAAACATGTAATGTAAGTTTATTATATACAGTTAAACTTTTGTGTACGTGACAGTTTATTTTTATTTTTAGATTACTTATGTGAACACTTGTAATTGGAATTTTATTTTTTTTATTTTATTATGTTATGTTATTTTTTTATTATGTTATGTTATTTATTTTATTATGTTATTTTTGAAAATATTCTGTTGGTTTTCCAATAAGTAAATAATAAAATAAAGAATATTTTTTTATTTTTTTTTATTTTTTTATTGAGAAGCTTTACAAACAGCAACGAGATTTATCAGTACCGTATTATAAATTGTGCAGAACACTTTACAAATTATAATTATAAACGTATATAATCCTTTCGATGTTTTGAAATTTCAAAAGAATGCGAGTTTTATCAAAGGTTCTCGTAAGCGTTCAAATAAAGTGAATACATATTTTTAATTTCGCAAAATAAATTGTCAATTATTCTGTTTTTGTGATTTCGTATCAAAGGGCGCTCGTTTAACAACTCAAATGGTCGTTTTTAATTAAATGTTACGCCACTTTTAATTAACAGAATCATCATGTAAATCCAGAAAACTGCTGAAAAACGACTCTAGTAGATAGCAAATTTAAAAACAAACTGAATAGAACTTTTAAGAGAAATGTATTTTAGGGCGTTCAGAAAAAACAACATTTTTTTTTTTAAACTACCAAATATACCGAGAAAAATCTAAATCTCCTGCCCATATTACATAGCTAAAAAAAACTTAATAGGATATTCGCCGAATAAATACATGTTTTTTATTATTATTATTTATTATTAACGTTATAAAAATCATAATTGATACATTGAGATTGAATTAACTAGTCATCACGCCACTTTTCCGCAGGGGTAGGTAGTGAAAATAGAACGCCACATCAGTTTGTCTTTGCATACAATCTTCGCCTCTTGCATATTCATACATCTCCTATTGTACATATCCGCCGATTATTCCATTTTCTGACCTGACCACTTTCAAGTTTTTTAAACACTTGATCATACCAAGTTTCCCTAGGTCTTCCTCTGCTTTAATTACCAACCACATTCGTCTCAAATTTGTCCATAATTAAAGTCAAACAAATTTTATTTATAAAATTTAAATTGAAAGTAATTTGATAATAATTTTGGGTTAGACGTTTATTGAAATTATACTAATGAATAAATTTTAATTCACATGGATTATTTCAATGTCAAGTTATCTCATTGATTGATGGTGCATTAATTACTGTTTTGTACTATACTTTGCGGCACATAAAATAATTTGGTTTTGCTAGAAGGGGTTTCAAACCCCCTCGGGGTGGTTGATTGGGTTTATCAGAGTTTAAAAAATGGGGTTGGGAAGGTTAATTCGGTTTATCAGGGTTTTTAAAAAAAATATTAGGTCCTAAACTACTCGATAAAATCGCCATTTTCTCGAACGCTTACGTAATCAGCCATTCTATGGATCCTTTGCAAGGCAAGCATTAGCCTCATTTTTTAAAATTGCCTAATCTTGATCTCCGGATTACGTGTTAGAAGACTCTCTCCTTCTATCGCCCGGTCACGGTTAAACGTAGTCATATAGGGGTGGGATAGGTAAACATCCCCTTAAACTTAGAAGGCTAAGCTGGCGTGTTAAGTTAAGACGTGAACTTTTTCTTGATGTTTACTTTTGTAGGATAGCTGTCAAGGATCATCTGTCGAGAATTTAATAAGGATTACTAAACGCTTCAACTTTTTTTTCTGATTAATTACAGAAATAATTAAGGATAAGTTATTAGTTATTTTAATAAAAATAAAACATAAATAAATACTTCAAAGAAATCATATAATCGAATTAGGGATAATTGAAAAGTTTCAATTAATGATTCGGCAATCACATTGTGATAAAATCTATCTTAACTAACTAACTAATTAACCATCACGCCACTTCCCGCATTGGTAGGCAGAGAAAATTTCGCCGCCGATTATTTCGACTCTTGACTTAACAGCATTTTTCTTGAGCTTTCGAGCATTTGACATAAATAAAACTACCCATTTTTAAGTTTTACTTGATAAATACCACTATTTTTTAAAACTAAAATTAAAAATAGAGACCTGTTCAAGACAAGGGCAATTACTTGCAAGTAATAATCGATGTTACGGAGACCTGACACGAAACACAGAAAAGAAGATTTTTAAAAAAGTGTATGGTCATGTGGAGCGTATGAGTAATTGGAGAATGACCAAAGAAGTATATTCAGCAAATGTGAACGTGAAAACAGAACAACAATACAACGTTTTAGAATTTAATACATAAACCCTGATGATGACAAGGTTCTTGTTGAAACCGGTTGGATAAAGTGTACCAATAAAAAGTGGTAAAAACAAAGTTGTTTTATTTTATAAAGTTTATAAAATGTGCCACAAAGTATTTGCGAAAAACATTAAAGAAAACAATAATTCTATTGTACATGATCGGAGGGTATGTATGACCAGATAAATTGGTATAGCTAGGGGTGTATGTGAAGATAATCAAATCTGGCGTTCTTCCCTCTCTGCCTACTGCTGCAGTGAAAAGGCATGATGGTTGCAAGAGTAGTAGCAGTATAATCAAGAGTATATTGCAAGAGTAGTGTATCACGCTGGATATTGATCTGCTCCATGTGTCTGATGAGGTGTTCCGAAGCGGGATTCTTCTACACCTTTAACAAGAGTATTCTAGCTTATTTTCAATTTTTTGTAAGTGTATATGCTTTGAATTTAGTTTATAATGTGTATGTTTATTATAAATAAATAAATTGAAATTGAAATAATGTGGGGCGTTTATTTAAAATAATTGTGTATACTCTATCGAGATTTTCACCGTTCATAGTTAGTTTTACTTTTAAATAATTAAAAAAATAAGTGAAAGGAAAATAGTGGATAGATTATTTCTGACGTTTTACGGGCTAAATAGCAAATTACTCATATCTTGGAATCAAATGACTCAATGTTTACCGCCCGTACATCAGCATAGCATACCTTAGTCATTATTTTTATTTTTTGTAATCATTCATTCTATTATGTATCACCTTACGTTAGGCATGTTCCACCCATACATGTTGCGGACACATCGCTTACTTTGAAATTTTCGACTCAAGGAAGCAGACTCAGAAATGCTGAAATCTTACTTATATACCATCCTCATAGAAAATATATGTGGTTTTTAATTTCCTTGCTTACGACAAGCCCAGTAAAAGTGTATATTAAATATAAATTAGCCATCCAGACTCCCCAATATTGCACTGCACTGCCAACCCCCAAGTAAACGATTCCTGGACAGACCACCAAAAAGATGGAAACAGCTGGGAATCGACATCGCAGGAGGCTAATCCCTCTTAAAAAACAGGCTACCAGACCTTCACTATGTAGAAGAAGGTTTATATATAAATATATAAATATATATATATATATATATATATATATATATATATATATATATATATATATATATATAAACATATATATATATATATATACATATATATATATATATATATATATATATATATATATATATACCCACCCTCTATATGTTTATACTGTACGTACCCAAAGAATGTACTTAAAATGTTTGATTGTTTATGTAAGCTTATCCTCAAGTATCCGATTGCTTACCAATGAAAAGATAAAGCACTGATAAGATTACAATGAAACCATGCAATCGTCACAGGTGATTCAGTCATAAATTAATATGTTTTTCCAACACATTATTAGTCTGTGCGTCATGAAGAGATGATACAGAATATTGCTCTTGATAACCTGTGTGGACAAGTGTATAATTTTACGTGTTACAAATAAAATACAATCATGTCGCTAGAAAACTGTCGATTCGAGTTCTCAAACCCACAAGGGGTGTTTTACAGTGGTGAAGTTATGTATGGGAGTTTTTACATGACCCTGGACCGTCCGAAGAAAATCAAAGGTCAGTTTTCTATTGATGTTATTTGAATTTCTACACACTTTTGTGCATAGAGCATTTCACTTTCAGCCGTGATATCATACCCAGAGTCACCTTCATCTACTTGGATTTTTTGTCCATTATATGCGGATACGAAGTTCGTTAATAGAGAAAAGTTATATAGAGGATTTATTGTACCACATGGAATAAACTAACTACCTAACTAAGCATCACACCGCTTCTCCGCAGGGGTAGGCAGAGAGAATAGAACGCCACACCACTCTGTCTTTGCAAACATTCTTCGCCTCATACATACCCGAAGATTATTACGACTCCTGACCCGGCCGCTTTCAAATATTTGACATACTTGATTGTGTCAAGTTTTCTTAGGTCTTTTTCTGCTTCTTTTTCCTACTACATTCACCTCATAAATTTGTTTAACCATTCTTTCCTCACTAATACGTTCCACATGTCCAAACCATCTCAACACACCTTTCTTAATTTTATTGATAATGCTTATCTGAGCCTTGGAAGAAAAGGTATTGTTTAATAATTTTTTTAAATTTTCTAAATATTATTCAAATGGAAAAAAAACCCTCAGGTTTTACCTAAAAAGATCTGTGGCATATTTTTAAACTTTAAAAACGTTCTCCTGAAAAATCAAGTTTTTTGATTTATGACGTTCTTGAAAAGAATGAGCGATTTGTATTTTGATCTGTTGATGGAAACATATTCATATTCAAAATATATCATATTTGTATTCATAAACTAAAAAATGGTATGGAAAAATAGATTTGTTTTAATGTTTCTTATTTGTTCCCAGAACTGGAGGTACAATTGACTGGAGGAGCGACGTGTATGTGGAACGAGCATTATTCTACCGGAAAGTCTACAGTAACTGTTCATTACTCGGCAAAACAACCTTACTTCGAGATGACTAACAGCTTACTAATTGGCAAAGCTTTCCCTATAAAAGGTACCGTTTCACTATCTCAGTAAAATTCATTAATTACTTGGCAAAACAACCTTACTTCGAGATGACTAATAGCTTACTAGTGGGCAAATCTTTCCCTATAAAAGGTACCGTTTCACTATCTTAGTAAAATTCATTCATTACTTGGCAAAACAACCTTACTTCGAGATGACTAACAGCTTACTAGTTGGCAAATCTTTCCCTATAAAAGGTACCGTTTCACTATCTTAGTAAAATTCATTCATTACTTGGCAAAACAACCTTACTTCGAGATGACTAATAGCTTACTAGTTGGCAAATCTTTCCCTATAAAAGGTACCGTTTCACTATCTCAGTAAAATTCATTAATTACTTGGCAAAACAACCTTACTTCGAGATGACTAATAGCTTACTAGTTGGCAAATCTTTCCCCATAAAAGGTACCGCTTCACTATCTTAGTAAAATTCATTCATTACTTGGCAAAACAACCTTACTTCGAGATGACTAACAGCTTACTAGTTGGCAAATCTTTCCTTATATAAGGTACCATTTCACTATCTTAGCAATATAACTGTTCATTACTCGACAAAACAACCTTACTTCCAGATAATCAACAGCTTATTAGTTGGCAAAGCTTTCCATATAAAAGGTATCTTAGTAAAATAACTGTTTATTACTCGGTAAAACAATCTTACTTTAAGGGACCAACAGTTTACTGGTTGGCAAATCTTTCCTTATAAAAGGTACTTGCGCTCCGTTTCGAACTGGTAGTTTAATTTCCATGGGCATATTTAAAATGAAAATAAGTGTATTCGTAGCAACGTTTACTATTATCATCTTTCTTAACTGCATCAACTCATTTCCCAATATCTTGAACCACTTTTCCTTCAAATTTTAAAATCAAACACAGATTTTTAAAGTATACCAATTTGTATTTTATTGCTAAAAACACATAAAAATAAAATTTGTGACATTTTCAAACTAATGTGAAGATTAAATGGACTAATGGTCCTTATATAGCTATAAAATTACAGTTACTTAAGTAATAGTTGTAAGATTTGCAGTAATTATTTAATTTACATATTATTTTTATGCGCTTTTAACAATAAAACACAATTTAATATACTCTTAAAATCAGAGTTTGGTTTTAAAATTTAATATGTAAATAAAATGGAGTTGTACATATTAAACGCCAAATCTATAAATAAATGAAATTTCGCACCATAAAAGGGAGTTATAAAAATTAAAGGGGTAGGTATTGCGTTTTCAAATATAATTATTTTTGGACATATCGTTTACTCCTTTCAAGAACGTCATAAATAAAAAATCGTAAATTTTCAGTTGTACATGTTTTAGGAATGCCCAGAAAATTTACTATATCCCAGCAAAAGATGCATATTTTTAACTTAATATTTACCCGCTACAGGTCAGAAAATGCTGTTTTTACATTTTGAATAAAAGGTATTGTTTAATTAATTTTTAGCATATTAAATATTTTTCAAATGACCAAAAAACCTTCAGGTTTTACCTAAAAAGATCTGTTGCACAGTAAAAAGTTCAATAAGTGGCTTGATATTTATTTTTAATACATTGTGTTATATTTTTAAACTTTAAAAACGTTCTCCTGAAAAGTCAATTTTTTTTTATTTATGACGTTCTTGAAAGGAGTGAGCGAAGTGAGGGACAGCCTACTGATTACTGTAAAGGATAACTCTTGAGACAGAATATGCCTTTTATCTTTCAGATGGTTGTGTGGAGATTCCGGCTGGCGAACACAAGTTTGATTTCTCAGTTTACATTCCCCCCGAGGCTTCCACTTCGTTCGAAGGAATTTACGGTCGAGTGAGATATTCAGCCAAAGTGACTCTCAAGAAGCCCGGATTGTTGGACTTCAACCAGCGAACGAAATCTTCCTACACCGTTCTAAGGAACCACAATCTCAACTTACAACCACACCTCAAAGTACGTAAAGTAATAAATAAATGTACACCCATCTTAAAGAAACTGTCTAAATCCTTTTAATTTTCGTTTTCCCCTTTCCTATGTTTTCGTTTTTATTAGATTTTTGTTTTGTACCAACATTTCTTTACCAAATTGTGAGTGTGCCCAAATACATACTTGTTCACAAAATCTGGATTATCTCCAATTATAGGAGTTATTTTCATATCATTTTTGACATCTCATCAAAGATGAAGAAGAAAATGGAAGTCTAGGCATTTACGGGGCTGACGACCGTCATAGGCTGGTTTATGTGATCTTAAAAAAATATTTCTTGATAGAACTGCATTTTATATAATGAATTAACATCAAACTGGTGATGTCGATAACCACGAAACCCGGTAACTGATCAAATAAAGTAAATGTGGAAAAACTGTATAGTTCTTATTTTATTATATTTGCATTTTTAATTCAAGTATAAATTTTCCAGGTGAGGATTTCAACGGTTTTTCCAAGTAAGAAAACACTATTTTCTATCAAAGGAACCCTATTGTCCATCATATTATTTTTCCTTGGTTTTCTCTACATCTTTTTCATCTCCTTATCTATTCCTAATTCCATTGCTTTACTCGTTTTCATCAATTTACAGTTCATTTAATATTCATTTAATATACAAAAAGTATTTTTATTTCTCGAAATAATATATCAATATGATCCACAAAGTTAATGCTTTCAATATTCAAAACATACTTTAATTAGTACTATAATTTCTTGAATGTTTTCCGCAGATACTTTGTGGCACATTTTATAAACTTTATAAAATTAAATAACTTTGTTATAACCACTTTTTAATTAATACAATTTGACCTACCGTTTTCGACAAGAACCTTGTCATCATCAGGGTTTATTTTAATTCAAAATCGTTAAAATACTCCTCCCAAAAAACTTAAACCAGTAGGTTAATTTATTATTAGATTAAAACCAATATTTTTAGCATTTCCACTTTTTTATTTGACCAGCGACCGGGTTTCGTCGTTACCGACATCATCAGACTGGTGATGTCGGTAACGACGAAACCCGGTCGCTGGTCAAATAAAAAAGTGGAAAAGCTAAAAATATTGGTTTTAATCTAATAATAAATTAAAAATGCAATTCCATCACGAAGTGGCAGTGGATAATATAAATCCAGTAGGTTAAATTGTATCAATAAAAATGTGGTTATTACAAAGTTATTTCATTTTATAAAGTTTAATACTATAATTATTTGTTTTTTGCTACGGCAACTCATTTGATTAAAATGTTTTTTTTCATTCAGCATATTTTAGGTAAACTGTTACTTCTTAAACACTAATAAATTATGTGATTAGCAAATTGTAAGATGTATTAAGATTTCAAAGAGGGTATTTTTTCATTTATTTTTCTAGAATCCCATGGGAGTAAAGGAACGGAAAGATTTCCACACACTTTTTGTTAAAACCGGGAGCCTTTGGATAACAGTAGAGCTACCTCGGACTGGATTTGTACCGGGACAAGATGTCCCAGTCAAATGTATCATTAATAATACCAGCAGTGTGTCGGTCACGGAAACTAAGTTCACCTTGAAACAGGTAATAATTTTTTTAATGATTAGATATTACAAGTATCTAGAGTCGATTATTGTAACGGTATATACACGGGTCTACCAAACAATAAAATGACTCGACTGCAATCAGTGTTAAACGCAGCAGCGAGACTAATTTTTGGAATTTCTAAATTCAGTCACATTACCCCACTACTTCACAAACTCCACTGGTTACGCTTTCCCGAAAGGGTTGAGTATAAACTCTGCCTACTCATGTATAAATCAATACACAATATGGCTCCAGAGTATCTTAAGGAGCTGTGTATTCCAGATGAATTGGTTGATAGACGTCTCACGCTTCGATCGGCTACAACATCTGCAATGGGCAAAGTGATCTTACCAGCTCGCAACCAACGCACTAAATTTGGCGAGCGTGCCTTTGCTGTTGCAGGCCGACGGCGTGGAATGCTCTTCCACCAATGGTTAGAAATAGTGAGAGTGAGATGATCTTTAGAAAAAGACCAAAAACACGTTTGTTTGCTAAATCATTTCCCCGTTAATATTTTCCCCAATTCATTCACAGTGAAGCGCCCTTGAGGTATTTTTTTACGAAAATGGCGCTATATAAGTTATCCAAATTTATTATTATCATTATAGCTGAGAATGAATGAAAATATTCATATATTTTTATAAAATAAAACTCAAGCATTGTTTTTAACCACTTTTATTTTTGGGACTTTTTTCTTACCAGTATGTAAAAGTACTGCAGTACTTTTACTGATCTATGATGGATATCTTTTGAGATGTATAAGATCATATCCATTCCTGAAGATGACAAGGTACTTGTCGAAACCGGTTGAAAAGAAGTACAAAAAAGTGGTAAAAAACAAAGTTTATTCTTTTAAAGTTTGTAAAATGTGCCACAAAGAAATTTTAATTTTTTGTATACATTTAACATGTATGTGAATACTAAAAGTCCGATATAATATTATCATTCACTTTATGGAAAGATATGATTAAATTAAATTACATTAAAATTAAATAAAGCACTTCTACAGGTTTGACTATAAATTGAGCATCTGTAACCTCCGAAACTAGTCGTTACAATATAATACTCAAGTGGTAAAAAACAAGTGTTGTATTTATAATTCCGATATAATAAATAATATTAATAGTATTATTTTTTGACATCTCATCAAAGATGAAGAAGAATATGGAAGTCTGGGCATTTACGGGGCTGACGACCGTCATCGGCTGGTTTAAGTGATCACTTTACACACGTGTAACATTCACCAATTCTACCCATTATTGACAACCACACTACTCAAATTCTTGGAAGTTCTTTATATATGAACCAATTTAGAAACCTTGTCTTGAATCACTAGAACTTCACTAGAGACATCTATTGGTGAGATTTAAAGAAACTTTTTACTAAGCAGAAACTCTTATATTAGTATGTGAGGTCCAAATCCTGGATTTTAAATCTCACCAATAGATGTCTCTAGTGAAGTTCTAGTGATTCAAGACAAGGTTTCTAAATTGGTTCATATATAAAGAACTTCCAAGAATTTGAGTAGTGTGGTTGTCAATAATGGGTAGAATTGGTGAATGTTACACGTGTGTAAAGTGATCACTTAAACCAGCCGATGACGGTCGTCAGCCCCGTAAATGCCCAGACTTCATTATTCTTCTTCATCTTTGATGAGATGTCAAAAAATAATATGAAAATAACTCCTGTAATTGGAGATAATCCAGATTTTGTGAACAAGTATTTGGACACACTCAAAATGTTGTAATATTAATAGTATTATTTATTGATTCAGCATTTACTTTGTGGAATGACATGATTGTTTAATTAAATTAAAAACTGGAATATACCATTTAATCGAGTTTTATTTTTATTTACGACTAGTTTCGAAAACGACACTTGTTTTCATCTTCTGGAACAAATTAAAACTAACGAACAAAAATATATTTAGGTGTATATATAGGTTAATAAATATAGAGAGGGGGGTTAAGGAACAAGATTTTTTTGTAAAGGGAAACATTGATAATAATAGTGACGTATTTTAAAACAGTTTTTTAGTTATTATTTTTTTATCTGAATTTCAATTTTAATGTATTTCTAAATTTTCTAAATTATTCATGACTTGACCTTTATTTGTGACAGAGTGTAATAATTTAAGTGTATGAGAGTCAAATGAGTGGTTAGTTTCCAGTTAGTTTTATATTAATAGTGTTAAGGTATATTACAGATTTATAATGATTTTTTCCAGAATGCTCTTTATAAAGTAGTATCTCCATCTAAGAAAGAAAGAAATAAGACAAAAGTATTATCAATACACAAGGGGACCGGTGTGGAAAAAAAGAAAACCGAAACATACAAATTTGACCTTTATATACCGGCCGTACCTCCATCTACTGACAAAAACGCACCTTCCATTCTAACGATCTCCTACTTTATACAGGTAACAATCAATCTTCTTTTTCTTCTAACCCTTATCCTTACTCGATGGTGCATAGGGCACTGTAGTGATATCTTGATCGTCAATTGCATGAAGGCAAGGCGATCATTCCTGCGCTCTTTGTAGCAGACCAGTGTGATATTAAAACCCTTCTTCTTCCTGGCTCTATCCCTAACTTATCGTCTTTGCAGACTTTTGAGGTTAGCTCTCCTCGTCTTCAGATTGTAGGACTTTCCATCATGGACAATGTCACCTAGGCCATGCATTCGAATCATGTTATCTTTCTGTGGCATCCATTATTTTCTTTGGTTTTACTCTGGATGTTTTTCGAGGAAGATCTATGGTGATTACCTGGTCCTATGTGCCCATACCATCTCAATTGCCCTTCTTCTACCTTACTTTTGATGTGAGTTACACCCATGCTTCCACGAATGCGTAAACTTTTTATTTTATCTCTAATGGACACTAAGAGAGGTTTACCCTTTGACTGATAAAAGATTTATAAATATGAGAGTGAAAATCACTTATATTTATTTTGACTCCTCTGGGAATCGAACCCGGGCCCTCGATAATGAGAACATCTGTAGTTCTCGAAACTTGTCTAATTTTCATTAATAAATTTAAAATTTGTCCAGTGCAAAAGCGTTATTTTTGTCTTTGAATTGTTTTTATTGATTTCAGATTAAAGGAATAGTATCAGGGATGCATAAAAACTTTAAAATGAGGGTTCCAATTGAAATTGGTACAATCCCTCTGATACTATATGACCAACCGTCTACTAGTTCTTCAGGAAGTGTACCTAATTATGGCGATTACGGTAATATTATTGCTTTATACCTTTGTAACAAATGGTTTTTAATTTAAAAAGGAGAAATATGTGTGTTTTTATTATTTACAAAATATTTAAATTTCATACTATGTATGTGAGCCTAAGAGGTTCATTATTAGAAAGTGGTATCAAATTGTAGTAGAGTGGGTTCGAACCGAGAAACTCTGACTTAAGAGTCCGCGACACTAACCACGGGACCACAACCCGACACATTTTATTTTAGACTTTTCTTTAAATCTTTTTTTTTATTTTTTTTTTATTTTACCTTTTATTTTTTTATCATTGAATGTGATTTAAATGTCACGTTTAAAATAGTTTATTTCTTCAAAATAACGAAAAACATCTACAAAATATTTATGTTATTTTTTTATGAATTTAAAAAGGGTTATCTAAATGTTTATCTGAAATATTTAAATCAAGGAAGTTAATTGATTGACTGTTTTTTTTTAAACACGAGTGTAGTTGACTGTAAAACGACTCGATTTCCGCCAGTTCAAAAATTTTCTTTGGTTATTTTTTTTTAAACGTTTTTTTCAAATTTTTTAAATGTTCTTGATAAATACACAAATATTTCACATAATATTATTTTTGTAGGCCTAAACGGCCCGTTATTAAATATTGAAATAAATCTGTGGTAGAGTAAAAAAAAAACCTTGGGACCACCAGATCAACCAGAACCTAAGATCTGGTGATGTCAAAAGTCTGCGTAATTGGAGGGCATGTATGAGTAGATGTATGGATGAAAAGGAAGCTAGGAGTGTATATCAGGACAGAAGAGTGTGACGTTCCATTCTCTCTGCCTACCCCTGCAGAGAAACGGCGTGATGCTAGTAGTAGAAGTAGTAGGTAGTTTCGTAAAATCTCTACATGAATAAATATGTAAGGTTTTGTTTACAAAGCATGTATTGTTAAATTCGGGGTATTGTTGCAACATCACTTTGTTTTTGTCAATTTATAATAAAAGTTTTACTTGGAAAATATTGGTAATATTGATATTCACCAAATAAAACTTTAATTAAAAATGGATAGATTATTACCACTTAGTGACTGCCGAATCAATATATAAAATTGTTTTTCTATGTTAAATTGTTTACTATGGAACATATGACGGTTTTAAATCAAGTGTACTTTTTTGACAACCCTGGATTTTAAGCTTTTTTAAAGTAAGTTATCTTTTACTCATTTTTTTCTTATTTTTCAGCTCCACCAACTTACGAGGAGGCAATAAGTGCGGACAGAATGACGGAAAAGGTGTCGGACGATGCTGATATTGACGAATCGACATTCTATTACCCTAAATATCCAATTTACCATTTTTTAAAAGAGGAGCTTCAATAACAAACTTTTATTCAGATTGTGATCTCGATACCGAGTCTCTGTTCTCTCTCTCCGTGATAGATAATTGTAAAACAAAATATTGAAAATTAATACGGTGGAAATAATAAAAAAAATACTTGTTCATTTTCTGACATAAGACTAACCTAGTTAGTCAGACATTTTGTAAAAAAAAATATTTATATATATATAAATTATTATTATACAATATTAAACAAATTTAATAATTTGTTTGTGTTTGTTTTAACAAATTGTTTTATTCGTTAATGCGGCATCAACTGTGTGATTATGATGTAAATATATTAATTAAACACTCGTATGAGACCACTCATGAGTTTATTAATATAAACACAACTACGAGTAGTTTCGAGAACTATGTAAGTTCTCATCGACTTTATCACCAATTTATGCAAACGAAAGCGCTTTGACAAACTTTTTTATAATTATTTAATTTACCTTTTTTAATTAAAAAATGACATCTTAGCATACATGAAAAAGAATATGGAGGTCTGGGCATTTACGGGGGTTACAACCGTCATACGCTGGTTTAAGTGATCACTTTACCATCTTATGACAGTCGTAAGCCCCGTACATGCGCAGTCCGCCATATTCTTCTTAATCAATGTCGAGATGATAAAAAATGATATAAAAATAACTCCTGTAATTGGAGATGATCCAGATTTGTGATCAAGTGTTTGAACACAGTCAAAATGTTGTATTTTTTTAATGAACGGTTACGAAGCAAAAACCATGACGAGCCGATAGAATATATATATATATATATATATATATATATATATATATATATATATATATATATATATATATATATATATATATATATATATATATATATATATATATATATATATATATATATATATATATATATATATATATATATAAATATATATTTATTTATTTAAATATATATATATATATATATATATATATATATATATATATATATATATATATATATATATATATGTATATATATATATATAAATATATATAAGTATATATTTATAAAGGTAACATTTAACGTAATTAATTTTTTTAGTAAGACATTGTTTATGTATTGAAAAGATAAGTTTTTCTTCAAAATAAATATATGGTTTTGAAATGTAATTAGTAATTTTTGGTATGCGAGTGTATTAAAAAAAAAAAAAAATATATATATATATATATATATATATATATATATATATATATATATATATATATATATATATATATATATATATATATATATATATATATATATATATATATATATATATATATATATATATATATATATATATATATATATATATATTACTCTAATATCCCTCACTCCTTTCAAGAACGTCATAAATCAAAAATCGTCAATTTTTAGTTGTGCATGTTTTTGGAATGCCCAGAAAATGTACTATATCCCAGCAAAAGAGGCATATTTTTACGACAATTCGCTCACTCCTTTCAAGAAAGTCATAAATCGATAACCGTCAATTTTCAGTTGTCCCAGCAAAAGCGGCATATTTTTAACTTAATATTTACCCGCTACAGGGCAGAAAGTGTTGTTTTTGTATTTTGAAGAAAAGGTATTGTTTAATTATTATTTTAAATAAACTAAATATTTTTCAAATGGAGAAAAAACCTTCAGGTTTTACCTAAAAGGATCTGTTGCACAGTAAAAAGCTCAATTAGTTGCTTGATATTTATTTTTAATACATTGTGTTATATTTTTAAACTTTAAAAACGTTCTCCTGAAAAATCAAGTTTTTTGATTTATGACGTTCTTGAAAGGAGTGAGCGATATGTGTTTATTTGAAATAAATAAAAAAAAAATTACGCGGAGACACGACTGGCTTTCCGCACAGCCGGCCGGTTTCAGAATTGTCTGTTTGCGAGTTCCACCTTAAATATATATGAAAGTTTTAAATATGAAATTTATCTTATTTAAAATAATTTAATGTGAAATAAAGTATACAATAATTATGAAATACATAAATGAATATATCTTATTTATTAAGAATGAGGGTTTGTAACTTGGGGTTGATTGCTAAATCCTGGCTGCGACGGGTTCTGATTTGAGTGGAACACCGGGTATCGGGGTGAATAGGTCACATCACTGTTCTCATCATTGGGGTCGCTTTCCATCATCTTGGCGGATATTTCAGATTCCTCGTAAGTCGGCAAACCTGGAACAATACCAAATTATAATGTATTCTTTTTAGTCATCCTCGCTTTTTGGCGACGCTGTGTTATCTTTTGCTCAGTACAATGGCTGATTCTAGTGATTCAATAACAATGTTTCTAAATTGGTTCATATACATATATAGAACTTCCAAGAATTTGAGTAGTGTGGTTGTCAATAATGGGTAGAATGGTTGAATGTTACACGTGTGTAATGTGATCACTTAAACCAGCCTATTACGGTCGTCAACCCCGTAATTGCCCAGACTTCCATATTCTTCTTCATCTTTGATGAGATGTCAAAAAATAATATCATAGTCGATAGTTGTATGTACGCATGCTCCGAATTCCATAGACAGCTAGACGCACCAATGAGTCCATTCGCCAGGAACTATGCTTGGATGGCTTGACTCTGGCCAATATCTGTACCCGACGGATTCTCCAAATCTTTGGACACGTTGCGCATGGCAACGAGGATAGCCTGGAACGACTAGTTGTGATCGGTAGCCTGGAGGGAAAGAGAGGGAGAGGGAGATCCCCGCACGATGGACCGATCAAATTAAGGCAGCAGCAGGCACCTCAGCAGTTGGAGCGCTACGTGCAGCGCATTCAAGGGATAACTGGAGAAGAGTCATTTCTTCTGCAAGGGTCACAACCCTCAGCAATGAGGAATAAGACGGAGAAGAAGAGTTGTTTCTACAAATAGCAAGCGTCGAAGACCTGTTTTATGTGGTATCAGCAAGCTAAACGCAGCGCAAGTACAACGTCTAAACAGAGAAGAGGAATATTATATCGTATAAAACATTTTTTTACCTATTTGTTGATACTGTGGTGGAGCTTCCTGGTATTGTGGTTGGTTTGAAGAAGATTGCCCATTGTTAAGCGGAACATTTCCTATTTTTACAGGAAAATGACATTTGAGATTTGTATGCATTCCAGATACTATTGCACGTACCTGTAAATATAAAAGAATATTTAAAAATAAACATTGTTTATGTGAAAAATACATGAATTATGAAGAAATATAAGGGATAATGAAGAAATGTAAAGTTGTAGAAGACAATAAGTACAAAAAATAGACACATTTTGCCTTCCTGGCATTATATCTAAGAATTTAAATTAAAATTAAAATTTCATAAGGTATTTATTTATTGATTTGGCGATTAATTTGTAGAACTCCATTTTAATTTATGAATTAATTTTTAAATCAAACACAGATATTTTGAGTCTACTATGTTGTATTTTATTCAAAACTCATAAAAATTAATAATTTCATTAATTGATTCGGCAGTCACTTTGTGGTAAAATCTATCCATTTTTAATTAATGTTTTACTTAGTAAATAACACTATTTCTTAAAATCTACTGTGACACGTGTTTCGATGTATTCCGCATCATTTGTTGAAAATGATGCGGAATGCATAGAATGATGCGGAATGCATGTTTGAAAATGATGCGGAATGCATCGAAACACGTGTCACAGTAGATTTTAAGTAAAACGTTAATTAAAAATTAATAATGTGACAATTGTTTCGCCTAACTATGGCTTTTTCAAACGAATGTGAAGATTAAATAAACTGACGTTACTTTTATCTTTCGTTTTTATACGAAAAAAGATGGAAGTCTGATAATTCGAAACCTTAAAAATTACAGCTAACACACCAAAGGAATCCAACACCAATACATATAAACATCTTTTTTGATTGCATGCAGTATGGATGTTCAATCATGGGCAGAAAGCGTAAGCGTACAAAGTGATCACTTATCCCAGGTCAAAAGCATTTAAGTAATAATAAAAATGTTAAATGCTCTTACTTTTACAAAGTACTGGAAGAATACGAGAGAGCTATAGAGTGATGAAGGGGGTATAGGAGGAATGGCAAGAGCAACATGGAATTGTTTACTCTCATTTTTATCCAATCCTTCGCCAACATACTCCACAAGCTTATGTCTTTCTTGTCTGGCCTTCATACAAGGATATCGCGAAGTGTATGTTACTATCTGAAAATTAAACGATAAATTCGTAGTATAAATAAAGATAGTACATCACAATTGGAAAAAAACAATTCTTCAACTATGAAAGGGTGATAAATACTTGAATCTGAAGTTCGTCTTTGAGATCCCAAAACGATTTTACAATAGCAGAATGCAATACCAAACAATGTCAACTGAACTTCAAATATCTGGGAAAAATTTTTTACAATAACCTTTCTTCGAACATAAAAAAATAAAGAAAAAAACTATTATATCATTCAACTTGTTTAACCTCGGTGCATGTTTAACCTCGACTCGTAACGCATGTTTGTGCTGAAACATTAAGTGCATGTTGGTCTTCGGGTCTACCAAAAATCGCACGTGTTAAACATTTTGTGTAATTTGAAGTGTGTGTATGGTGCTATGGCGGTGAAAGGTGGTATTGTTTGCATGCTGTGGTAATGATTGTCCTGACGAAGAGACGGGTACGTCTTGAACTCGGTAGACATGAAAATCTCGGTGAATGGTTATAAACTAATATTATCAACATTTTTGTAAAAAAAAGAAGTAAAAATGACTAACCACAAAGTAAATGCTTAAAATATTAATAATATTAAGAATATGTTTAAGGTTCGCTTAACTGTATTAGGTAAATAGAAATGAAGTTGTGCATTTTAACATACCCTTTCTAAGCAGTAAGTTACGTTTGCAACGCGAACTTTACTTGAATTATTCGCGGAACACGATATGGGAATCTGGTGTCCCGGAACAAATCCTGTCTGCGGTATATCTATGAACAATCGAAGGCTTCCTTTTTTGGAAAAAAGGAGAGAGAATTCCTTCACAAGTTCTTGTTTTATCGGGAACTGGAATGATAAAAAAACACTCATTATTATTTAAAATATTCAAAGAAAATTCTTAATGGTTGTATCATAACCAAAAACATTAACTAACTAACGATCACACTATCACATTTATGTATCTCCTCATACATACAGGCTGATTATTTCGACTCCTCACCCGACCGCTTTCAAGTATTTGACAAGACCTAATCATGCCAAGTTTTTCTCGGTCTTCCTCTGCCCTTTCTCCAACTACAATCGCTTCATAAATTTGTTTTACCGTTCTATCCCCACTCATTTGTTCCACATGTCCAAACAATTTCAAAACACGTTTCTTAATTGTATCGATAATGCTGATAATGTCAGTTTTGCATTCTTTCCTTATGTCATCATTCGTGAACATCTATCACACGTTGCTTTGTCGTACATTCGACTGAGGGATCGTATTTCAACTGCATTCAGTCTACTTTCATCCAAAACAACCATCATAACAAAAACATTCATTTATGTTATAAGCCGCCTGCGTAGTGAAATGGTCAGCACGCTCGGCTACCGTTCTGGAGGTCCTGGGTTCGATTCCCAAGGGGGGTAAAAATAAATATAAGTGATTTTTTCACTGTAATATTTATTCAATATTACCATGGACTGGTACCTGAAGCGGAGGGCTGATCACCTTTCCTTCATGTGTAAAACGATCATGATAGCACTGCGTTTATAAGACACAGTGCCCTATGCACCATTGGGGTGCGGACAAGGGTTTTATTATTATTATTATTATAATGTTATAAGGGGTGTTCATATAGCTCGTCACATTTCTAGTAATGCTAAAATATATTTAATATTAAATTTATTACACGATCAAAACTTTACGTTTTAGTTAATTTAAAGTATTAAATATAAAATCTACTTACGGCACTCATAGGATCAAGGTTTAAGTCACTCATACAGATAACTGTGAAAGGGAATACCACCGTTTTATCAATACCAGACCAGCCTTTTGTGACACCAATTTTTAGATAATAAGAGTTCTTCCCGAAATATCCATGAAAAGATGAAGGAAGAGTCGGAGGAAGTGGTATTGAGAAGTTGAAGGAACTAAGTCCTTCGTTCAGTACCACGTACCCATCTGAAAACAAGTATTCCTTTTTTATCAATAGAGGTCAGCTCTGCAGCAAATAAAATAAAATAAGAAGAGCGTTATATTACCATACCGCAAAGTTGACAATGCTTTTAATGAATATTAAATATAAGAATGTTAGATTGAACGAAGGAAAATTGAGATTGAGAAAAGTTTTCTAAGGTGGTATGGACATGCGGAACGAATGGATACCGAGAAAATGACTAAGAAAGTATATTTGGAACATGTGAACGGGAGAACGGAAAGCGGACGGCCAAAAACGAGCACGACACTAAAAATATTGTTTATTAATTGAAAAATAATCAAATCTAAAAATTAATGATAATTTGATCTTAGATGGTTTTTAATAAAGGCATTTTTACATTTTTAATCGTATTGAAATTAAATATGTATTTAAAAGTCGAATGGTGAACATATTGTCCTCTCAGGATCTCAAAAACTATGCTTCTCTGCATTGTATATATGACTCTACTAAAATCAACATCACACACACACACACACACACACACACACGCACACACATTCATTCATTTGCTAGATCTAACTAACTAACTAACTAACCATCACGCCGCTTCCCCGCAGGGGTAGGCAGAGAGAATCGAACGCCACACCACTCTGTCTTTGCAAACATTCTTTGCCTCTTCTACATTCATGCATCTCCTCATACATACCCGACGATTATTACGACTCCTGACCCGGCCGCTTTCAAGTATTTGACATACCTGATTGTGCCAAGTTTTCCTCGGTCTTCCTCTGCTTCTTTTTCCAACTACATTCGCCTCATAAATTTGTTTAACCGTTCTTTCTTCACTCATACGCTCCACATGTCCAAACCATCTCAACACACCTTTCTTAATTTTATCGATAATACTTATCTCAGCCTTACATTCTTTCCTTATTTCACCATTCGAACATCTATCAAACATCGTTTTGCCACACATTCGTCTGAGCGATCGCATTTCGACTGCATTCAGTCTGCTTTAATCCTTCTTTTGCCAACTCCATGCTTCGCTTCCATACATAAGGGTTGGAACCAGAACTCCATTGTGTACTGCCAGTTTAGCTTCCGCTGATAGATTTTTATTTGCTAAAACTGATTTTAGTGCACCATTGACTCTGTTCAATTAAATTAAAGCATTCAATTAAAGCATTCACTTAAAAATTAAAAATAAAATCAATCCATAAAACGCACCCGGCGTCTAACGATTTTATTTTATTTTTCCAAAAGGAAGATAATTCTGAAAGCATTAAAAAACCAACCATTATAGAAAATGTGTTATTATTTACCGTCTTTTGGATAAGCTCCTGTAAGTGATATCAGGGGTGTAGTGAAATACACCTCGTGCCCGTGATAAGTGACAGTTCTTCTATGATTACTACTACCTTCAGTTTCTGACCACCTGGTTCTAGCTTCTCCGATGGCATTAAACGTCATATCTGTAAAAAAAACAAACAGATAACTATCTATAATATAATAATAATATCATATAAGATATGAATAATGTTTCGAAATTGGTTCATATATATAGAACTTCCAAGAATTTGAGTAGTGTGGTTGTCAATAATGGGTAGAATTTGTGAATGTTACATGCGTGTAAAGTGATCACTTAAACCAGCTTATGACGGTCGTCAGCCCCGTAAACACCCAGGCTTCCATACTCTTTTCATCTTTGATGAGATGTTTAAAAATATAGATAACAATCGTTTCATCGATTGTTTTGGCAGTCACTTTGTGATAATATCTATCTATTTTTAATTTTAAGTTTACTTAGTAATACCACTATTTCTTGAAATCTATTGTGATACGTGTTTTGATACATTCCGCATCATTTTTAAATACCGTATAGTACGGTATTTACTAAGTAAAACTTAAATTAAAAATAACAGTCAACTTATTAACGTTAAGTTTATTTAAAAATCATATCAATTATAACCTTTATTGTATCGATCCTTTTCTACTCGCACTAAAACAAAAGTCTAATGCGTAGTTCTGTAGTCAAAAGAACTTTTATTATCATGCTATAATGATGTTACTGGTTATATTATCCTAAAGTCATTGAAAATAGAAACTATGTATAAAAGAGTTATTCTTTATTGGATAATGGAGGTGGGTAGAACTGAAATAGGTGGCATCATTCGGCCATGGCGTATTTGATTGCATGTCATAAACAATTTTCTTTCTTATATTATATAAATAAATATTGTAAAATATGCCTTCGGCATGGGAAAATTCTGTGAGGGCACATTTTTGTAGTATGATAAAATATTATTAAATAATTAAATAAATAAATATGATATGGATTGCACCCATTTTCCATACCGCTCATTTGGTGCAACAATGGCGTTTTACACTTTTAGAAATATTACAAGAGATGCCATTCAGACGTTGTAGCAACAGAATTAGCGCCATTTTACTCAATTCTACACTGACACTCGCGCCATCTCGCAGCATTTCACTACAAAATCATTTCTGTCCATGTTTCTCCCCATATATAGTCATTCCGCACATTTGGAAATATTTAACATGTTTTTTTTTTAGTTTAATTACGTCTTTGTAGCACCAAATGATGGACATAAAACCTTTTGTGTTAAATATTTGAAGTTTCTTACCTAATATCTTCCTCGGTTTATCAAGTATTATGTTTATGGTTCCATTGACAGTCTGTCCACTGAAATACACTCCCAAGGGTGATTCATGGTATACAATATTACAATTACTGAACATTTTTTAAAATTAATTTGACATTCAACAAAATTATGATGGCGCCCAACGCTAATTCCACCTCACCTCTATTACCATACTGATAGGATTTCAACTAAATGTAGCATTTTTGTTTATCTGTTAATCTTATCTAAGGATGCTTTAAATGCTTTGGTAACGTAATTACTGATTATCATTTTGGGGGAATTTCTGATGTTATTAGAAATATCAATAGACTGATTCATTTCGTATAATTTTAATCTGTCGAGTGCTGAGTGTATTCTTTATGTGTGACTCTTTGCAATCATACATTTATATCAAATATATGCATACACATTTGTAAACATATATTTGTATTACAGATACATGTTTAGCAAAACAAATACAAGTAGGTACCTGAATATCTCTAGGTTGATTTGTCACGAGTGCTTATCGAGTAGATGTCAATAGTCATACCATGCAAACAAATTAGACTATATCACTTACTTATTTGCACAGGCTCCAATTTATATATATGTTTAATATTTTCCTTCGTAAATTGGGTGTAAATAATATGTAAAGTGGGTGTATAATAATAAAATAAACAATGTGTTGCTTTGTAATTAATGTTTAAAATTAAAGTTTATTCTTAATTTATCTTTATAATATTTTTCTATCTATCTATCTGATTCTGACAGTTTAGAATCTTATATTTTTTCCATCTGATGTCTTTTGTTTTATTCAGCGCGACGCATGCGAGATCTGTTTTATGTAGGTACTATATGTAAGTACTTAATAAAATATATAGGTAGGTACCTAGGCATTTTATTACATATATACACATATATATATATATCTATATATATATATATATATATATATATATATATATATATATATATATATATATATATATATATATATATATATATATATTCTTTCTGCCTTGAACTTATTCAAATCAAGATTCTTATTGATATCTCAACAAAGATGAAGATTTCTATTAAGATGGGAACATGATTGTCCTAGCATTTACAGAATATATAGCCTGTACAGCATTTAGTGATCACTTTATACATTGTATAACATTCACTATTATTTTACCTATGACTATGAAAACAGTAGCATCACTGCAAAAAATAAGGGTTTCTGTATTATCAATACTAAAACGAACGGAGGAAAATAACGACTTTATTTGACTTTATAAAATAAAACAACTTTGTTTTTAACCACTTTTTTATTGGTACACTTGTTCTCCAACCGGTTTCAGCAAGAACCTTGTCATCATGAACATGTACATGTTAAACCCTAATGATTACAAGGTTCTTGTCGAAACTGATTGGAGGAAAATTGTTCCAATAAAAAGTTATTTTTAACAAAATGGTTTTATTTTATAAAGTTTATAAAATGTGCCACAAAGTATCTGCGAAAAACATTCAAGAAAAGTCTTTTATTTTACCTTAATTTATTTTGTAAAGATTTTTGTATGAGGTCAAATTTCAAAGCCAAATATGTATCAATATAAGTTTTAAATTTAATAACACGTTTGTAAAATGAGATAAGATTGTGACTAATAAAACAACAACAAATTTATTTATTTTTAATTGTTAACTCAATTAGTTTCCGAAAAAATCCCCAAAAGGCTCGTTCTCCATCATTTTCACATCAGCGTTCATTTTCATCTCAGCTGCTTGTTGAGATTCCTCATACGTCGGCAATGCTAAAAAATTGAAAACAATTTTACAGATCCAAAACTAGATTAATTTATTTAATTTTGAATTAAAAATGAAATCTTCTATTATTTTTTGACATCTCATCAAAGATGAAGAAGAATATGGAATCCTGGGCATTAGATTTATGAAAAAGTATTTGGACACACTCAAAATGTTGTAGATAAATTATCTAGTCAAATTAAAGGCTTAAATAATAAATGAAAATGATATTTCCTGGCGTTTCTCATGAGTGTGATTATAATCCAGGATTCAGACCTCACATACTAATAAAAGAGTTTCTGCTCAATAATAAGCTTCTTTTCATCTCACCAATAGGTGTCTCTAGTGAAGTTCTAGTGATTCAAAAATAATGTTTCTAAATTGGTTCATTTATATAGAACGTCCAAGAATTTGAATAGTATGGTTGTCAATAATGGGTAGAATTGGTGAATGTTACACGTGTGTAAAGTAATCACTTAGACCAGCCTATGACGGTCGTCTGCCACGTTAATGCCCATACTTTTATATTCTTCTTCATCTTTGATGAGATGTCAAAAAATAATATGAAAATAACTCCTAGACTAGAGACATCTATTGGTGAGATGAAAAGAAGCTTTTTATTGAGTAGAAACTCTTTTATTAGTATATGAGGTCCGAATCCTGGATTTTAATCACACACATGAGAAACGCCAGAAAATATCATTTTCTTTTTTTATTATTTAAGCTAATAATATGAAAATAACTCGTGTAATTGGAGATAATCCAGATTTTGTGAACAAGTATTTGGACAGTTGTTAATAAATTAAATTACCAGCTCCGTCTGGATGTCCTCCCGAGTACTGAGGAGGAGTGTGTACATCTAAAGGATCGTGAAATTGGGCATTTGAAGTCGACGGTCTATCTAATGGTTGAGACGCAACTAAGGGTATATTACCCACAGTTATGGGAATATTTTCTTTTAGGTCCGAAAACACTCCGCTTAATTTTGAATGAATCTGAAAAAATGAGGTAAACATTACTGATAATATGTCATAAGCGATATGTCCGAAAAACTGAAGGACTTGTCTCAGAGAGACAGACAGTGATATTAATGCCAAATATGCTGTACTTATATGGAAAATGTTATTTTAATACTTTATAATTACAACATTTTGAGTGTGTCCAAATACTTGTTCACATATCTGGATTATCTCCAATTATAAGAGTTATTTTTATATTTACATGAATCCAGAGATAATATCCGGATTTGTGAACAAGTATTTGGACGCACTCAAAATGTTGTAAATATGTATTTCCATTTATTAGAAGTGTCAAAATGATGTACGTTTGTAAGTTTGGCTTTGAAAACTTATCTTAACCTCACTGAATTCAAACTAAGGTAAATCAAAGAAAGTTTGATCAACCTAAGTTTAATTCCTAAATACCAAACTAAGGATGAATTTAATCGATTCGACTATATTGAACAATATGAATAATGATATTTATGATTTGAATGAGTAATGAGGAACAATGTCAGCCTGCCACTGAAACTAAGCGACAGGGGAGTATCAAGAGATCTAAACATACCCAGATGAATAGAATCATTAATATTGTGGCTACATCTGACATGAATTAGAAAACGGTGTATATTAACATATCCGCCTGCGTACTGTGTTAGTAACCGACTTAGGCTACTAACACAGTACGCAGGGACTAAAAATAAGTTGGTGACTATTTGATTAAGAAATATAAATTATAATATTATATGGTTATACTTGTGTCCGACCCATCATGAGCGGACACCGTCGGCACAAAATACGCGCTTAGAGTGTCAGAAATGAAGACTCTAAGAAACATATCATGCAAGAGTCTTCGAGATAGAATAAGAAACGCCAGGATCAGGGAAATATGCGAGATTGAAGATGTCGTTAGGTGGGGAAGGCAACGAAGGAGACAATGGTATGCGCATGTGAGGAGAATGGAACCATCCATACTCCCCCCCACATCGCACTACATGGTAGACGACTCCCAGGCAGACCACCAAAGAGATGGGTCGATAGCTGGGTATCGACATCGCAGAAGGCTAATCCTTCTTAAAAACAGGCCACAAGGCCTACAAGATGAAGAAGAAAAAACATAGTTATACTTATTTACACGACAGTTTTTTTAAATATTTTTATTTAAAAGTGGTAACCTGCAATCGGAATATTTTTTAAACATAATACAGTGAACCCCCCTATAACGTTGAGATAAGTTCCCCGTTATCAGAGGGAACGTTTCAGTGGGTTTAATGTTTTGAATTGTATTTTAACATTTCAACAAGCGAAAATAACTCAATTGATTCAAAATTAAATTGTGATACAATTTGAAATCATTTACACCCCATAACATGCCCTCCGATAACGCTGTATTATTATATGGGGGTTTACTGTATTTTATATTTTGTGTATTAAAAGCATTGATAACTTTGTGGTATGGTAATAAAACACTCTCCTTGTAATCCATTGTTCACTTTGTGTAAAACCACTTTTATAAACACGTGACTATCGATTTAGTAAAATCATTATATTATCAGGTCATTAAAATAAATTAATCCGGTAGTCACGAATAAGTGTTTATAAAACTTGTATTACAAAAAGTGATCAATGGATGACAAGGAGAGGGTTTTACTGTATTTTGTTATTTCACCGGATTAATTTATTTTAATGACCTGATAATGGAATGATTTTCCAAAACCGATAGTCACAAATAAGTATTTATAAAATTGGTGTTACACAAAGTGAACAATTGATGATAAGGAGAGGGTTTTACTGTATTTTGTTATTTCACCGGATTAATTTATTTTAATGTCCTGATAATGGAATGATTTTCCGAAACTAATAGTTACAAATAAGTATTTATAAAATTGGTATTACACAAAGTGAACAATTGATAATAAGGAGAGTGTTTTACTGTATTTTGTTATTTTTGTCAATATTCTGTTCATTTTCCAATAAATAACTAAATAAAAGTGTTGGACTTGCCTTTAGAACGTACTCAATGGTAATAATGGAGTTCTTCGATAAGGACGAAGGCGGCACAGGCGGTACTATTATAACAACTTGCAAGGAGGATTCCGCCTCCTTGCGGACCCCTCTCTCGACAGACTCCACTAATTTGTTTTTCTCGATCCGTTTGCGAGAGCACGGGGAAGTGCTGAAGTAGGTCACGACCTGTAATAAACGTTAATAGAGCTTTACTCTGCAGGCCAATATCAGAAATAAGCTCCGTCGTATGTGCTTTTCCCAATTAAACACGGATCTAAATGAACCGTATTCCGAATAAAAGTTAGATACGTATATGTATCTCTTTTTCATGTTATATTAATATCTAGAAAATTTAGGTTTCACACTCTTTTCATTAATTTATTTGGCAGTCACTTTGTGATAAAATCTATCCATTTTTAATTAAAGTTTTACTCAGTAAATACCACTATTTCTTAAAATCTACGGTGTTTGAAAACGATTATATTTTAAGAATTAGTGGTATTTACTTAGTAAAACTTAAATTCATAATTAACACTCTTTATTAGTTTAATCTTTGTACTGACATTTCTTGGTTGAACTGCGTTTTATAGAATAAAATAACAACAATGTAATTTTTCCACGTGAATTTTATTTGATCAGCTATCGGGTTTCGTCGTAATCATCAGGCACCATCAGACTGGTGATGCTGTCGGTCTGATGATCCCGTCTGATGATGTCGGTTACAACGAAACCCGGTTGCTGGTCAAATAAAATTCATATGGAAAAATTAAGATAGTTATTATTTTATTATTTAACACTCTTTATTTGCAACATTCTGAGTGTGTCCAAATACTTGTTCACATATCTGGATTATCTCTAATTAGGATTTGTTATTAACATTATTTTGAATATCTTAACATATGAAGAAGAATATGGTATTCTAGGCATTTACAGGGCTTACGGCCGTCACAAGCTGGTTTAAGTGATCACTTTGTAACATTTACCAATTCTATCCATGATTAACAACTACACTACCCAAATTCTTGAAACTTCTAGAAATATTTATTAAATTCGCGATATCCATCTATGGTGGAATGAGGAAAGCTTTTATTAACCAGAGACACATTCAATTTGCATTTGAGGTCCGAATCTTGGATTATATTCACATACTTGAGAAACGCCTGAACACATGATTTAATTTTTTTTTATTTTAGCTTATTATATGACCAGTTTAAAACATTTTGAGTGTGTCCAAATACTTGTTCACAAATACTGTGTTATGAGTGTGAGTTTGAGTTTTTTACTAAAAAAAACTTTAAAAAAATAAATTTATTTAGTTCATCATGCATATTTTAATAATTTCAAATTAAAAATTTTAATAATGTGCACTTACTGAATTTTCCCATACTGAGGGCACATTTTACAATATTTATCGGGCGATGTATTTCAGAACTACATTATATAAAAATATGGTTGACTTATGAATACAATACTGATGAGAACAATAGAGGTGTCGGAAGACCCCAAAAGAGATGGTCTGACGACATAGTTGCTGTGGTGGGTAAATACTGGCTGCAAGCAGCAACTAACAGGAGGAAATAGAAAGAAGGGGAAGAGGCCTATATCCAGCAGTGGAGGTCAGAGGGCTCATAAAGAAGAAGAAGAAGAAGATAAATACATACCCTTTCTAAAGAGAAGATGAATTTCTTAATTGGAACTTTCCCTTTATTATTCACGTGACAGCATATCTTGATCTGTTCCCCTGGTACAAATCCAGATAGTGGTATATCTACGTTTATTACTAGCGTTCCCAAACTAGCTCCAAAGAGAAAGAATTTCTTCACTAATTCCTGTTGTATTGGGATCTGAAAAAAAGGACACAATTGTTTTTATTTATTTGTTTATTTATTTAAACTTCATGTACAGAAAATAAATTTGTATGTAAATTGGCGGGCTTATTGCTAAAAAGAAATATCTTCCAACCAACCAAAAACGAATATATATATATATATATATATATATATATATATATATATATATATATATATATATATATATATATATATATATATATATATATATATATATATATATATATATATATATATATATATATATATATATATATATATATATATATATATATATATATATATATATATATATATATATATATATATATATATATATATATATAATATATATGTATATGTATATATATATATAAATATATATATATGTATATATATATATATATATATATATATATATATATATATATATATATATATATATATATATATATATATATATATTTATATATATATATAAATATATTTATATAAATATATATGTATATACTTAAAATTTCGTTTATGAAGTAGCTTTCGTGCCTGGGAAAATCCAATTTAAATTTTAATCGCCTACTAAATTTTATTTCTTCATTTTAATAACTTTGGTTCTTATCTAAAAATTAATTATGTTTAAGCTCTTTTCTCATTTCCCCACTTATCAAAATCGTTGCCTGATTTTCACTCTGTTTTTTTTTAGTAAATTTAGAATGAAAAGCTTTAAAAATCATAATTCATGATATTTAAAGCTTTCCAAAAAATTATGATACACAATTATGTTTTTAAATTAAAATACCTTACATAAGATAAATATTATTTCCTATCTTCTTATTTTAATTAATTACTTTTAACCAACATCGAAATACGGATTTTTCCTAGATTCCCTGGATTTCAACATGTTCTCATTGTGGTTTTTGAAACTCGTGTGTAATGAAATAAAATTAGTGATATTATACAAGTGTTTTTTTTTAAATAATCAACATATCATTCCACAAGAAAAATGCTAAAATGAATAATATCTATTTTTATTCATTGATTTGGCGTTTAATTTGTAGAACTCCATTTTCATTTATGTATTAATTTTTAAATCAAACACAGATTTTTTGACAGTCATGGCATTTTCAAACATCCGTTTGAAAATGCCAAGATATTAATTTTCTGTGTTTTTTTAAATAAAATACAACTTAGTTGACTCAAGAACTGTGTTTGATTTAAAAAAAATAAATGAATGTTTATTTTTTTACGAATAGTGGTATGGTTGCCAATCATCGATAAAATGGTGAATATTACAAATGTATAAAGTGATCACTTAACCAGGCTTTGAGAGATCGTTACCCCAGACATCCATATTTTTCATCATCTACGTTGAGATATTAAAAATCATTATTTTCCATATTATCAAAGGTGAAATATGCTTTAAAGCTTTTCAGTTCAAAGCTAACGATTCGAAAGATAAAACAGATGGACTCGGTTATGAGTACACTCCAAGAAATTCGCTACTTCTTTTATCGGAGTGGAATTGCTATAACCACTCTCGCGAGTCGTTTATCTTCATCGTTCCATTACTATTTTATTCCCCGACTACTATCCTGACCTACTTATTACATATTTTACTATTGTTTGTGTGATATTCTCTGTATACAGTGTATCGTACTATCTGAAATTGGTGGAAAAGCATAACACAACGTGTCACAAAAGTATATCAGCTTCAACCAACGTATGCAACAAAAATTTTCACTGTATTCATAGTAAATTTGAATAATTTACCAATCGCCATTTTCGTAAAATGCTACCTTTAAAGAGCTTTACTACAGGTTCCTAAAATAAAATTTCATTGAAGATATAAACAACGTGAAAAAAAATACGTTATATCAAACTCTCCATTTATTTACAACATTTTGAGTGAGTCGAAATACTTGTTCACAAATCTGGATTATCTCCAATTATAGGAGTTTTTTTTAAAGATTTTTTAACATCTCATCAAAGATGAAAAATAATTTAGAAGTCTGGGCATTTAAAGGGCTGAGGACCGTCAAAGACTGGTTTAATCATTTTACACACGTGTAACATTTAGCAATTCTACCCATTATTGACAACCACACTACTCAAATTCTTGGAAGTTCTTTATATATATATATATGAATTAATTAAGAAACCTTGCTCTTGAATCACTAGAACTTCTCTAGAGACATCTATTGGTGAGATTTATTATTATATTTATCTCCATTTATTATAATAATAATAAAACCCTTATCCGCACCCTAGTGGTGCATAGGGCACTGCTTCATATAAACGCAGTGTTATCTTGATCGTTTACACATGAAGGAAATGTGATCAGCCCTCCGCTTCAGGTACCAGTCCAGGGTAGTATTGAATAAATATAACAGTGAAAAAAATCACTTATATTTATTTAACCCCCCTGGGAATTAAACCCGGGACCTCTAGAACGGTAGCCGAGCGTGCTGACCATTACACTACGAAGGCGGACATTCATTTATGATTATTGTATGGCGGACATTCTCCATTTATGTATATATATATATATATATATATATATATATATATATATATATATATATATATATATATATATATATATATATATATATATATATATATTAATATTTATAATCACACCAACTAAAAATTTTTTTCTTCATTTTTACTCATATATAAAGTACTATCTGCATAACAATTATAGTAGAGTTATACTGAGTGAGTCCATTTGTTATTTAATTTTAATTTCACTTGTTAAATATCACTATTTCTTAAAATCTATTATGACACGTGTCAAAGTGACTGAAGAATCTATCAATGAGCATATTTTTGGTTAGTTGAAAATATTTTTTCTGAACAATTTACATTTATCTTTATTCATACAAAAGTTAAATAAACGATAATTTCAAAAATTTCTTACCTTATTTGCAGGGTTGACATTTAGATCATTATTGCAGATTACTGAGAAGGGAAAAGTTATGGATTTTTCGTGTTTTTCGTCTCTTTTCACGGTGACTTTCATGTAGTAGCTTATTTTTCCAAAATGTCCCTCAAAGGAAGAAGGGAGTAAGTGCGGAAGTTGTACGGAGAAATTAAAAGTAGTCAAACCTTTTATAAGTGTAATCAAACCATCTGAAAATGAAAAGAGATTGTTAAAATGATAAACGTGAAAAGCTAAACACGAGAATGAAATATATATGTGTATATGTAGGTGTATGTGTGTGTTTGTGTGTGTGTTTGTGTGTGTGTAATTGTGAAGTGGTTGTCAACCATGGGTAGAATAGTTAAGGTTACACGTGTATAAGCCCTGTCGTAAGCCCTGTAAATACCCATACCTCCATATTCCTCTTCGTCTTTGTAAAGGTATTAAAATGAATGTATACTCAGTTGACAAACCCAGATTACTGAACAAGACTCAAAATATTATACGGTGTTGTTTAATTGATTTATTTGTATATCTTCAGCTTCACAAGTATTGTGAAATGAAACATATTAGAAATGCTTGCATTCTATTTTCTTTCTTTTTTATGTGACCAGGATGAATCACATCAACAGGCACCCAGGTAGAGTAAATAAAAACCTTTTATTGGGAATCCTTGTGTTAGTAATATGGGAGAAGATCTCAAGTATATATCGTGTGCTTCAAATAATTGCCTTTTTCTTGCTTTTCCTTCGCCGTATTTTTCTTTCCAGTGTGTCTTTGCTTCACCGATGGCTTCTAACGTAATACCTTAAAAATAATAAAAACATATTTAAAACAATAAAAATATAACCTAATCTCTTCTAAGAACTTCAGAAATGAGAACATTGAGGTGCATAACCGGAAACACGTTACCAGACCGAATAAGGAACATAGTAATTTAAAAATGTGTAGTACGAAGGATATAGTCAGATAGACACTACAGCAAAGACAATTTTAGATTACCCATGTAAATAGAATACAAGAGATTTTTTTCCACACAATGTATCTTTGAAAGCACTGCAGTAAATTTGTGAGAATCCCTTATCCCTGGATTTACCTTGTATTTATGAGCAGGGTGCAAAAAAAGGGGAAAAAATAGAATGCAAATTGCTCTTCAAGAAAACCCAGACTGAAGAAGACCACCTGGAAGACATCCAAAGCGATGGCGTTACAACTTATTGTCCATATTACAAGAGATGGATAATGCAACAGACAGATCTTCGTATCTAAAGGAAAGAAGAAGGAGGAGAAGAAGAATAAGAATCGCATACTGTCATCACTTGTTAATCCGATTTAGAGTACCGAACCCCACTGGTCTCATATGCGCGTTCACCGAACCCTTAACTGGAAAAATTTATTGCTAGATTGATATATTCCATTCAAACAATATACTAGATCTATTTGATAAATGAATATATTGTATGTTGTATCATTTTTCATAATGTCTTACAATAAGTCGGGTGTGTGTTTTGAGCTCTGCCGAACCCTGGAGACTGACTCACCGAACCCCTGGGGTTCCATCGAACCCAGGTTAAGAACTGTTTTAACATCTTGGGTGATAGAAACGCGACAACACTCTTACATGCTCTATCTCATTCCTACTCAGAAAGTCCAGACAAGGGAATTAAAGCGTCATCTTGCTCCATCGATCCAATACCTTCATTCAGCTTCAGTCACACATAATAAACCTTACCAGTTGTTTTTCATCACATCACACAGTTCAATCATTTTTCTATCCATACGTCCCATAATATTTCACGTTGCAATCCTACAATCTTGCGTTATCCTCCTCTTTGCTCTCCTGTGTGAAAAGTGGCCAGCTGTGTAAGCTCAAAAAGTCAGATCAGGTTACGTATATTTGGGTAGTATGTTTTATAGGGATGGAAAGATTGATAAAGACAAAGAAAGGAGAGTGAATACTGAGAACAAAGTGAATGCTAAACTGGCAGTGCACAACGGAGTCCTGGTTCCAACTCTAATGTATGGAAGTTGGCAAAAGAAGGATGAAAGTAGACTGAATGCAGTCGAAAAGCGATCTCTCAGAAAACGTGTGACAAAACGATGTATGATAGATGTTCGAATAGTTAAATAAGGAAGGAATGCAAAGCTGAGATAAGCATTATCGATCAAATTAAAAAAGGTGTGTTGAGATGGTTTGGACATGTAGAACGAATGAAAGAGGAAAGAACGATAAAACCAATTCACGAGGCGAATTTAATTGAAAAAAGGAGCAGAAGAAGACCGAGAAAAACATGGCACGATCAGGTATGCCAAATACTTAAAAATGGTCAGGTGAGGAGTCGGAATAATCGGCGATTGTATCTGTATAAAGAGATACTTGAAAGTAGAAGAGGCGAATAATGTTTGCAAAGACAGAGATGTCTGCCGACCCCTGCGGGGAACAGCGTGATGGTTGGTTAGTTAGTTAGTACAGAAATTGCCTTACGCTCACGTTTCGTTTGTTGAACGATTAGTAAGGTGCTTGACCGATAGATGTCCCATTATCTTCTGACGATAGCCAGTACAAACATGTTGAATATTTCATTCAGAAACTTTTAATTTGTTTCCCAAACACAACCTATTTTTAGACGACTTATTTCCGAACAGGCTATAAATGTTTACATCTCAAATGAATCGATAAGTACTGTAATGCAAATGATGTTACAAAGCATTATGTAAAATTCAAAATTATTCAAAGCAGATTGCTATTGTGGTTTATTGTGGCTATACACAGTTGCTATCGTGGTTTATTTTTGTTTTTTTTTTGTAAAATATTTACTTTTGTAAATTAAATATTTTACTCATACTGATTTGTAAATCTTATTCATTTGGGTTAAATTTAACTTTTAAATTTAGAAAGCTATATCTAAACTTCATTTGTTTTATTTTTACTGTGAAACCTATACCCCGGAAATCCGAAGCCCCTGGAAATCCGAATAAGATTTTTAAGAAAAACGTTTGCAGGAAAACATTTTTTAAAAAAAACACGCAATAACTGAGAAATACATTTATGTTTACATAAAATTGCCATACATAACCTACTTTTAATTTCAAAATATTCGAAAGTTTTCAATTTCAATTTTCAATATTTGAATATCAATTTTTTTTAAATTTAACATTCACATACAAACTAAAATTTAAAGCGTTAACATTAACAAAAATCTAAAATAAGCAAGAATACTTTTTTTAAAGGTGTAGAAGAATCCCGCTTCGGAACACCCCTTCAGACACATGGAAAAGATCAATACCCAGCGTGATATTGTTCAGCAAAGCGGTAGCTCTTCCTACAGGCATAACCATCGGTAGGTTGGTCCTGTGTATAGGAATGTAAAACAATCTACGCCGACGCTGTCTTAGGTGACTATCGGGAACATGCAGACAAATGCTCCTGATAATTTCAGGATTTTCGATCATACCGCGCAGCAATTGATTAAAATGCGTAATAAAATAATAATCAGTTAATGAAGTATACAGTACTGTACCTATATTGTTACCCAAGTAATGTTATATTAAATTGATATTTAAAAGGTCAACTTAACAATAAACAACGTCATATAGTGCTTCATTAACATTAGAGCTACTACTATTGTAATATAGTATAAAGTACTATGTATGTACTGTTTTACAAATTTCTTGGCTAATCCGAATTATTCCAAATCCGAACAGGCCACAGCCCCAATTATTTTGAATTATCATGATTTTTTAATAGAATATTATTTATAATATTGGTATCTGAAATGCAGGACTTGCGTCACCTTGCGTTCAAGAAAATAACCATTAAGATAACACAGCACCGTATTGTTGAATTTACACTATGGGTGTGAATGATATGACAAGATGGACATTTATTTATTTATGATAATTTTGTAACATTAACATTTTGTCAAAATAAATACTTTTGTAATGAGTGTTTCCTTACAAATCAATATTACCAATTATTTTTTTAGGGCTTTCCTGCGTCATATTTATTACTCCGCTCACTGACTGCCCTCCCGTGTAAACTCCTTGTGGCGATTCGCGGTACACTACACTACAGTTCTTCAAAGACATTTTACGCACTTTTTATATACGTTGTTAACAATATATTGTATTGACAATCCAGACATTTACTATCTAACTTTACGTTACAACTATCTAGCTGAAACTGATTGAAGGTATTATTTCGGGGACGTTATCTTATCTATTGGCGAATTGTTTTGTTATAATATAGTTATCAAGTATATTGATTTGATAAAATATTTTATTTTTTATGAAAAGTTTTAATTTCACAATATTTTACATTATGTGTATATATATATATATATATATATATATATGTATATATATATATATATATATATATATATATATATATATATATATATATATATATATATATATATATATATATATATATATATATATATATATATATATATATATATATATATATATATATATATATATATATATATATATATATATATATATATATATATATATATATATATATATATATATATATATATATATATATATATATATATATATATATATATATATATATATATATATATATATATATATATATATATATATATATATATATATATATATATATAAATATATATATTTATATATATATGTATATATACATGTATATATGTTTATATATATATATATATAATCATGGTATAAATGGTTTTTATTTTATTGTATTTAATATCTATGTATTATTGAAATATTCTGTTGACATTTAAAAATGTGTCATCAACCTGATAATGCTTATTGGCAGCTGGTTTCAAAACACCAAAGTCGTTAAATATAATAGAAGTCCAGAAGTATAGTTGAAATATGTATCACTTAATTGTGGGTGCTTTGCCAAAAAAAGAAGTGTTGTTTAACATACTTTTCTTGTTTATTGTTTACTGGAATTTCAGATCAGGAAGAACAAGATAAATATGTGGGATGTTTTTTCTCGAATATTCACTTAATTTTACCTTAAACTAGTTAGCTTAAAATTATCACATTACCTTTAAAAGTAATAATAATCTTTTTTATTATAGGTATGCCAACTTGAGTTGAAATATCTATCGTTTTATATGAAGGAATATGTATGTTTCATATTACTTATTGGTATTGAATTTATCGCTTACTCCTTTCAACAACGTCATATATCAAAAAGCTTGATTTTTTAGGAGATCGAGTTTAAAGTTTAAGAATATAATGAAATGCATTAAAAATAAATATCAATCCACTTATTGAACTTTTTACTGTGCAAACAGATCTTTTAAGGTAAAACCTGGATATTTTTTCCCCATTTGAAAAAGTATTTAGTATATTAAAAAAATAATTAAGCAAAACTTTTTCTACAAAATGCGAAAACAATACTTTCTGCCCTGTAGCAGGTAAATATTAAGTTAAAAATATGCCACTTTTGCTGGGATATAGTACATTTTTTGGGCATTTCGAAAACATGCACAACCGAAAATTGACGATTTTTGATATGTGAAGTTGTTGAAAGGAGTGAGCGACATGTGTTTAAAAGTAAATCATCATTCATATTTTTATTATACAATATATAAGTAGGCTAGGTTAAACTCATCAATAGTTTTAGTTTAATATTCAAGGCGTCCTCCGCTCTACCTATATGCATAGTCATACTACAATTTTGAATTAGCATATACTCAATACGTTGTATTATTCAATGCAAGCGCATACATAGTCGTAGATTCAATACCGAACACCTACTTATAATGTAAATCAACGTACGAGCACAAAACTACATCTTAACCGTATATATAGTTTCAGCTTTTCAGGCACAGCGTTTCAATATTCAAGCTTTCAGTATTTCACGACGCCCGCTCCGCAACGGACGTCTCCGTCGCGACGCTCCTTTGAACGGAAAGGCCAATCGGAAACACGTTGCTGTTTGTTTAAGAAGGACTAATTAAAATTTTGATGAAACTTAATTACATTCATTTTTAAACAAGTTTTAGTGAAGTTCCTTAAAGTTAATAACTTTTTTTTAAAAACGAAGAATTTGCAAATAGTTCATTGGTAAGTTATTTTTAAAATATTTTAAATTTATCACTTTTGATTTAATATAAATAGCATTCATATAAAAAAGTAATGTCATTTATTAATTTATTTCTCATTATATACAATAACACTTCCATTTTATACAATTTTCAAAGACCTAAGTGGAATGTTGATTAAAATGAGAATAATGAGATAAAGAGAACTCCGTGTATTAGAGTGGACTCGAACCTATAAACTCCTACTCATAGTCCTGCGTACTTACCACTGGGTCACAATATAATTTAAAACTGAGTAATTTTAATGTAATAATTGTATTTATTTCTTACAGTGTACAAAAATATTTATTTTTCATACGATTTTCATAGGCACAAGCGGCATGTTAATTAAAATAAGAATTATATTGTATCAGAGTGAATTCGAACCTAGAAACTCCTAGTCAGAATCCCACGCTCTTACCACTGGACCACAATCTGACTCTTATAATTCAAATCAACTTTAAAAATTTGGTAAAAAGTATGAAATAAAAAAAGAAACGTTTTTTATTGCAATTTATGTACATCTCTTCGAGGGTTATCGTATTTATCACGAAGCCTCACCAGGATATTTGGACCAAAATATCTATCGTAAATCATTTTTATCGACGACCGAAAAATGAAGACGTTGACAACTCACAAAATCATATAGTGAGATTTATTTCGGACCTAACAATATTTCTCCAATTTATTTTCAGTTTTTTTAGATTTAGGTGGAGGAGGAGAATAACCTTTTTTCGTTTTCAGATTTTCAGGAACTTTCAGAACTTAAATCGATTTAACTTTTTTTAAATTCGACCGAAAACTGGGACATTTTTGGGTCGTAGCGATAACATAGATAATCTCAAAGATATGTCCCGACGTATTGCAACCATAATGGTTGAAATCATTTATATTTTCACATATATTTAAATACTTAAAAAGGGTAATGTATATATCGATGATGTTGTAGGAAAATGGATCTTACAACATAATAATAAAAGTTTAACGTATTTTTTCGTATAATATTTTTTTAAACTGAATGAAAAAAAATAGATTTAAAAATAGTTTCAAAATATACTCAAGTATAAATATTAATTCATAAATATTTCTTGTAAAAAGATAAATTTAAAAAAAAAACTTACAAATTAACTTACCATCACGCCACTTTCCGCAGGGGTAGGCAGAGACAGTAGAACGCCACACCACTCTGTTTTTGCAAACATTCTTTGCCTCTTCCACGTTAATGCATCTCCTCATACATACCCGCCGATTGTTACGACTACTAACCTGACCACTTTCAAGTATTTGGCATACCTGATCGTGCCATGTTTTTCTCGGTCATCCTCTGCTCTTTTGTCCACTTACATTCGCCTCATAAATTTGTTTTACCGTTCTTGCCTCACTCATTCGTTCTGTATGTCCAAACCATCTCAACATTCTTAGCCTCTTCCACATTCATGCACCTCCTTAAACATACCCGTCGATTATTTTGACTCCTGACCCGACAGCTTTCAAATATCTATACCTATCTTTTCCTACCTACTTTATGTATTTTACTTCTCCTATCTTTTACCTATCTTTTCAGTTTGTTTGTTTGTGTTGAATTTAAAAACACAACCATTCTTCATGGTTATTTTTAAACTACGAAACGTGGAAACCTTTTTTGATAGTAAATGTGTCATATTTTCTTGTAGAACTATAATAATTTCCGTTTAAAATGGTTTGCTTTTTATTACGTATTTTATGGTTCAATACATTGTAGTACCTATTTGAAATATTGGACAAAAATACAATTCAGGGTTTACACTTTAGAGCTTCGGGCGACCGTCCAAAATTTTCAATTAAATTTCTGCTTGTTCAATTATAACTTAACCTCAATTTAATCAATACACTTTGTTAAATATTTTGCTTTCAACTGCCCGGAAAATATAAATGGACAATGCAATGGAAGATTTGACTTTTGCATGGAAAATTTATTTTTATTTTTATCATTAAATATGGTTACAAAAAATTATTTTTAATAATATTAATTAATTTTCAAGACACTTCTTCTTTTACAATCTCAAAATTAATAACGCAGTTTTCTACAATAAAGAGACTAAGCTCTTGTGCTTGGAGAGGGACTTACACTTATTATTTATTGTTTATGTTTGTAGGTAATATAATTTATTTTTATTTTAATTATTTGCTGTGCATTTTTTTCTGTCTTAGATTAGCATGTATATAATTCATTTAATCTATTAAATGAATTTGGATTTTTCAAAAACCCGCAAACTGTTTTTTTTGTTTTTTTTTTTTAATTTTAACGCACCCGATGGTGCATAGGGCACTGCATTTTATAAACGCAGTGTTATTTTGATCGTTAACACATGAAGTATAGGTGATTAGTCCTCCGTTTCAGGTACCAGTCCAGGGTAATAAATAAATTAATAAATATTGGAGTGAAAAAATCAATCACATAATTATTTTTTTTATGCCCAGGTAACATTTACGTACTTGAATTTTTTGAAAGACGTACCGATTTTGTATTAAAAGAAAATATTTTTTTGAAAATAAGACGTCAACCTATGTGGGTTTGAAAAAAAGCAGTTATTGAAAGGTATGGAGTTTAAAAAATATATTAAAAAATATTTTTTCACTAAATTCCAATGCATGAGATAGTATTTTACGAATATGGCGCTTAGCAAATTATCCAATCTTATTGTAATTATTATTATATGTTCTTAAACAATGTGCTCAGACAACACTACCTCTTTTTGCGCAGCCGGTCGCGTACTGACGTTTCACCATATCTTTGAGAGTACACCCTTAAATAGCGCCATATGAATTTTTTGAAAAAAAAATAAAAGTGTCATTCATATATGTATCATTTGACAATAAGCATGAAATAAGTAACATTTTTACAGTAAAATGCTGCAATTGTTATTGTAACAAAGAATAAATATCTTCCCGCATCCCATAGGGGTAGGCAGAGAGGATATACGATTCTGTTTGCGCGTAACTACGTTCGCCTCAAATGTTTGTTTTACCATTCACTCATCGCTTATTCATTCCACGTTTGTAAACAATATGTTGTCAAAACCAATATCAATATGGTCGGGCTGTGGACTTATTCCGTGGTTAGTGCCGCGGACTTTGTGTTGGAGGCTCTGGGTTCGAACCACTAATTGAATCCTATATTCAAACACAAGCCGTGTTTGTAAATAGGAATCAAGTAATCAATTTTTAGCAGAAATAACACTTTTTAATAATGCGTTATTCGTATCACCTCAACCAATTATCCTATACTGTAGAATAGACTGACAAAGAGCGTCGATTTTTTTTAATTATAAATAAAACACTTCATTTTTACCACTTGAGTTTTTTACCACTCGAGTTTTACATTGTTACGACTAATTTCGGAATATTTTGGACTAATTTGAATATAGTTTATATTCAAACTCGTAAATGGAAGCATCTCTACCTTCCGAAACTAGTCGTAACAAAAAAGTTATCAAATGATTAATAAAAAGTGTTATTTATAATTCAATCATATCTAACCATAAAGTGGTTGCCAAAACAATAAATAACAGATGTTTAAAACATTTTTTTTATTTAGGATGTTAACTAAAAATAAATCACGAAACAAATTCAAAAATAGTTCAAAATCAGCAAACAAACTCTACCCAGTTATTTTTATAATCAAAGGGACAATCCAATCTTGATACATAAACATTTAAAATTACTGCCGGTACGTGGAATATTGTAGATGAGTATCATCGTTGATCAACAATAATAATAATAAAACCCTTATCCGCACCCCAATGGTGCATAGGGCACTGTGTCATATAAACGTTATCTTGTGTTATAAAGTGTTATCTTGATCGTTTACACATGAAGGAAAGGTGATCAGCCCTCCGCTCAGGTACCAGTCCATGGTAATATTGACTAAATATTACAGTAAAAAAATCACCTATATTTTATTTTATCCCCCTAGAGAATCGAACCCGGGACCTCCAGAACGGTAGCCGAGCGTGCTGACCATTACACTACGGAGGCGGACATCAACAAACTAGACAAAAATATCTAAAATATATAAAAATAACAACTAACTAGACAAAGAAATCTTTTAGTACACAACCATGATACACGATTTACACACAACGAAGGTTTGATAGTCCCAAGAATTAACATTAAATATGGGAGTCCAACACTGCAATATATCGTTCCAAACATTTTTAATTTTTTGCCGACGGATGTTAGAGGTCAAAATAAAATATGGAACAAAGGCAAAATAAAGGAATGGGTAAATGATCAAGACTTAATTTTTTGAAAATCGTAAGATGTATGTACTCTTAATTTTTCTCTCTTTTTTGTGTGATATTAGGTTGAAATAGTTAAAAATAATAAAAAATGTATTCAAAAAGAACTCCACCGACAAGACACACAAGGTGGCTTGGTGGGTCTCTGCAAAATAATTATTTTTAAATATGTAAAAAATTGTGATTTAAATAAATGTATACAATTTATGTTAATAAAAATAAAAATAATAAAAAACTACCTCTCTAAAATCACGCCGAATAAAATTGATATTAAACCAACCAACTAACTATCATGCCAATTCTCCGCAGGAGTAGGCAGTGAAAATAGAACGCCACACATATTGATGTCTTCGTAAACAAACTTTGCCTCACACACATGAGCATATTTAGGATGCTTTAAAGATGTAAGTAAATCTTTTAATTTTTTTAAGTATTTTTAGTTTGTCGAATGACCGCACTTCATTTCTTATAAATTCAAAAAACTTATTTCTGTTGTAAGATTTTTTTCTTGAATTTAATTAAAAATATTTGATGGGAGAACTTATAATGAATCTTTATAATTATTGCAAATATTATAAGCTTTCGATGAACTGGAATTGTGAACCGGATAGCATCGAAGCTTAATTCAATTATTGGATACTAAACTTGACGGGCATTGATATGAAAAATTATCAATTTCCCAACCGTTACTTAATAATTTCAACCATAAATTCAACAATTTATTCCGGGGTCTGTGAAATATCTTATCTTCAAATTGAATTAATTCATAAAGAAGGGGTATCCTATGCTCAGTCTTCTGGATATTATTGGAGGAAAGATGGAGGAATGATAACCTAATTCAGAAAATGGTTTCATAATCTAATACCTTATAAGATGTAATTAAATATCAGTTACATCAGTGACGTATGGTGACTATTTTTAGAAGGGATATAACCTTAATATTTACTTGATATATATATATATATATATATATATATATATATATATATATATATATATATATATATATATATATATATATATATATATATATATATATATATATATATATATATATATATTTATATATATATATATATAAATATATATAAATATATATGTATATATATATATATATATATATATATATATATATATATATATATATATATATATATATATATATATATATATACATATATATATATATAAATATATATAAATATATATGTATATATATATATATATATATATATATATATATATATATATATATATATATATATATATATATATATATATATATACAGGGGGGGTCAAATAATTACAAGTGGTTTTTTTTACTCTAATATTTATTCAATATTACCCTGGACTGGTGCCTGAAGCTGAGAGCTGTCTATCACCTTCCTATCATGTAGTATCGATCAAGATAAAACTGCTTTAATATGATGCAGTGCACTATGCACCATCGGGTGCAGATAAGGTATTGACTATTTAAGTGAAAGCATATACATATATGTAAGTGTCCTATTTGGGACATATGCTCAGAGGAAAAAGTACTAGCAATTGCAACTGATCATCATAACCTATTTATCATTAGAATCCTAGAATACTTTTTTTTTTCTTTTTTTTTCTTTTCATTTTTATCTTTTTGTTTTTTAGTTTTTTGATAAAATCTATTACATCAGACAATAATATGTATTAACTTTTAAAAACGTCTGAGACATTACTATCTGTCATTAGAATCCTAACTGTCGATCAAACCTCCTCCCTCTACCTCCTTCCTTAAACTCCCTTCTTCCTTTGCCCTCCTTATTATCGTCTTTTGTTAATTGGTAATTGGTATATTAATATGTAATTTATGTTTTTTTTAAATGTCAATTTGTAATTTATGTTTTTTAAATGTTCAAGTACTATCTACCCTCTGATTGCAAACGGCTATATATGGTATCAAACGTTTTGGTCAATATCACTAGTCCGTCTTCGGTCGGTTGGAAGATATTACTTTTTAGCAATAAGCCTGCCAATGTACTTTTTATTTTCTGTACACGAAGTTTAAATAAAAATAAATTAAGGGTAAAATCGAGGGTGGAAGAGGTGTAGGAAGAAGGTGGATTTCCTGACTCCATAATATACACGAGTGAACAGGAGTACAGAAAGTCGAAGAGCTGTTTCGGACTGCCCAAAATAGGGACACTTTTACATAAGCGATAGTAAACGTTCTTCCCACAACGTTATCGTGTCGGGCGGGAGCAGGACTAAAGAAGGTGAAGAAGATATAAATGACACAACAAAGTATACGTTCAAAACACGACGGCACTATTAAGCCTGTCTTAATATTTATTAATGATCCCCACGACCCCAGTAACCACAAACATCTGTCTTCAGTTGTGCCGATAAGCTATTTTGGACTTTACAAACTGTATTATTTGGGCTGTTTTTGTGATGTGTTTGTATTTTTAACTGATTCAAAACCGAGGTTTTTTCCAATATGTATGCTAAAATTACTTAGTTTTTTTGCAGAAATGATACTTTTCATTAGGTGTGTACAAAATCAGTAGTATTTTTTAAAAATATGTTGACCAATTTTCGTGGTTCTGTCTATATATCGTAGTCGTACAGGAAAAAGTTACCAACTAACAAAACGTAAAATGTTCAGGAGGGCCATTTAAGTCACTTTTGCTTTGTAAGAAAATGAACATCAATGAAGTTATTCATTTTTAACAAGTCAATATATTATACTACCAAGTTTAAAATTACTTTGGGATTTTTTCAGGGCAATATTAAGCTAATAAGATATCAAATAGTCAATGATCACGTTTTTGTAAAAAAAAATGCATTTGGTCACTTTCTCCTCTATGACTACGATATGTGTTTATTTTTAAATATCAGGGATGTGCCATGACTGTTTTAAGAAAGGATGTTGATTTTTTTCTTAAAAATATGCGCCTAAATTGGCAGAATTGTATTTTTACAGATTTTTGTTTCACCAAAAATGATCCAACAGACCAAAAAAAAGGATTTTAATAACAAATATTTATTTTAAAAATTAACTATATCATTAATATTGTTTTCTAAAACCAAGCCATGAGTACTAATTCAACGTAGTACCTATAAATCACTGCAACAAATGAACCTGATCTTAGTTTGGTCAGTCGTGATCCAGCTAAGTTTAATTTAGCTAAACTCTCAGAACTTCATCTATCTTGGCTTGATATCTAGTACACCTAAAGAAGCATTGAAACTTTAGTATTATTACTTTGAAACTATTGCTGAATCAAGTTCGTAAACTTTTGAAATTAATGTAAATCACAAAACATTAAAATGAAACGATTTTGTTTTTTTTTACGTTTTTTTTACACTCCCATAGTTTGGTAGTAATGCATTTGGCTGCCTTGCAGGGAGTCCCAGAATCGATTCCAGGGGAGTCAGAATAAATTCTAGTGATTTTTTACTGTTATATTTATTTCATATAAATCCTGGACTTTTGACTGATTTTCAGGAGTGATCACCTTGTTTTTACATACTCAACAATCTACATAGCCTAGTATCGATGAGAAATAGTGCCCTATGCACCACTGAACGCGGGTAAGGATGAGAAGAATATGTTTTATATGACGATTTAAAATGTAAGATGCTCTACAATAAAATAACAATTGCATAGTTTTTTTTTTGACCCGTGACCGGGTTTCGTCGTTGCCAACATCGTCAGACTGGTGCCCAATCTTATAATATTCGTAGCAATGAAACCTGTCACTGGTCATATACAATAAATGTGGAATAAACTGTATAGTTGTTATTTTATTACATAAAATAAAATACAGTTATACCAATAAATCTACATGCTTTTATTTTTATTTTTTTAAATTGAACGGAATTAATTTATAGTTTGATAATACGTCTTTCATATTTCAAAATAAAGCAATATTATTTTATTAACTTGACATTGGCAAAAGCAATATATTTTATATGCAACGCCATTACATATTTAAAAATGTCAGTACAACTATAATAAAATATACATAAAATGATATGGTTAAACAAACAATAACGGTTAAATAAATTTATGAGGCGAATGTAGTTGGAAAAAGAAGTAGAGGAAGACCGAGGAAAACCTGGCACAATCAGGTATTTCAAATATTGTACTTGAAAGCGGCCGGGTCAGGAGTCTTAATAATCGTCGGGTATGTATGAGGAGATGCATGAATGTAGAAGAGGCGAAGAATGTTTGTAAAGACAAAGAGGTGTGGCGTTCGATTTCTCTCTGCCTACCCCTGCGGGGAAGCGGCGTGATGGTTAGTTAGTTAAAATGTTATTTTTCTTGAATTGCAATAAAAAATCGTCATTTATTAATTTAATAATTATTTATTTTGTCATTGGATTCAATAAAAAAAATTGTACGTATGTAAACTGAACTTAATGCTAAAGGTAACCAATACAGATAATTCACAAAAATCTAGATTTAGGAAGTGTTTTGCTGATTTAATACAAAATATTTGGAAGTGTTTTCATCATATACATAAAATTATCTTAATCTTATGACGTAACAAATAAATGTGTCAGCAAACAGGACGAAAATATATCCTCGTCATCTGAAACTGGAGATTCTTTCATGTTGTTTTTCTCACATTTTCAGTAACTTTTCCACGAGAAGTGAAAAATCAAATGCCCATTCATTTATATCAGCAAACAGACGCTTCCGCCTATCTCTCACACTTCAGGAAGCCAGCACCAATTATCTCAGACACTTTTCCGCCGGAAAAATATCCGCTAAGTCAGGAATACTCGGAAAAGCTAAAATGAAAACAAACTAACAGACCCGTTTCACTAAACAATGTAGAAAGTGCCTTAAACTCTCTCCCTTTCAGAATCACACAATGGTAAGTCCAAATTTGACCAATAATAAAAAAACGATATTTTTATGATAGTAAAGAGAATAAGTAATTAAAATGTAACTTTGTTGTAAAATCACTATAAATGCCTTTTCAAAAGTTAACTATAATGTCTACCGGTTTCGAAGCTATCCGCTTCTTTTTCAAGACTGATTATTACTATTAAGATGAAGTAATCGTAATTCGAAAAAGAAGCGATTAGCTTCAAAACTGGTAGACATTATAATTTAGTTATAATAAAATATTTATAGTTATTTTAAAACAAAGTTATATTTTAATTATAAAATGGAAAATCACAAAATTATTGCTTCAAATTTAAAATATAAGTTAAAAAGTTTAAACCAAAGTAAATAGTGAAACATTTCTTTTAGTATTTTTTATGTTAATGTGCGACTTAATTTCTGAACATGTCGTCTACGAAGAGTATTTACATTATTTTTTGACATCTCACCAAAGATGAAAAAGAATATGGCAGTCTGGGCATTTATGGGGCTGACGACTGTCATAGGCTGGTTTAAGTAATTATTTGACGCACGTGTAACATTCACCAATTCTACCCATTATGACAACCACACTACTATAATTCTTGGAAGTTCTTCATCTCACCAATAGATGTCTCTAGTGAAGTTCTTGTGATTCAAGAACAATGTTTCTAAATTGGTTCATATATAAAGAACTTCCAAGAATTTGAGTAATGTGGTTGTCAATAATGGGTAGAAGTGGTGAATGTTACACGTGTATTAAATGATCACTTAACCATACTAAGATAGGTCATAAGCCCTGTAAATGCCCAGACTTCCATATTCTTCTTCATCTTTGATGAGATGTCAAAAAATAATATGAAAAATAATTCCTGTGATTGGAGATAATCCAGATTTGTGAACAAGTATTTCGACACACTCAAAATGTTGTAAGAGAATTTATAACTTACGATGAAAAACCACATCCGTGTGATTTTTTTTATGACGGGATGATTTAAAAGATTAAGGCAAATGCGACGAAGGAACTGAAGGACATAATAAAAGAAGCGTTCCAGGACTGTTTCCAAATGTGGAAACACCGTTGGGATAAGTGTGTGCGTCGGGGAGGTGAATACTTTGAAGGGGACCTAGACATGTGACGTCTACATAAAGTACATTTTGTTTTATGACGGCAGTCTACGTATTAATTGAACAGCCTACGTATGTTGCCTTTTTGTACAATTTAATGCATGAAAACTTTTAAGGCGCGATAATTAATAGCCCGCAAAACCCAGGTAACATTTATCGTAATTGCATTTTTTGCTCTAAACACCTATTTTGTTAAAAAAGCTTTTCTCTAAAATAAATATATGGATTTGAAATGAAAATATTTTTTAAAGATAAGGAGTTTAAAAAATGACTGAATTTTTATTTTTAAAAAAATGTGCTCTGGTAACATGTGCGAATCCGGTCACCTAATGGATTTGTGTATTTGAGAATACACCATTGAACTGAAAATGCGGGATGTTCTTTATCTACTCGGTACGTTTTATCGTTGTACTTCTGTGAACAAATAAAAACCATTTTGAGTGTGTCTAAATAATTGTTTAAAAATCTGGATATTTTCCAATTCAATGATGATTTTTGGCGTTTCTAATGTATGCGATTATTATTGTATTTTCCAATAAAAAGCTTCTTTTATCTCATTAATTGATATTTCTAGTGAAATTCTAGTGATTCAAGCGCTATGTTTTGAAATTGAACCAAATATATAGAAGTTCCAAGAATTATCGTAGTGTAGTTGTCAATGATGGTGAAATAGAATTGGTGAATGTTACTCGTGTGTAAAGCGATCACTTAAACCAGCTCATGACGGTTGTAAGCCCCGTAAATGCCCAATTTCCATATTTTTCTTCAATATATTGAGACGTCAGCAAAAAAATATGTAGTTTTCACCGTATATAGTTTAGGATGGAATAGAAATGAGATAAGTTATGCATCTTTATGCGCATCTTTACGCACCGACGATAAACGACACAGTGACGAATTAAAGTACCAGGAGATAATAAATAACGGGTAAGAGGCACATATAATTTGGAAGATAAAGAAAAGTTATTGAAGGCAGTTTCACTTTGGGTATCAAATTGATGACTTATAACAGAAAAGGGATTTATTTAACGCTGATGGATAAGTTATCCTTAAGTTAAGTGACAGGAAAAAAGGATGATTTTTTTTAGGCCATTTCCATCAAGTCGTATCACCTGTAAAGCATAGGCAGAAAGAATAGAACGCAACACCAATCTGTTTTCAATAAAAATAATAAATTTTGTAAAATTTATTTAGAGCTATTTTCGTAAAATACTACCTCAAGGGCGCAAGAGTTAAAACCAAAAACCATCTGGACACACATTTCTCGATTTTATCGCTTATATTTATATAATATATCAGGCTTACATTCTTTCCTCATATCACGATCGAACATCTATCATACATCGTTTATATTTTTATCTTAAGTTTGAACACACCTTGTGTCAAGGTATTTTTCCGAAACAGTTTTTCTGAAAAGCTTTTTTGACAATTGGCAGCGCCATCTATAGAACGTAACAAAAATACGTGCATTACTTAACGTTTCTCATGGCGGACAGCATGCTTCTTGATGGATGTTGTTATTTTCAATATCATTTTCAATATCTTTAATTGCATTATTGTTTAATAAATGTATATATTTAGTATTTTCATTATTTTTCAGCGTTGTGAAATTATACATATAAATAACATGAGCTTTTATTTATTTTTTCTTTTTCATTTAACACATGACATCTGATGTTACAATTTTTCTTAAATGCATAATTTATTTCTCAAATAAATTATCCAAAAGCATTTAAAGTTTATATCCTGCATTAAAAATGTTCCCAGCTTTAAGCATCGTTCATTTAATCATACAATTCGAAATGAAGCCATTAAAAATTATACAGTGGTTGTAAAAATGGACTTAACTCAGTATGACTCCAAGGATATAAATATTGTATGAATTCACAGTCGAGTAGGAATTAAACGTATGCTTGTAATTCATCACAAAGTTTCAAGACCTTAGTAGGGCAATGGTACTCAAAGTTTGCGTCGCGGGATTTTTCAATTCGCCCCGGAAATTCATTTTTGCAAAAGAATGATTAATTTAGCTATTTAGCGACAAGAAAATCTTAAATAAATAACCAGTTATCCACCACGCCTGCTTGTCGCCTTAGGCAGAGAGAATAGAACGCTACACCAATCGATCTTCGATAACAATATTCGCCTCTTCCACAGTCGTGCATCTCCTCATACTTAACTTAACCGTCGATTATTCACTCATTCACATGCCCAAACCACTTAAACACAACATTCTTATATTTGTATATTGTATATATATATATATATATATATATATATATATATATATATATATATATATATATATATATATATATATATATATATATAATAAATCCCTTACCGCACCCCAATGGTGCATAGGGCACTGCTGCATGTAAACGCAGTGTTATCTCGATCGTTTTACACACGAAGGAAAGGTGATCAGCCCTCCACTTCAGGTACCAGTCCAGTGTAATATTGAATAAATATTAGAGTGAAAAAATCACTTATATTTATTAAACCCCCCTGGGAATCGAACCCGAGACAGATGCGCTAACCACTACACTACGGAGGTGGACTATTCTTATGTGTAATCTTTAAGTGGGTGTGTTCATAAAAGAATGATACTTTCTTCACAATGTGTATACAGATATAGCCATATACGTGAAGTACTCTGTTTTTTCCCGATTTATGACTCTCGGCAGTTTTCTTTTCTGCGGAGCGTTACCAACAAAGGTTCATTTACAATTCCGAGTGCGCCCGTGCTATTTTAAGAATACGTGTAAATATCCATATTGCAAACGCCACTTATTTCAAATGTCTGCGTTGAATAAAAAACACATCAAATCAGGTTTAGGCAGTTGGAACAGGCTCAAAATCAATCTGTTATATTTATTATCCGAATTAATTTGGGAACTATTTTACAATGATAATTTTACAGCTTCATATTAAGGTGTTAGGAATATGATACAATATATTACGGGTTTATTTTACAAATAATGTGTGAATGCTATAACGCTATTATGTGCTTAACCCTTCGCAGTCGAAAATAATATATTATTGTTTTTTTTTAAATTTCCACATTTCTAAATTATTATTTATATTCAACATTTTAAGTGTGTCCAAATCTGGATTTTTCTACTTGGAGATATTTTTTATATTGTTTTTATTTTGACATCTCAACATAGATGAAGAAGAATATGGAAGTCTGAGTATGAAAGAGTTTCTGCTCAATAAAAAGCTTCTTAATCTCACCATAGATCGGCTGTCCAAACTTAAAACACAGTAAGGGCATTTTTTTGTAGTACGTTTTTTTTTGGACTAAGTAGAATCTACTTGGTCCATAAATGTAAAAAAAAGTACCACACAAAAATCCCTTACTGTGTTTTGAGTTTGAACAGCCGAGATGTCTCTAGTGAATTCAAGCACTTTCAAATTTGAACAATATATATAGAGGTTGCAAGAATTTGAGTAGTGTGGTTGTCAGTTATGGGTAGAATTTGTTTCACGTGTGTAACGTAATCAAATCACCCTTTGACAGTCGTAAGCCCCATCAATGCCCAGACTTCCATATTCTTCTTCATCTATGTTGAGATGTCAAAAAAATGTTAATTAGTTGGTTACGTATCAATTTTGTTCATAGACGTCCACAGCCCTCCAAATAAAAACATATTTTTAAATGGTTTCACAAACAAGGAAAGGGTTAATCTTTAGCTTCATTGTAACTGACATTAATGCCACCTTCATCTTATTAACGTTTAGTATAACAATATTACTCTCTTAATATATGGGAGTATGTTGCCGAAACGTATAATTCCTCTTTTGGCTGGAAAATTTAATGAATAGGATACATAATTATATTATACTATGCACAAATTAAATGCGGAATGTTACATCATACATCTGAGATGTGAAGTAAATGTGACAATCGTTTTTTTGTTAATTATAATAAATTAAAATATGAAAGAATTATTCTGCGTTATTTTTTTTAAATACTCCCTCATATTCGCTTCCCTGTGATATTTGGAACTCTTAGATATGTATATTGATCAATCTCAAGACACAGGACATATCTATGTTATATTTTAGCTTTGAATATTGTTGTTGTCGATCAAACTCTTCCACCAGTAGTTAGAAATAGTGGGAATGATATGATTTTTAGAAAAAAACTAAAAACACATTGGTTTTCTCAATCATTTCCACGATCATCTTTTCCCCGATTCGTTCACAGAGAAGCGCCCTTGAGGAAGTATTTTACGAAAATAGCGCGATATTTATATATATATATAAACACATATATATATATATATATATATATATATATATATATATATATATATATATATATATATATATATATATATATATATATATATATATATATATATATATATATATAATATATATATATATATATATATATATATATATATATATATATATATATATATATATATATATATATATATATATATATATATATATATATATATACATATACATATATATATATATATATATATATATATATATATATATATGTATATATATATATATATATATATATATATATATATATATATATATATATATATATATATATATATATATATATATATATATATATATGTGTTTATATATATATATAAATATCGCGCTATTTTCGTAAAATACTTCCTCAAGGGCGCTTCTCTGTGATATATATATATATATATATGTATATAAACACATATATATATATATATATATATATATATAATATATATATATATATATATATATATATATATATATATATATATATATATATGTATATATATATACATATATATATATATATATATATATATATATATATATATATATATATATATATATATATATATATATATATATATATATATATATATATACATATACATATATATATATATATATATATATATATATATATATATATATATATATATATATATATATATATATATATATATATATATATATATATATATATATATATATATATATATATATATATATATATATATATATATATATATATATATATATATATATATATATATATATATATATATATATATATATATATATATATATATATATATATATATATATATATATATATATATTTATATATATATATATATATATATATATAAATATATATACATATATATATATATATATACATATACATATATATATATATATATATATATATATATATATATATATATATATATATATATATATATTATATATATATATATATATATATATATATATATATATATATATATATATATATATATATATATATATATATATATATATATATATATATATATATAAATATAAATATATATAAATATATATATATATATATCTATATATATATATATATATATATATATATATATATATATATATTTATATATATTTAAATATAAAGGCTTTTTTTAAAGCCCTGTAAATACTCGGATTTCCATTTTTTTTCATCAATGTTGAGATGTAAAAATTTAATAAACCTTTATTGGTTGGAAGTAAAAAAACGTTTTATTGGGTTATTATTTTTGATTACGGCTATTTCAAATATATTATAAACATGTAAAAAAAAATAATTCCAACAAAATACGATTGTGAAATTCCCCTATCTTTGTGATTCGAGATTCCGTAAAATAAGGAATAAAATAAAATACCACACACACATTTTGCTTTTTTCGGTCTGAGTTAAGTGAGTGACATGATCCTTGATTGGATCTTGTCCTTGGATAGGTTGTGTGATGTGGGTTTTCTATGAGCCTCCTTTGAACTGCACTGAAGGACAAAAGATTGCCTCGAAAGTTTCGTAGTAATTATTGCCGAAACAAAGCAATGACAGATTTCAAGTAATCCGTAATGTTAATTGAACTATCGATCCGAAATAGATAGCTAAAATCCATTAAAATTATAAATTGATACAATTACGAAAAAAAACGTGAAATTAAAATCAATATTATTTATTGATTCGGTATTTATTTCGTGAAATGACATGTTGATTTTTTTTAATTAAGCACTTGTATAATACCACTTTGTGAGTTTTATTTCATTACACACGGCTGGTTTCGAAAACCAACAGACATTTTCATCTACAGGTGAAAAGTAAAACTAACGAGAAAAAATATTAAGGTATGTATAGAGGGTGATAGGGTAATAAATAGAGGGGAGGGGGGGTTTAGGAACAGGACTTTTTTTTAAAGGAAATATAGATAATAATGGCGACGTATTTTGAAAAAGCATACTATTAATCAACATTTTATCAGAATTAAAACGCCTGTTAGTTATTAAAACTATTCGTGTGTAATGAAATAAAACTCATTGAATGGTATTTAACAAGTATTTTTTTTTTTAATAAACAAAAACCTTTTCTTGAATGTTTTTTGCGGATACTTTATGGCACATTTTATAAACATTATAAAATAAAACCACTTTGTTTTAACCACTTTTTAGTATTACACTTTTTCCAACCGGTTTTGACTAGAACGTTGTCATCATCAGGGTTTTTGTACTGATTCGGAGTGGACGTATTCACTACGCAATGCTCAATAAAAGCAGCATTAAGGAGTTTTTTTCCCGTTTTTTAAATAACATTTCCAAGTGGTGTACGGAGTGCGTGGAGGTTTTTGGCATCATACGGGAAGGGTAATTATATACTTTAACCTAACTTTGAGTATTTCAATGTTTTAGAATTAGTACATAAACCATGATGATGACAAGGTTTTTGTCGAAACCAGTTGGAAAAATGTACCAATAAAAAGTGGTTAAAACAAAGTTGTTTTATTTTATAAAGTTTAAACAAAAATCTAGTTATAAGTTTAATTTCACGTTTGTAGGGTATAATAGGGAAGTTACGGTCAACGGTTATTGATGGTCTCTACAAATTCTCATTATAAACTTTGTATACTGCAGTACTATTTACTTCAGCGCTAGCGTAATCTCGTTTAAGGTGGGAAAATCAATAGCTGGCAGCTTAATTTTCTTTAAACAAGGTAACATTTAACGTAATAGTATTTTTACTTAAAAAATCGTTTTTGTATTTAAAAAGAATTGTTTTTCTCTGAAATAAATAAATGGTTTTGAAATGAAAAGAGTTTTTGAAAGGTAAGAGTTAAAAATAGATATACAAAATATTTATTCATTGTAACTTCAGACAGTTGGTAGAATTCCATATTGAATTGTTGGGTAATATATCCAAAATTAAACTAGGTTTATTGGATTTGAATTCTACATTTATTTATGTATAAGTTAATACGTGACGCGTTTCGTCTATAAATAAATAAATGTAGAATTCAAATCCAATAAACCTTGTTTAATTTTGGATATATTACCCAACAATACAAAATATTTATTTGCCAAATTTCAATTACAAATCGTAAAAACTATATTGAAAAATCTTTCATAAATTAGCTTTTTAACTAGCAGACTATCATTGTCCCGCGTTCCCCCTACATTGTATTTTATTTACCTACCTATTTGAGACATACATATCGGTATAAAAATTGGCACAAACTCAAATAATATTAAACCTTTAGGTACAGGTATTAAATAATTTAAAACGTTTTTAACAAAAAAAGGAAAAGGGCCTCCAATATAAGATAAAAGTAACATTCTGCTACTGGATTCCGACCAAATAAATAAAACCTTTTAATCTCGACTGAATTTTTCTCATCGTAAAAAGACAAATGTATTTTATAATAAATTTGATAATCCCATTTTTCTCCCCTTCTGAATTAAGCTAGTAAAAAATTGCAAAAGCTTTTCATATTTTTATTTTTATTTGCACATGTTTTATTTAATATGTGACCTTTTAATATTTGGTTTAAAATGCAAACAGCGGGTAAATATACAAACCTTCCCTTATTCGAGTTATTTACGTCGTGCCAACACAGAGTGAATATTTCATAAATATAAAAAACCTTTCATATAGATACACCAAGATCCATAAGTTGTATATATATATATATATATATATATATATATATATATATATATATATATATATATATATATATATGCCTGTGTGTAGGTGTGTGTGTGTGTGCACGTACATATAAAAATAAGATTCATATCAAAATAAATACAGTAAATGTTTCAACAAAACAGAGCACCTTTTGGTTTTTTACACGAGAGAATAATGAAGAATATGGCTTCGCAGGGCGTTCGATCTGGCAATAAGCTTTGAGCTTGAATTTAGCTTCTTCAGGAATGGGTACATACTTGTTTTCGATGTTTATATAAATCAGAATGGTATATATCCATCCCTGCAGAAAAATAATTGCTTGTTGAAACCGGTTAGAAAAAAAGTACTAAAAATAAAAGTGGTTAAAACAAAGTGACTTAAAAATAATGACAAAATGAAATATTTTACCTTGTGCTTTTTAGTTGAATTCATTGTTGTGAACTCAATGAAGAATTAGTTACAAAAAAATTAGTATTGGGGTTGTCAATCCTGGGTACAATGGTAAATGTTAAACTTAACCAGGCTATCACCGACCAGAAGCCCCGTAAATACCTAGACTTCCATATTCTTCTTCACCAATGTTGAGAAATAAAAACTTAAATATTAATATATTTTTAAAATATTTGTAAAAACATCTGACAAGTAATGTTCGTCTCAGTAAAATGTAATCGAATTTTGCTATTTATATTTGAAAATAGAGTGCTTTTAAAATGGATAGCCAGCAGTGGACCAGAAATATTTGTCTCTTCGATCTTGTGTATGTGTTTTATCAATGGGTAAAGTGTAGCAAAAGCTTAGCGTGAATTTTATCCCAAAATTCTAGCTTTTAACGGCGTTTTCAGTTACAAATTGATCGTAAATTAAGGATAAACATCGAAGTATTGACGGATATCGCAATAAATAAAGAGACTTGTTGAGTTGTCGACATCTGATAAGTTCCTTCATCGTTACTTTTAATGACCATTTTGCCGGATTTGACCTTTTTATATAGTAAAAAATGGCTTATATCGACCGCAGAATGTCCTTGGAAATGAGTTAAAATTCAGAGTACTACGGTTTTTAAAGGGATAATTAAAATTCTGGAAAAATCTTAAATGAAGTTCACCTTGATAATCTTGCTGAAAATTAAACTAAAAAGCACAAACGAATTGTGAGAGGGAGTACCGGAAAATTCGTAGACGATATGGCACTGTTCAGAGGTTATGATGAAAATAGTAATTTTATAGTAATTTTTAATAATAGACATTACTTGGTGGAACTGCATTTTATATTCTAAAATAACAACGTTTTTTTCCAAATGTTTTTATTTACTTATCTATCACCAGTCTTATGATGTCGGTAACGACGAAACACGGTCACTGGTCAAATAAAGTATTTGATACATGGAACTGTTTTGTTGTTATCATATGATTTAAAACGAATTAACTTACTAACCAGTATCCCGCTTCCCTGCAGTGGTAGGCTCAAACCTGTATTTGTCGTTGGATCATACCACAAACAATCTTCGCCTCTTCCACAAACTCCTAATACATTCCCGCCGATTATTCCGACTCATGATCTGACCATGCCCAACTATTTGATTTTGTCAAGTTTTCCTCGGTCTTTTTCTGCTTCTTTTTCGTATTCTTTCGAACACTATTTCATATAATGAAAACCTTGCATAAAGTTTGAATACATATCGACTGAAAACATTACGAATATTCAGAGTTATTTTTTAACTCTGAATTAAATTTATTTTTATTATTTAAAAAATAAATATTAAAAAAAAATAACCGTGAAGACAATTGCAGCCCTGAGCGCATTCTGATTTGAACGGTTGAGATCTAAGCCTTAATATTGAAATTATTTTTATCTTTTGCTTGCGTTTCCAGATTTACTATTATTGTTATTTTACATAATTTATGAGTACATAATTTATGAGTACACATGACACTTTTTATTACTAGGATATAAAGTATCTGACTTAACGTTGGACGTGAACCGTAAAACGTATTAGGTACCTCACAAAGAGGATGTGAGAACATTAGGAAATTCACATGGGTGCGTACATACATTATGATAACATTATTATGGTTGTAACCTAAATGTAATACTTTTGAACATTAATTAAAATTGTACTTGGTAAATACTTCCTGAAAATTGAAGACAAGTATTAAAGAACATGAATGAAACATGTTTGAAAATGAAACGGAATGCAACACAATAGATTTTAAGAAATAGTGTTATTTACTAAGAAATCAAACATGAAAATCAATTAATGAAAACATGAATAATTGTTGAAGAATAAATAATTTTCAGAGTTCGCCAACCTCTTAATAAATAACGATCATATATAAATATATATATATATATATTATATATATATATATATATATATATATATATATATATATATATATATATATATATATATATATATATATATATATATATATATATTTATAAAAACCAAATTCAGTCCGCCTCCGTAGTGTAATGGTTAGCGTGTTTATCTGGCGTGCTGGTGGTCCCAGGTTCAATCCCCGGGGAGGTGAACGTTTTTACCCTCTTATATTTGTTTAATAGTACCCTGGACTGGTCCCTATAGTGCAGGAGTGAACATCTTGCCTTCGTGTAAGTAACGATTAATATAACACTGCGTCAATACTATGGAGTGCTCCATACACTGAGTGCGGATAAGGGTTAGAATAAGAAAATGTAATAACGTAGAAATCCTAAAAAAATGTTAATATGAAAATCGAAGAAACAAAACAAATTCATGAAATTAAAAATTTAAATAAACTTATTATTAACAATTTGACAATTACTCAAGCCTTCCCCCTATTGTACATGTTACCACTGATAAAAAATAAATAAAACACCTCCTACACCCTTTTCATCCTTGAAAGTCCCAAAGACACAACTTTCAAATTGAGATATAGCTCACACGATGTTTGATAATGATGCTAAATGTATCGAAACACGTGTCACAATAGATTTAAGATAGAGTGGTATTTACCGAGTACAATTTTAATTGAAAATATATAGAATTTACCACAAAGTGACTGTCGAATCTATTAATGAAAAAGGTTTTGAACTTACTAAGATTATTCAGACAAGCATAATCCTTTTGTAAGTTTTACTAATTAATTTTGGTATACGTCCACAAACTACTAGGATTATAATTTATCTAGTATTGAAATGAAAATTACAAAGCGATTGTGGTGTCTGCATTCTTGGAAAGTTTGGGACACTCCAAGTAGTTGTACATAATTCGAATCGTGTTTACTGTTAATTGCGATTATTCCCGTTAAGAAGACAAACTGTTTTTTTAATAGTTAATTTAAAGTAAATATATATATATTTTTAAATAAATAGTTTAATAAAAGTAAAATATTTAAGAAAAATAGTTCTTAAAAATATCTTATTCTTCCTAACTCCATCACAACTTATCGTCTTTGTAGACTGTTGGGGTCAGGTTTTCTCGTCCTCAGGTTGTAGGTCCTTCTATCATGGACAACGTTACCAACATCATATTATCTTTTGAATCATATTATCTCTCTGAAGCATCCATGAATTTTTGGTCTTCATTTACATGTCTTTCGAGGAAGATCTACGTCGATTGCATGGTTCAAAATATGTTCGGGTTTAAAAAATATCCCTCCTAAATTATAACTTTTCTCAATTTTCAGCATATGTATCGCGTGTGTTTGACATTTTCAGTTAGTAAAGCGATATTTTATCATGTTATATTGGTCAACAATCGAAAAAGCTCATATAAAATGTCAAATATTTGCGCAAGAAACAAAATTTACTGGCTTTTCTTGAACGAGCAAAGACATAAAGAAAAGACATATTGATAAACTAATAATTACATCTACATATAAAAATTCTTAAAAATAATATTACCAACAATTGTATTAAAATATCTAAAATATGGCCATGTCAATAAATTCTTCCTTTCCCAGAAAACAAATATAAGGGTACATACCTACATCCCCCATTAGCTACTGTTGTCTCCCATAAATTATCGCTGCACGTGTTAAAACTGTCACTTAGAATTGTATTGCTACATAAGGACCGTAGTCCATTTGATCTTCACATTCGTTTGATAATGCCCTACCAAGGCGAAACAATTGTCACAATACAATTTTTTATGTGTTTTTTGTTAATAAAATACAACTTAGTAGACTCAAAAAATCTGTGTTTGATTTAAAATTAATACATAAATTAAAATGGAGTTCTACAAATTAAACGCCAAGTCAATAAATAAATACATAAAGAAAATGCAACAAATGTACACTATTATTGTGTTTCTACTTTCGATCGTTGACTATACGATATTGGACTACCTTTATATAGATTTTAAGCATATCGCCCACTCTTTTCAAGAGCGTCATAAATCAAAAAACTTGATTTTTCAGGAGAACGTTTTTAAAGTTTCAAAATATAATACAATGTATTAAAAATAAATATCAAGCCACTTATTGAACTTTTTACTGTGCGACAGATTTTTTTAGGTAAAACCTGAAGGTTTTTTCTCCATTTGAAAAATATTCAGTATGTTTAAAAAATTATTAAACAATACTTTTTCTTCAAAATGCAAAAACAACACTTTCTGCCCTGTAGCGGGTAAATATTAAGTTAAAAATATGCCTCTTTTGCTGGGATATAGTACATTTTCAGGGCATTCCGAAATCATGCACAACTGAAAAATGACGATTTTTGATTTATGACGTTCTTGAAAGGAGTGAGCGATATGTGATACAGAACGACGGTAATTTATATGATAAATAATTTGATGAGGGTAGAATACAAGGGTGAGAATCTGCATAACACCTCTTTCATGAGGACTTTACAAGGTCAAATACTAACGTGATATCTGAATACGGGTAAAAGAGAGAGTTATAACTCTATAATAAAGATACAATAAGTTATAATAGTATTACTAAAAAAACACTGATATATAAATAAAAATATTACCCTTTTAAATTTATTTTTACTTAGTAATACCACTACTTTTCAAATTTATTGTGACACATGTATCGATCCATTCCGTATCATTTTCAAACACCATATCTAAATAAAACTTTCAAAATCGTATTTAAGTAAAACTTAAAATAAAAATGGATAGATTTTACCACAAAATGACTCCAGAATCAATTAATGAAAAATAAAAGAATTAACATAAATTTAAAGAATTTAATTTTAATATTGAACGTGGACGACCGAAAAAGACTTGGCACGATCAGATCAATCAGAACCTAAAATCTGGCGGTGTCAAAAGTCTGCGTAATCGGAGGGCATGTATGACTAGATGTATGGATGTGAAGGAGGCGAGGAGTGTATGTCAGGACAGAAGAGTGTGGCGTTCCATCCTCTCTGCCTACCCCTGCGGGGAAACGGCGTGATGGTAGTAGTAGTAGTAGTAACATAAATTTAACCTTTTAGGAAATTTGATATGTTTATGGACACGAATATACATTTATATTTATATATGCATCAATATGATAACAATGAATGTAGCTATTACTTCTTCTTCATTCTCTTCAAACCCTTATCCGCACCTCAATGGTGCATAGGGCACTGCATCAGAAAAATGCAGAGTTTCTTGATTGTTAACACATGAAGGAAAGATGATCAGCCCTCCGCTTCAAATACTTGTCCAGGGTAATATTAGAGTGAAAAATCACGTATATTTATTTGCCCCCTCCCCTGAGAATTGAACCCGGGACCTCCAGAACGGTAGCCTAGGATTCTGACCATTACACTACGGAGGCGGACAAAGCAAATTAGCGAAAGATAAATAATATTACCAAAAAAAATATGATGTGTTTGTTAATCATGGGTGTAATTGTGAATGTTACACGTGTATGAAGTGATTTTTGATAGGTCGAAAGCTCTTTTAATATCCAGACTTTCATATTTTTCTTCATTTTTGTTGAGATATCAATACTATTTATTTTCACCCTCTTGCACAGTGATTCGCCCAGAACAAGCCAGCAAGACAAAAGTCAATTCAATGAATCGACTTATTGATGATAACATGATAATAACAACCCCCCATTAAACACAATTCCAGGTAATTATTGTGGCAAATATTCCAGAACGATGAGTCATAAGCGGTTGAAATGAAGTGATAAGGTTATTCCTTTTTTGTAAACAATTTAGTTGCTATTTTGCAGTGCTTTCAATAACATCTTACAAGTCTTGAAGTGAAGAATATTACTATTGCTGTAATGGATTTTACTTAAGAGGGTGTGAATTTTTTTATTTTATTTTAAATTTGGTTCAAATGCACGACAGTATGAGTTATGATAGAGTTTGAAAAACAACGTAAAAATTGTATTTTTTTTTTTCGTTTTAAATTTTTGAACGCATGCATCTTTTCGTCCCCAGATGTATCCAGGTTAATTTTTTGATATTGTGTAGCTACATTTATTAGCTATACAACGATATATAATTTTTATAAGACATATAGTAGCAATTTTCATTTATTTTTTTTTTCAGATCGTGAGTGCTCTCTCTCGAAATTAGAACTATTTGAAGAATGGTGGAAACATGCAAAAGAAGAACGAAATTTTCGTTTGATGGATTTTATTATTAAAAAATTTAGTGTTACGGATATGATTTTTGATTCAAAGAAGCGTTTACTGATAAAATTTTAAAGTGTTCGTCAAAATTCTCTGAAAAGTGGGCTGCAGCTAATATGAAGACGGACCATTTTTTAAACAAAAATAAAAATTGGTTAGAGGGCGTGGATGTAAAATTTAATATGAAAATGCATCATCCCTGCGCTTCTTCATCATCTGGAGGAAGTCAGCCTCAAGTCTAGTACACAGTACGGTGGTTATTAAAACATTCATTCTTCCAGTCGGGGAGCTCTCGGAAGAATCTCAAGAGGCCCGAAATAAAGATTGTCGTAGATTCCGCGAGCACCATACTAGGAAACTGTCACGTACTTCCACGAATACAGATTTATTGAATATGCTTTTGAAAACATGCGATCCTGTAATTAACTCACTTAGAGAAGTACCTAGAAAGAGAACCGATAAATTACCGTTGGAAGTTCTGAATTTAATTGTCCCGCCTTCAATAGCAGAACATCAGGTGGCAAATAACTTTCATCCATGTAACGATGGTGATTATTTAGTATCTGATTCGTCTGATTGTGAGATTGATGATGAGTCGTGATAATAATTATTAGTCTTGTGTATTATTTATTAATGTTATTCTATGTTTATTTCTGTAATCTAAATTGTTTCCGTAAAGTATATAGGTACAATAACAAAAACTAAAGGGGGCTTCTGACAGCGACAGTTTAATCGCATTTTATGATAAAAATTGCTATAATTCTACAATAATATAGGGAAATAATTATTTGCCAACCACAGGTTTAATTTTTTTTAAATCATTATTTAAGAATTAACGTGATTTTGGTCATAAAATGCCATTGATGTGTGACTATCGGAGGCCCTCACAAGTTGATTGTATAGTATTAAGAGTAAATTTATTTTAAACCAAACCTGCCTAAACCAACCTTAAAGATTATATACTGTTCTTTAGTAGAATCCTTAATAAGATATGGAATTAAGTCTTGGAGACATTCGACGAAAACAAATTTAAAAATGGTTCAAAATCTGCAATATTCCATAATCAAAAAAATTGTACCCAGTCATATATATAATCAAAGGGACAATCCAATCTTGTTATATAAACATTTAAAATTACTGCCGGTACGTGGAATATTGTGGATGAGTATCATCGTTGAGCAACAAACTAGACAAAAATATCGAAATCTTCTAGTACACAACCATGATACACGATTTACACAAAACGAAGGTCTGATAGTCCCAAGAATCAACAATAAATATGGAAGTCGAACACTGCAATATATCGTTCCGAACATTTTTAATTTGTTGCCGACGGATGTTAGAGGTCAAAATAAAAGATGGAACAAAGGCAAAATAAAGGAATGGGTAAATGATCAAGAGTTAATTCTATGAACATTGTAAAAAAGATTATATTGTTAATTTTTCTCCTTTTTTGTGTGTATATATTAGGTTAAAATGGTTAAAAAACAATAAAAAAATGTATGCAAAAAGAACTCCACCGACAAGACACACAAGGTGGCTTGGTGGGTCTCTGCAAAATAACTTTTTATTTTTATTTTTAATATATGTTAAAAATTGTGATTTATAAAAATAAATAAATAAAATAAAAAAATTGTATAATTAATGATGTGTTTAATTGTGTATCCGCCTCCGTAGTGTAATGGTCAGCACGCTCAGCTACCGTTCTGGAGGTCCCGGGTTCGATTCCCAGGGGGGTCAAATAAATATAAGTGATTTTTTCACTCTAATATTTATATTACATTATACCCTGGACTGGTACCTGAAGCGGAAGGCTGATCACCTTTCTTTCGTGTGTTGACGATCAAGGTAACACTGCGTTTGTATGATGCAGTGCCCTATGCACCATTGGGGTGCGGATAAGGGTTTGTATTAATTGTGTATATTACGTATTTTCTTGTTATAACAATACTGATTTTTTTAAATACTTTTTTATTTCGTACTTAAGTTTTTTTAAATTAAAATATTCCCAAAGCTTCAGAATTATCAAACAATGCATAATTATTCGAAAAATCAATGAAATAATATTGATTAATAACAGAACAATCAAATCGTAGAATAAAATGTTTTTGTCCACCTAGCTTGTTCTGGGTGAATCACTGTGCCTTGGGAGTTAAACCCGAAACCTGTAGCATGGTAGCCAAAATGTGCCAACCATTACACTCTAGAGGCAGATAAGAAGAAAATTACCACTCTACTTTTACCAACCCTATTGGAAGTATATTTATCATTATGATGTTATGTTATAGGTCCCCGATATTAGTTTGTAATTTTCTATTCCGGATGATTGGCTTCAAAGTCTCATTAAGGCCCTGTGTTCAATCGAAATCATCCAACCGGATGGCGGCTCACCATTCGTGTATTCAGTAGCGGGCAAATAATGCCTCCTAGGGTTTACAAATCAGCTAAAACTTAAACCGATGAACCGGTTTTTCGGTAATTATATAGAATGTTTTTTTTAAGAGATATAAAATTCAAATTTCCTGAAATAAATTGATAGTGGCACCCGCCGTGTGGCATGTTGCCCCATCTTGTTGAAACCACAGCTCAGAGTCACATCAATGCCATGCAACTGAGGTACGTAGAAGTCAGTGATCATGGTTCTGTAGCGCTCTCCATTGATCGTAACATTCTGGCCGGCATCGTCTTAAAAAATATATTGGTCAATGATTCCACTTGCCCATAAAGCACACCAAACAGTGACTTTTAATGGATGTAAGGGCGTCTCGACGAAGGCTTCTGGGTTTTCTCCACGACAAATTCCTCAATTGTGCTTATTGACAAAGCCATTTAACCAAAAATGTGCCTCATCAGTGAACAAGCTTTTGCGTTAAAAAATATTATGAAGCTGAATATTGTTTTTGGTCCATTCAGTCTATTCATGATTAAATGACAAAACGTACTTATTAAAAATCAACTGTCAGTTGTCAAATTGACAGTCTGTAAAAACAATGTTCACAGTTTAAAAACCAAAGTCGACATCAACTGTCGACTATCAATTTCACAGTTAACAATTGATTTGTAGCTGCAAACAAAATCAAAATGGACAAAATGATTGCCAACCTTCAGTCTATGGCATTAGAAATAAGATGTGCTTAAAAAAATATGCACGAAATCAGGGTAGTATAAAATTTGTGGATAATTTTAACATAATGTTGACCTTTATGCGAAACGACTAAAAATTATTTTTTGACATCTCATCAAAGATGAAGAAGAATACGGAAGTCTGGGCATTTACGGGGCTGACGACCGTCATAGGCTGGTTTAAGTGATCACTTTACACACGTGTAACATTCACCAATTCTACCCATTATTGACAACCACACTACTCAAATTCTTGGAAGTTCTGTATATATGAACCAATTTAGAAACCTTGTTCTTGAATCACTAGAACTTCACCAGAGACATATATTGGTGAGATGTAAAGAAGCCCCGTAAATGCCCAGACTTCCATATTCTTCTTCGTCTTTGATGAGATGTCAAAAAATAATATGAAAGTAACTCCTGTAATTGGAGATAGTCCAGATTTTGTGAACAAGTATTTGGACACACTCAAAATGTTGTGACTAAAAATTAATTCAGTTTTGTATACCTCATTTTAGAGAAAGCATTACAAACGTGACTCGTGCGCGATTAAAAAGAAGTTTGAATTCAAAATGTGTTTATTGAAATTATTCTAAAAAATAAACGTTTTTGATTAGCACTCCTGCTTCTATTGAGCACGCAAACGGTAATACGCGGCCGGATGAACGATATAATTTCTAATATCCCCTGTAGATCAAGCTCACTTGGAAATAGAATCTATAATTGCCGTAGAAAATAGATATACCATCAATTTATATCTACGAATATTTTAATTCTGATAATATATATCTATAGGCGATAGAAATTAAACATAATGCTGCAATAAAAATAATCATTATAGCCATTAGAAAAAACTGATTCTACATAAGTATTTACATTTATTCTATCCATCTATTTAATACATATCGCTCACTCCTTTCAAAAACGTCATATGTAAAAAAAATCTTCAATTTTCAGTTGTGTATATGTTTTCGAAATACCCAGAAAAAGTACTATATCCCAGAAAAAGTGGCATATTTTTAATTTAATATTTACCCGCCACAGAGCAGAAAGTGTTGTTTTTGCATTTTGAAGAAAAGGTATCGTTTTATTATTTTTTTTAAAATATACTAAATATTTCTCAAATGGAGAAAAACCATTCAGTTTTTACCTAAAAAGATCTGTAGCACAGTAACAAGTTCAATAAGTGGCTTGATATTTATTTTTAATACATTTTATTACATTTTTAAACTTAAAAAACGATCTACTGAATTTTTTTCGATATATGACGTTGTTGAAAGGAGTGAGCGATATGTCACTTCAATATTCGTATTGACGATTTGAACGTCATTCAGAAAATGTTTTTAATAATTTAGAAAATAAAAAAAACGTGCGTTGAAACGAAAAAAAAACTGAAGTAACTGAAATTTAATCTTAAATTATTTATTTTTAATTAAAAAAATTCTTGGTCAATACCACTTTTTCTTGAAATTCATTGTGATCATTTTGGAACACGTTATTGAAACTAAATATAAATTTCAGTGAAGTTTATGTGAAGTTTACATTATATAAAAATAAAATATTAAATTTCCTTAAGAGTAAATATAGATTAAAAGCGTTTAAAAAGCGATTCAAAGACAAAATTTGAAGTGTGAAGCTTTTAATATTAAAAATAAAAATAAAAAATTTAGGATATTTTAAAAATCACTTAAATTTTAATACTCCTTACAATATTATGTTGCTGATAGTTTGATGTATTAAGAATTTTATGCATTTGTAAGTTTGTCACATGTTAAAATCTAAAACCATAACGTTTAGTTTTCCGATTGTGATGTTTGAAAACAATTACATACGATCCGTTAAAATAGGATATTTTGTTTTTCCTAAAATGAAAAAAAAAATCGTTACTCATGTAAGTATACGAGAAGAACAGAGATCAAAACGTACACAGATAAGCGGTCAAATTCCAAATCCGGATTTGTAAGCATTAAGAGCTAGCCTCAAATCTGAGCTTTAGGACATGTCCTGCGCTTTTTTCTACTGAAATTGGAATCCTATAAATGAGACGACAAAGTGGGTTTCCCGCTATAAACAAAATCCGTTTCACGAGATCCCATTTTGAGGGGATTGGGTTATACGCCGAGACATGGTCGTTATTGCCTCGAAATATATGAACGTCTGCGGTTGAGGGCTGTCAACTCGAGGGAACAAATGAACAGATTACTATGGTAGTTTAATTACCAAAGCTAATTTTTAGCACCCTACAGCATACATAACACACAAATCAAAACTAATACACTTTACGGTAACATACAGAGAACTACAATATACAACCAAAACACAGAAACACATCAAACAAAGTCCAACACACACTTCTTTTGGTCAAAAATAATTTTTATTATGTAGCAAAAAAATTGTACAACTTACTCCTATTGTCCATAAAGTCATTCAATATTGAAACTACTATTCAGCCATGTTGTATTTGATTGCATAATCAATTTTCTTCAATTACAATTTTAAATACACATAAATATATATATATATATATATATATATATATATATATATATATATATATATATATATATATATATATATATATATATATATATATATATACATATATATATATATATATATATATATATATATATATATATATATATATATATATATATATATACATATATATATATATATATATATATATATATATATATATATATATATATATATATATATATATATATATATATATATATATATATATATATATATATATATATATATATATATATATATATATATTTATATATATATATATATATAAATATATATATATATATATATATATGTATATATACAATATATATATATATATATATATATATATATATATATATATATATATATATATATATATATATATATATATATATATATATCTTTATAAATCTATATAAATTGTCTTTATAAATTGATGCAATTTTGTTTCACATATTCTTAAATTTTCCCAACTTAATTCATAAAACAGAATTGTTTTGCAAGACAGGTCTATCAGAAAGCCTAGATGCTTCTGTATCGGATCCGGGAATGCGGTGGAACAATTTTCAATGCCTAACCCTGCAAAGAGTCGGGCGATGATTAATTCGTTTTTTTTTATTAATGGATGCAATAAAAACTTAAGTGTGGCAACCCTTTGGTGTTTTTTAACAGATACAATTATAATCTATAAAGTGCCAGCCCTGATTCGAAACCTGCGTGGATCGCGTAAGAAATAAGAGCTCAGCGCACCCTTAGCGCTGAGGGTTGTATTGCCAGAGGCAGAACCACAAAAGGAAAACACCTTTATCAAATAGACCAAAGAACCCTTGGGGTTTACGGAATAAGCGAGCGAACTAAATATGGGTTTTAAACATAATTTATAACCACAGTTTAAAGTTCGCGGACAGATTAGAATTAATTTTCAAGCCAAACACAAAATTCCGCATATTTTATACTAACAATATGAAATGCCAAATGTCATTGCCTCTAAAATACATAAAGATCTAAGCACTTTTATACACATCGATGGATCAACCCTTTCAGACAAGAATTATTTATTGCATTACCATTATATTTTCTGTGTAAATTATTTAGACATTTAAATTTAACATCTAATTATATACAATTAAAAAAATATACAAATACAAACAAAGAAGACGAAAATCTAGGTATTTAAAGAGCTTATAACCTGTCATAGGCTGGTAAGGTAATCACTTCATACAACATTTGCAAATCTGTTTAAATAATTACGGTTTGTGGTTATTTTAAGTTCTAATAATCCGTGGCCCGTAGGAACTAAATCTTCAACAAATCCAGCTAAAATTTCGGTATTTGAAATCAGAAGATGAACAAAATTATCCCTAAAATCTTCAAAAACATTTTTCATGCGTTGATATAATATGTAATAATTCTTGCAATATGCATTTTAATATCTCAACATAGATGAAAAAGAATATGGATGTCTTGTTATTTGATTTTTCAAGATCATTTTTTAAATGAACAACCATACAAATCGTCTTCGTTCTTCATCATTATTCTTTTTCATCTATTTTATTTTACTGTCCGGACTCCGTAGTGTAATGGTCAGCACGCTCGGCTGCCGTTTTGGAGGTCCCGGGTTCGATTCCCAGGGGGGGTAAAATAAATATATATGATTTTTTCACTGTAATATTTATTCAATATTACCCTGGACTGGTACCTGAAGCGGAGGGCTGATCACCTTTCCTTCATGTGTTAACGATCAAGATAACACTACGTTTATATGACATAGTGCCCTATGCACCACTGCTGTGCGGATAAGGGTTTTATAATTATTATTATTTTATTTAAATTTTACTCGTTTGGGAATTGTACAGCTTTACGTTTTAAAAAATATGTAATAAAAAAAAGTTACATTTACAATAGTAAACATTACATTACATTAACAAAAATAGTTACATTAACAAAATCTATGTCGAGATGTAAAAATATAAAAACGACCTACAAATAGAAACCTAGATTTATGAACAAGAATTCAGATACACCAAATATGTTGGGAACTTGATTTTCAAGTCGTTATTTTTTTAAAGCATGTTATTTTATTTAAACTTGTTATAAACGTTTAATTCTTAATTATTATTTTTTTTTTTTTTGACATCTCATCAAAGATGAAGAAGAATATAGAAGTCTGGGCATTTACGGGGCTTACGACCGTCATAGGCTGGTTTGAGTGATCACTTTACACACGTGTAACATTCACCAATTCTACCCATTATTGACAACCACACTACTCAAATTCTTGGAAGTTCTATATATATGAACCAATTTAGAAACCTTGTTCATGAATCACTAAAACTTCACTAGAGACATCTATTGGTGAGATGTAAAGAAGCTTTTTATTAAGCAGAAACTCTTATATTTAATTCTTAACGATATATTTTAGCAATTATTCAACAATATCCGTATATTTTGCTCACACGACTCGCTTAATTATTCTGAGTATGTGTCTCCATAGCACACGTCGCTCACACCTGTCAATTACGTACAAATTAAATGTCACCCCCGTGTGACGAGATTCGAGTTAGTTAATGAATTCACCTACCTGCGAATTTAATTAGAAAAGGAACCTACCCTTCCTTGAACCAGTCTTCGTGCAAAGTAACCGCTTACTACGTCTTTGAGAAGATTTTTCACATTTCTTTTAAAGCTATGTTAGAAGTGAAAAATTTTACTAAATACAGTAAAAAAATCTGAATACACTGAATGCAGTCAAAATTCAATATCTCAGAAGAATGTGCGACAAAACGATGTATGATAGATGTGCGAATAGTGAAATAAGGAAGGAATGCAAAGCTTAGATTAGCATTATCGAAAAAATTAAGAAAGGTGTGTTGAGATGGTTTGGACATGTAGAACGAATGGGTGAGGAAAGAACGGTAAAACAAATTTATGAGGCGAATGTAAGTAAAAAAAGGAGCGGAAGAAGACCAAGAAAAATATGGCACGATCAGGTATGCCAAATACTTGAGAGTGGTCAAGTTAGGAGTCGTAACAATCGACGGGTATGTATGAGGAGATGCATGAACGTGGAAGAGGCGAAGAATGTTTGCAAAGACAGAGTGGCGTGGCGTTCTATTCTCTCTGCCTACCCCTGCGGGGAAGCGGCGTGATGGTTAGTTAGTTAGTTAGTAATTTAGTAAAAAAAATCGATAAAATAGACTTATTAGAGAGAGAGAGGGTGTCCGTTAAAACCGAAAGTCCGTTAAATAAAAAATGGTTTATAATAAATCATAAATCTTTCTATTGAAAATATAAACACAGTATTTATGTGTAAATAAACATACAAAACACAAACAAAATTCTATTTGTGATTATCATGTCGGCTGAAAAATATTTTCATCCGGCTACACTTGAATTTAAGTATTTATGTACAATATGAACAGGACATTTTTATTTTTTTATATTTCACTGGATTTTTGTCCGTTACTTCCAAAGTTCATTAATTAGAGGTCAGTATTGTGATTTACATATTTTTTAAAAATATTGTTATCTCATAAATGAAGAAAAATACAGAAGTCAGGGTATTTACCAGGCTTACGACTTGTCACATTATGCAACAACTTTAAGAATTCGAATTGCGTCAGTCACGGGTAAAATGGTGAATAGTACCTAGTGTATACAGCGACTACTTAATGCAGCCAATAATAGATCGTTACCCCTTTAGGTGCCCAGACTTCCATATTTTTCTTCATCTATATTAAGATGTGAATAAATTAAGCACTTGAATATACCACTTTAATGAGTTTTTTTTATATATACGACTAGTTTCGAAAACTTACAGATGTTTTCATCTTCTGGTACAAATTAAAACTAACATATCATGGAAATTATAATTTGCAAATCATATCACGGAAACTAACCACTCATTTGACTCTCATACACTTAAATTATTATACTCTGTTACAAATAAAGGTCAAGTCATGAATAATTTAGAAAATTTAGAAATATATAAAAATTTTAATTAAGATAAAACGTTAATTAATAATATACTGTTTCAAAATACGTCACCATTATTAACTATGTTTCCTTTTACAAAAAATCTTGTTCACTAACCCCTCCCCCCTCCTTTCCCTAGATTTATTAACCTATACCATATATACCCTTAAATATTTTTTTTTCGTTACTTTTGATTTGTACCAGAAGATGAAAACATTTGTAAGTTTTCGAAACTAGTCGTATATATAAGATGTGAATAAATAAAGAAATATTTATGTATATATGCATTGGAATGGCGTATTGATGAGATGTAATCGTTTGATATAAGAAAATCGACATCCACATTTTCTTTATTTGATCTGAATAAAATCGATATTCTGCTGAATATTTTATTTCACTCCTAAATTCGACGCTTCATACGTTATATTACTTGTCAAGAACCCTTGATATGTCATCAGTCTTTCTGTTCGCCTTGAGCAGAGATGGCTAACTTTTTTCACGTGTGTGAGGTAATCCAGTTAATCTAGATATTATAGATGAAACGGCCGATGGCGTCACACAGCAGATGACGACGTCACACTTGACGTCAGGAAATGCTCATTTTCGTTTTATTTAACCCTGAATCACGGGACTTGTTTCAATATACATTAATACGGGATCCTCGTTAAATTTGCGACAATAAGGAGAGCTAAAATTTCACCAAAAACGTTTTGTAAAAATATTTAACAAATCAATGTTGCAACATGTTTTTTGAGAATTTTATACAAAATATTAGTGAAAACTAAGATACTTGCTAGTTGTCAGTACATTGTGTTATACCTACTTCTGCAGAGAAGCGGATTGATGGTTATTTAATAATAATAATAAATTTGATCAATTTATATAGCGCTATTTTCGCAAAATACCACCTCAAGGGCGCTTGCATTTGTTGAATATTCTTCTTTTTCCCCTTATTATTCTACTTTTTCTTATACTTCTACATCGTCTTCTTCTTCTTCTTCTTCCTCTTTTTCATCTTTTTCTTCTTCTTCTGCATCCATCTCTCCACTGCTGAACGTAGACTTCTTCCATATTTTTCCATGCCACTCTTTGCCGGTGACAAGAATTAGGTCAACAGCCCATTTTTTGGCGTCAAACCTACTCCTCTTTTTTCGTCCTCAGTTGTTGAATAAAAAAATTAAATCATCTCCCAAATTGGTTAATGTATCACCTCTAGAATCATTGGTTCGCTATCTCTGCCTGGACCATTTAGTTTAGAGGATAGGACCGTAGATTATGCGTAAGATTTGGAAGGGAAAAAGAAAAAGGCTGGTGATATTTTAAGAGTAATCGAAAAAGGAACGAACATCGAAAAGAATTTCAAAGTTTAAAAACTCAATCAATATTTTAACACTTTCCCTGACTCTCTTTCTCAATCTAGTTTATATGGGGTTTGCATGTAGCTACTAGAGCGGTCAACACCGGTTTTCGATGAATTGGTTTTTCGGTAAGCGTGGCTATATTCTGTATATTTTTAAAAATATTTCTTATGTTAGTTTATATTTAAATTAATAAACAAACTAATATAAATACTTAATTTAACCGATGAAAAATTGGCAAGATCACGTACATATATCGCTTACTCCTTTCAACAACGTCATAAAAAAAACTTGATTTTTTAGGCGAACGTTTTTAATGTCTGAAAATATAATAAAATGCATTAAAAATAAATATCAAGCCACTTATTAAACTTTTCAGTGTGCAACAGATCTTTTTTAGTAAAACCTGAATGTTTTTTCTCCATTTGAAAAATAATTAGTATATTTAATAAAATAAATAAACAATACCTTTTCTTCAAAATGCAAAAACAACACTTTCTGCCCAGTAGCAGGTAAATATTAGGTTAAAAACATACCACTTTTGCTGGGATATACATTTTGGGCATTTTGAAAACTGGCACAACTGAAAATTGATGATTTTTTTATGTATGACGTTGTTGAAAAGAGTGAGCGATATGTAGAAAGATAAGTGGTGATAGAGGATTAAGTACTAAAAAATCACTAGCGGTTATTAAAAACTAATAAATTATTATATTATTTAATTTATATATTTTACCATTTTATCAGTAATATAAAAAAATATAAAAAATCATGACAACAGCAGTATTTTATCTTGAATATCATATGAAAGTGCTTACCAAGATAATATTTTAAAAAGCAGAAATCCCAACCGAAAAATGATATGGGTAGAATAAGATTGATGACAGAATGGAAAACAACACTACTTTGTTTTTCTAAAAATACGCTTACGATTATATTGATAAATGAAAGCGAGGATCAGCGGTAAAATTAAAACAAGAGGAAAAATATATCATTGTATTTTATTTTTACTATTTTCTATGTATTCAAACAGAAAATTATAATTGCTCAAATCGAGACTTGAATGTGTTCAAATGGAAAATTGTTTTTATCCACATGGAGGATCGTTTGTATTCAAATAGATAATAATACGTCTGTAAATAGAAAATTGTATTTTTGACATCTCAGCATAGAAAAAAAGAATATGGAAGTCTGGGCATTTACGGGGCGTACGACCGTCATAGGTGGATTTAAGTGATCAATTTACACACGTATACAGTCACCAATTCTACCCATGATTGACAACCATGCTACTCAAATTCTTGGAACCTCGATTTCAACTATCTATCTAACTCTATATAACTCTATATTCAACTCATATAAACATTTTTAACTATGAAGAAACCTATGGTTAAATGTGTAAAAAGAAAACCAAGTTATATAGGCTAATTACAGTCGACGGTGTGAAAAAAAAGCAAATGCAAATTAATTCAGCTGTTTCTGGATATTATCTCGTTAGATATCCTATCCCATTAATTGCTCACCGAATTCTTCCCTAGAGTCCTATTTCGCCCCCTTTGGTCTTTGGCACCCCGTAGACTCCTCCTCTCCTCGCAAGGCCGATATCGCCCACTTCGGGAATCACTGGACCAGAGTAACATAATTATCCCTTCACTGATGTACAAGTTAAGTTTAAGGTATGACAGGGTAAACCGTATAATAACTGGCCCTTTTATTTTTCTTCCTTCCTATAGATGAGAGGATCCGTCTGTTACGTTATCCGTCTCTTGTGACGTGCATACCAGCTGTCAAGCCATCGCTTTCGAGGTCTTCCTTGTGGTCTTCTCCAAACATATTATTTATGGTGTTAAATGTTTGTTTCTTGTAATTTTTATTTAATAAAAGTACATAAAAGCTGACATCATGAAACGAAACGCCTTCTTAGAATCACCAAAATGAAGATTCTACCACCTATTCCAGGCCTTATACTTCGGGATAGAGTAACAAACTCTGAAATAAGACAAATCTAAGATATCGAAGATGCTGTGCGATGGGGAAGAGAAAGAAGACGTTTGGGAAGAGCAAGTTTGGATCAAGTGGTGAGGATAGCAGCATAAGAGGTAACAGGCCCCCAGGAAAACCACCTAAACGATTGAGAGACAGCTGGTCTTGCACCTCACAGGAGCGGACCGAGCGCAGAATAACAGAATACTAATGAAGAATAAGTACAAGTTTGTTGTTCCCAGTTTAAAATGTGAAACGTAATATAATTAATTATTTATTAATTTTTAAAACAAAATATTGCAATATTTCTGATACCAATTATGTCATATAATTGATTTTTTTTTATTTTTGTACTTTTTATTGCTTAAAATTTTATTTGTTTGTGTTTTCTTATTTGTTACTTTCATATCTGTTTTTCAGTATTGTGAACTTTAATCCCGTGTCCCAAAATTAGTAATGGAAATTACTCATCATGAATATTATATATGTGACTTATTACTTATGTAATGTGTTTAAATAAATAAATACAAACAATATTCTCCTATTTAAAATACACAAAAATTACACGAATACGCAAAGAAAAGATATTTTATTTATACAGGCATTGGTATATTCAAATGCAAGAATTCTTTTTTTAGAGTAGCCCAATTACTGGCAGTGGGCAGAAATTCGACATTTTACCCTAAGAAAACAGAGTTAAGTCAACCTTCAAAAGCCATTCAGGCCCTCCGAGGTAACCCCACTTACCTTATTTCAGGTAAAATAAACAACGTACAACCCCTTCACGATCTATTTTACATTCATTGTATTAACTTACATATACCAGTGGTTTATTTGTATAAAATTGGGCAATTTTATTTCGCAAAATAAAACCCGTACAAGGCATTTTATTTTGTTTAAACTAACAACACCGCAATTATTCATACAATTTATTTAACTGTCGTAGCTTAAAATAATTAAATAATTTATCAGCAAATATTTGCTGACCAGAATGATGTTAAGGGGGTACTTGCAAACACACAATTTAGAATGCGACTGACTGAGCAACATATATTTATTTACACATACACATATATGTACGAGTATTTATTATTTACACACACTTATGTAAACCTGAGAGGTTTGTGTTGAAAAAATTACAGTTGTAGCCGAACGAGATTTATTTATTCATTGAATAATTTATATAGCGCCGTCTTCGTGAAAAATCACTTCAAGGGTGCTTACTATATACAGCCATTTAAAAATTTCAAACGACATATATATTATATACTTTTACATGTATACATACAAAAAAATATACAGAGTGGCGCAAAATTTATCATCCAATTTTGAATACTATTTTGTACTAAATAAAAAAGTGATTTTGAGTGAAGGAAATCTTCATTTGGACCTTAACAATTTTTTTCTAATAAGTGGTAAAGTTGATATCCATTAAGTAACTACCGCCAGTGTTGATACACATTTGTGTCCGTTTTAAAAAAAAATTCTATACAAATCATAAATTTGACACACTCTTCTGTCATGACATACACTCCTCGCCTCCTTCACATCCATACATCTGGTCACACATGCCCTCCGATTACGCAGACTTTTTACACCGTCAGATTTTAGGTTCTGATTGATCTGATTTCTGAAGTCTTTTTCGGTCGTCCTCTTTTTGTTTCATTCGCCACATATTTTCTTAGTCATTCTCTCGTTATCCATTCGCTCCACATGTCCATACTACAGTAAAGAACTCTTCCTAATCTTTTCAATTATTCCTTGTTCAGCTTTACGTTCCTTTCTTATATCTGCCAAATGTATATTTCAAGTTATACATTTTTGGATGGAACCTAGAATGAGTCCGTAATACCATCCGCGGGTATACATCATGTCTCTTTAATTATATCGGTCTTTATTAATATTATACCAGTAAATATAATACAATGTAACATGAGAACGAATATACTCGTAAAGTACAGAGTAACATGAAGAGGACCAGATGGCAGATAACGCCTAATATATTAATTTGTTGTTTCCTAATGGTTACAGATTAACCAAAACCGGGGGGTTGGTAATGTGATACTTGTGTTAGTTAACGCGAGACGAAGGATGACAATTTATTATAACAAACCATACATATCCACTTGGGAGGATTATCGGATTTATCATACTTTAAACAAGACAGGATATTTTAAAAGATTTTTTCTGTATTATTCATCTTTCTCATTACAACATAGATGGCTGTTGTGAACTCATGTACATGTATTATATTATGATCATATATCTTGGATTTCCGAAAATTTTGTGTGGTTATTTTGTAGTAGTGTGGTTGGCAATCATGCGTTGAATGGTGAATGTTGCACTGTGTAAAATGATCACTGAACCAGCCTACGACAGATCATAAACCCTGTCAATATCCAGACTTTTATTTTATTTTTCATCCAAGTTGAGATATCAAAATACAAAATAACTCCTACGTAGAGAGACGAACATGTATTTGGACACACTCAAAATGCTGTGAATATGTAATTCAGTTTATTGTAAAAGAAGCATGTATGAAAATGCTACAATGAGAGAAAATAAAGTACAAGCAACGCGAGTCTCTGCTATAATTTTAAAGCAGATTAAATAAATACTCTTGTAACGTAACACGAGTACTCAGCTCGTTGGCGCCATCTATTATGAGCTTAAAGCTGTCTGTTGAGCTTTTTCATGGAATTAAATTCTAAAGTAATAGTATAAAAAGCTTTCCCAGTATACAGCCTACAAGAGCCTCCTTCAAGCACCGATCCATCTTTCCTAAAAACGTAAAAAATATTGTATTCACCAAAGAACATGGCATATTTAAACTGTTGTTATTTTCGAAGGTTTAAAAAGTGTTTATGGTCATAAGTAATATGTTAATTTTATTGATATCTTAAAATAAATGAAGAAATTTATGGATGTCTGGGTATTTACAGAGCTAACAACCTGTCAGAGATTGTTTTAAGTGATTACTTTATAATTTTACACTTCTCAAAATTTGAAACGAATAAAAATAATCATTTTGATTTTGTAAAATTTATACAGCGCCACTTTCGTAAAAAAAAAACTACCTTACAAACCATAGGGCGATTATATAGACGTGGATTATGATATGAAAATGAAACTCTTTTTCATCTACGTTAAGATGTCAATATAAAAACAACTCCTTAGTTGTAGCATCCAGATTTGTGAACAAGTATTTGGACGCACTCAAAATGTTGTGAAAGTGTTAAATATTTACCCCTATTCCGAAAAAAATACTTTCTACCTATCCTGTTTTAGAAATTTAAAAAAATAGTAATTTTTAAATTACTTTTTATTTTTTGTTCACATCGAATATTTTTTTATTTAAAAATATTGGCAATTTTAAATATTCAGTTTTAAATTTTCCCATATCTCTATGATACTCCAAATTAAAGTCTTACGTTTTCTAGCGAACTAACGATATTAGTTTATTTTTTGCTCGATCATAAATTTTCTTCATAAACGATATCTAATACTCCGTGAAAGGGTGACATTTTAGCAAGAAATACGAAAAAGTGAGAAATGAAAACGTAATAAAAAACGTTCATTTACTTTCGACGATGAAAATTCATTCGCTAAATCCGTCTTTTATATAAAATAAGTGATATTGCCATACGAACTGAGAGGCATTTTTTCTATCAAATATTTAGTCTACGTTCTTCATTTTTATTCTGAGCTTTTTTTAGCTTTGAAGAATGATTTGAATGCATAATTTTATAATATTTAAGTGAAGAATTCAGCAAACTTTTGTAAGTTCTTTAAAGAACTTTAAAGTTTTGGGTTACAAATAAAAGGAGAGAAAGTATATAATTGATATTTGAAGCACTAACTTTGTGATTTTCCATTTTATAATTAAAATGTAACTTTGTTTTAAAATCACTATAAATATTTTATTTTAACTTAATTATAATGTCTACCGTTTCGAGGCTAACCGCTTCTTTATCAAGACTGATAAATACTGATTAGTATTAATCAGTCTTGATAAAGAAGCGGTTAGCTTCGAAACCGGTAGACATTATAATTAAGTTACAATAAAATATTTATAGCGATTTTAAAACAAAGTAACATTTTATTATAAAAAGGAGAGAAAGCAATTAATTAAACACGTGTATTCTCCAACTGCAATAAAAAATAAAGAAGTTTTATAAAAATAATCTAAACTTAACCTAAATGAAACTGTTTTTTTTAATTTCTATTATTTTTATCGTTAGTTAATCGTATTTAAGTAACTATGCTATACGATTTTGGTCGATCCGAGAACCAACATGTACTAAAATTTGCAGAACAACATGCAAAGGCCTAGGTACTAGGGTATGTAGTAGGGATGATAGTAATATTTTAAGTGTTAAGAATATTGAGAATTTGTCAATGTAAAATTACAGGTTAAGATTTTAACATATAAACAAGAATATTATTCACGTATCGTAAAATTGTGATGTAATTTATTTTCTAACTATTTAGAAACCTGTGATAACATATTTTATTTTTTCTATTTTCCATACTTATTTTACAAACATACAATTTATTTTTTCCATTATTTCGTAATACTGCGTATAAACCTTAACTGTTTTGTAACTTTTCTTACTATTTATACTTTGTCTTTTGACTTTATTCATGAATTTGAAAAAAACTATAAATTAAATCATGATTTTTAAATTCAAATGATGATGAGCACATCTTTTATATAATATATGTATATATATATATATATATATATATATATATATATATATATATATATATATATATATATATATATATATATATATATATATATATATATATACATATATACATATATATATATGTATACATATATACATATATATATATATATATATATATATATATATATATATATATATACATATACATATATACATATATATATATATGTATACATATATACATATATATATATATATATATATATAACGTGGTAATATTTTCCTTTTGAAAATTAAGTGTAAATAATATGTAAAGTGGGTGTATAATAATAAAATAAACAATGTGTTGCTTTGTAATTAAAGTTATAATTAAAGTTTATTCTTATTTTATCTTTATAATATTTTTATATCTATCTATCTATCTATCTATTTGATTCTGACAGTTAATAATATTATCGGAAGTCTTTTGTTTTATTGTGAGCGACGCATGCGGCATCTGGTGGTAGAACTGTTTTATGTAGGTACTATTTGTAAGTACTTAATAAAATGTATAGGTAGGTACCTAGTTATTTTATTACATCTCCCCCCTTGGGGATGAAAATTCATAGTAAAATTTTCACTCGTCCTCCGGATCATCTTCTTGTAGTGAAGGGACTGGTATAAGTTTAGTGATATGATAAAGTTTTTTTTTTTTTTTCTTTCTTTCTTTTTTTTCCTTCTTTTTTTTCTTTTTTTTTTTTCTTTCTTGTTTTTTTTTCTTTCTTTCTTTTTTTCCGTTCTTTTTTCTTTCTTTCTTTTTTTTTGTATTTTTTTTTTCTTGACCCTTTTAAAGTAGACACAGTTTTTTTCAATCCATTTGTTTTTTTCTTTTGAATTCCTTCATTTTTATTCAGATCTCTTAAAGTATTTTCTAATATAACCAAATGTACAACTTTTAATTGTTCTGCATTTTCATTCGATTCTAAAACTGGATTCCTGCTTATACAATCTACTTCTAAATTCTTCTTTCCTGGAGTATATTTTGTTTTATATTTTGTAGTATTTTTTTCTACTTTATTTTTATTTTCATTCTTCAAGCACTGTTTCTGTGTTATTTGTATGTCTTCATTTTTATTCTGATCTTTTAAAATATCTTCTAATTTAACCAAATTAACAACTTTTAATTGTTCATCTGCATTTTCATTCGATTTTAATACTGGATTCCTGCTTAGACAATCTACTTCTAAATTCTTCTTTCCTGGAGTATATTTTATTTTATCTTTCGTAGAAGTTTTTTCTACTTTATTTTTATTTTCATTTTTCAAGCACTGTTTCTGTGTTATTTGTATGTCTTCATTTTTATTCTGATCTTTTAAAATATCTTCTAATTTAACCAAATTTACAACTTTTAATTGTTCATTTGCATTTTCCTTCGATTCTAATACTGGATTCCTGCTCATACAATCTGCTTCGAAATTCTTCTTTTCTGGAGTATATTTTATTTTATATTTTGTAGAAATTTTTTCCACATTATTTTTATTTTCATTCTTCAAGCACTGTTTCTGTGTGATTTGTAAATCTTCATTTTTATTATTAATCTTATCATCGTCCTTTGTTTTAAACCAGCATGTTGCTTCAGGGTGATATCGAGTTCCCTTATTTAATTTTTCACAAATCTTACATGGACTTTTATCTTTAATTTTATCACTAGTTCTTAGATTTCCACGTCTTCTTTGATTATCTTCTAATCGTTTTCTTTGATCATCTTCTAATTTTTCTCTCTCACTCCGAACATATTGTAGTAATTGTTTTAATACATCTAATGTTTCATAATCCATTTCCATTTAACAAAATTGTCGTTTTATAACGTGGTAATATTTTCCTTTTGAAAATTAAGTGTAAATAATATGTAAAGTGGGTGTATAATAATAAAATAAACAATGTGTTGCTTTGTAATTAAAGTTATAATTAAAGTTTATTCTTATTTTATCTTTATAATATTTTTATATCTATCTATCTATCTATCTATTTGATTCTGACAGTTAATAATATTATCGGAAGTCTTTTGTTTTATTGTGAGCGACGCATGCGGCATCTGGTGGTAGAACTGTTTTATGTAGGTACTATTTGTAAGTACTTAATAAAATGTATAGGTAGGTACCTAGTTATTTTATTACATATATATATATATATATATATATATATATATATATATATATATATATATATATATATATATATATATATATATATATATATATATATATATATATATATATATATATATATATATATATATACATATATACATATATATATACATATATATATATATATATACATATATACATATATATATATATATATATATATATATATATATGTATATATGTATATATATATATATGTATATATATATGTATATATGTATATATATATATATATATATATATATTTATATACATATATACATATATATATATGTATACATATATACATATATATATATATATATATATATATATATATATATATATATATATATATATATATATATATATATATACATATATACATATATATATACATATATATATATATACATATATACATATATATATATATATATATATATATAGATATATATATATATATATATATATATAATATATATATATATATATATAAATATATATATAAATATATATATATAAATATATATATATATATATATATATATATATACATATATATATATATATATATATATATATATATATATATATATATATATATATATATATATATATATATATATATATATATATATATATATATATATAGAAAATACTATTAACTTCGACTAATGTTGTGTGGAAAAGTCTTAATAGCGAGAATAACAGCGGGTTATAAAGTCATTTGTCTTTATTATTTAAGAAAAGGCAACGGTTAAAACTAAAAACATGTTACTAAGCGCTACCATGAGGTAGTATTTTACGAAAATGGCCTTATATTTGTTAAATTATCCGCAATTATTATTTTTATTATTGCTTATAATAAGTTCTCGTTCGATCTGTAATAATACGAAACTCTGTCAAAACATTATTTTGTTATTTTCCGAATAAAAGATAACAATAATCAAATGATACTTTCCAAAAAATGGAAAAGGATATGTTTTTTGCAAGGAATTCTTCATTTTATTTGATATTGGTTTTTTTATCGTCCTTTTGTAACATCCAATTTTTATTATAGTAAACTACCAGATAAAATATTTATGAGAAAACTAACCGTAAAATACTCATAAATAATATTTTTTGAATATTCATTTCTGGAAAACGTATTCAATATGTTTGCTTCGTAATTCACATAATTCATTTATTTTTTTTCATTTTTTAACATTTCGTTCATCAATCAGTTTTTTATTATATTTTTAACTTTTTTACAGTCGTAAGTGTATTTTTTCAAACTTATTATCTATTCATTGATTCGGCGTTTAATTTGTAGAACTCCATTTTAATTTATGAATTGAATTTTTAAATCTTACACAATTTTTTTGAGTCTACTAAGTCGTATTTTATTCAAAAACACATAACTAATAACTAGACGAAACAATTGTCACAATATTATACGTTATGTGTTTTTAATAAAATACAACATAGTGGTCTCAAAAAAATTGTGTTTGATTTAAAAATTAATTCATAAACTAATTATCTGCCTAAATTTTTTCATTATTATGCTCAAACCAACCAAATTACAACACAATCATCTGATAATTTTTATAGTTTAATAAAAATATTAAAGGACATGTATAATAAGTTATACGGTTTAAATTAGTCGGGTCAAATGGAGGTTCAAATGACATTAAGTCAAATTAAGTCTTCATTTATCTGATGATGATGGAAAGGTTATTCTAAAATCAGCTGTCATAATGTGTTTTTAAGTTGTATTATACCAAGTGAACGATGAATGATAAGGAGAGTGTTTGTATTGTTTTTATCTGAACGTATATTTATAAAACTAAGTAAAAACTGTAAATACAGTTAATAATTAGCTCTGAGCGAAATTCACTGTTTATTTACAACATTTTGAGTGTGTCCAAATACTTGTTCACAAAATCTGGATTATCTCCAAATACAGGAGTTATTTTCATATTATTTTTTGACATCTCATCAAAGATGGAGAATAATATGGAAGTCTCGGCATTTACGGTTTATTCACTGTTTATATTTATTTTACAACTGACCTATTTAACGCTGTTAAACTGTGAGTAAACAGTGAATAAACGACCCGAACAATGCAATGGTAGAAAATGTATTCGTCGGGTGTCGGTGTACTAAGGATTTGTGTCGTGCTGACAGCTGGCTGGCAACACGGTGAGAAGTGTCTGGGGAAAAATAATTTACTTCTGTCTTTCTGTTACTAAACTGCAGTAATTACGTGAACTACACTGACGTTAAGCGACTATTAAACGTATGTCTATGTGAAAGAACACTGCAGTACAAAAAAACTTGTCTGCCTGAATTGTGGATTAGTAATAAATATCTTATAATTAATATATCAATATAGATTAATAAGAATATGGGAGTCTGGGTATTTATAGGGCTTACAGACTTGACGCTCGATTGCAAAACTGGCGTCGCGGGTTTGATTACCGCCAAGTGCAAAATAAATTCAATTTCAATTCTGGGTATTTAAAATGTATTTTTCACATTTACCTTCCCTATTATTACCGTCCTACCTGCAGACAAGCCTCTTATAGAGGCTTTGCGGGTGATTCCCATAAAATAAATAAAAATTATCGACCGTCATATGTAGGTTTCATTAAATGATCACTTTACACACGTGCGATATTCACTAATTCTACCCATGATTGACAACCACACCGATAATTTTTTTAAACTCATAAATAAATTGATCAAACTCGTGACGCAGTACTTGTGAGTTCATAACAGCCAGATTTGTTGGAATAGGGAAAGCTTTTATTAAGCAAAGACTCTTTGTATTTGTATCCAATGTCCGAATCTTGGATTGAATTCACATATTTGAGATTCGCCTGAAAATATGATGTTTATTTTTTTAACGTAGCTTATAATTCGACCAGATTACTTTATTTACAACATTTTGAGTGTGTCAAAATACTTCTTCACAAATCAGGAATACCTCCGCTTTGGAGTTATTTTAAACTATTTTCACATCTCAATATAGATGAAGAAGAAAAAATAACCCGGAGAAAGCGGAGATAATCCAGATTTGTGAACTAGTATTTGGACACACTCAAAATGTTGTAAACTAACGAGTTCTTGAAACTAGTTTTGTTTACACTATTTTCATAGAAGTGTTTAATTTTTATATCATATATATTTTTTTTATTTCTTGTACCAAATTTCATATTTAAAAGTTTACAAGTTTACAATACCTTTCTGAAATAAATAATCATCTTTCTGGTATTATTCATTTGTATAAGACCACTTTTGAGTTTATTAATTTCAACACGACAAGTTTTGAGAACTACAGATGTTCTCGAAACTAGTCTTGTTTCCAATAATAAATTCAAAAGCGGTCTCATAAAAGTGTTTAATTTTTATAACTAAACAGTTTTTTTTCGGTTTCACCAACTTAATTAAATTTAAAGAAATATATATTATCCCCATCATAAATAAATAATTTTCAATCTAAGCCAATTTGATATGCAAACTACCTTACAAACAAATTGTGGATTTAGTTATTTTCCGTAGATTCGATTCCGTTTTCGATCAAATTTTATTTTATTTGCTGTTCGACAAAATCCCACGGGATTTCTATTTGATGTTTGAACTTGAAAGTTAACTCCTTCCCTATAATAAAGTTGAATGTTCCCTCGAAGAATGAAAGAAAACTTCGTAATATTATTTCAATTGCCTTAATAAAACGTTCGAGTTTATAATCTTTGTAAATAAATGGGTGTTTATAAATTATCTACGTAATATAGTTTGTTAAAAGCTTCAAGAATTTATTCGAGAATTCAAGGGAATCAATTAGCACTTTGATGCTCAAGAGGAATCATGTTTTTAAGGGTGTAAATAAATTGATTGAGAGAACTAAGAAGTTCGTTATCATTGAGGGTGATCACAACAAGAAATATGTATTTTTTGTATTATTTTGTAATAGTTTGTGTTAAAATTATATAAAAAAAAAAATTTACTTTTTTCAAGGCCTAAGAGGGTTTTCAGGTTTCCGCCTCCGTAGTTTAATGGTCAGTTTTGGAGGTCCCTGGTTTGATTCCCAGGGGGGGTCAAATAAATAAAAGTAATTTTTTACTTTAATATTTATTCAATATGACCCTCGACTGGTACCTGAAGTGGAAGGCTGATCACCTTTCCTTCTGGTTATAACGATCAAGATACTGCGTTCATATGATGCAGTGCCCTATGGGCCATCAGGTGCGGATATAAGGGTTCGAAGAAGAGGATTTTATTTTTTTTTAAATAGATATATCATATGTGCTATTCATAAGTGGATGATGGAAATGGACAGATCTGAAATAGATAGCATCATTCAGCCATATCGTATTTGATCGGACAAAAAATATTGTACAAAAAAAAGTTTTTTTTAATAAATTTAGTAAAATTTGCCCTCGGCACGGAAAAACTTTGTGAAGGCATATGATAAAATAAAATTTAAAAAAAAAACAAATTGTGTCGGAGAGAGTTCAAACCCACGGAACAAAAACTCGACATTGATATGACATTGACGAAGAGGCAAAGAATGTTAATTGAGATATTATCTTAATTCATTTTGTTATCCTTGCCTACCCCTGCGGAGACGCGGCGTGATGGTTAGTTAGTTAGTTCTTTACAAAGCGATATTCACGTTGAAGTATCATAAACGGTTTTATACATGTATATCAATCAAAACATTGACTTTCTTCTTTGAATTTATTAATCGTCACGTTCAATACCAACATCACATAAAATAAAGTTCATTGAATGTCCACCGTTTAAACTTAACATGAAAGTGAATTGACTGCCGTTAAAATTTTAGCGTACTTAAAGTTTATATTCAACAACTAAACAAGTCTGTTTAATGTCTGAGATTCATGTGCAATATTAAATATATGGTGCAATCCTCAATGGATACTAATGCAAAAGGCATAAAAGCTTCTAGCGAAAACATAACGCTAAACTCGCTGAAATAATTAAACATGGCGAATACTTTAAAGCCGATTGACAATTGTGTCGCTTCTTTCGAAATCCGCCAGATCCAATTTTATAAGACTTTAAAATAAATACTCTATCGGAATGCCAATTGTGGGTTTTATTGTTTAAAATATTTACATACTTGAAAACCCTGCTAAAAAATACCTAAATATTTCAAATTCCGCTATATTCATGGAACTTGCCTTTTGACCAATATTGGCCAATCAGAGAGCGGGGATAGGTCAAAAATTAAGATGACTTCACTATCAGTTTGTGTCTCGTGTTTTTTTTAATACTGAAAAAAATTCTAAAAAATGGGAAAATTCTCTATTTCATAATATTTTATCAAAAGATAGACATATCTTTTAAACATAAATGTTGCTCGAAAAATTTTGCATTTTTTGTTAAATTGACTTACATGGATCTGGCGGATTTTGAAAGTAGGTGACACAATTGATGAATCAACGTGTTCTATGATTTATTTACTCGTAAATCATCGGAAAACGATAAGTTTTTAGACTCCTTAAATTCTTGTTGGTCTCTTACTGCTTTTCTATTGGTTAATAGTATTTCCCGCCAAACAGCCTATCATTTACATAAAAACACAAAGAAATTTAAATGGAACGAAGACTCTAGTCGCGAGATTGGTTTGGTTGGAAGAAAAAATATTTAATATTATTTCTTTTAAATTTTTTTTTATTTAAGTGAAGCTTTTTAGGCGGCGTTTTAATAATCGATAATTGGACGAGAATTGGAAGTGAAATTTTAAGGACGTTTGTTAAACGCATTTCGTTACGTTTGTTAAACGTATTTCGTTATATGAGAGAAAAGAAAGATAACACGTAGAGAGAAGGAGAAAGAGAGTTATACGTTCTGAAGTAGACCGATCATTCAAATTATGCGTCAAATGTAATTTTTTTCTTAATAGGTCTTATCTTTTGACATCTCATCAAAGATGAAGAAGAATATGGAAGTCTGGGCATTTACGGGGCTGACTACCGTCATAGGCTGGTTTAAGTGATCACTTTACACACGTGTAACATTCACCAATTCTACCCATTATTTACAACCACACTACTCAAATTCTTGGAAGTTCTATATATATGAACCAATTTAGAAACCTTGTTCTTAAATCACTAGAACTTCACTAGAGACATCTATTGGTGAGATGTAAAGAAGCTTTTTATTAAGCAGAAACTCTTATATTATTATCGTCAGCCCCGTAAATGCCCAGACTTCCATATTCTTCTTCATCTTTGATGAGATTTCAAAAGATAATATGAAAATGACTCCTGTAATTGGAGATAATCCAGATTTTGTGAACAAGTATTTGGACACACTCAAAATGTTGTTAATAGATCTTAATTATATTTTAAACGAATATCGTAAAATTTATATAGTAAAATATAAATACTCATATGATAAGTTCTTTACCACCTTGACATGTTATATGGCTTTAAAATTATACATCGAAAGCACTTAATAGAGCTTTCTAACGCAACCCTTTTATATTTATGTTAATTAAAAGCCTTACAGTCTAATTGTTTCTTCCTTAATCCTCATAAAATAATTTAAACGAGTAATAAATATTTTATTTAATGTGCGCCTTCGTGATGTCATTGTGATTCGTGTCAGCACTTTCGGCTGCCATTATGGAGGTCCCGGGTTCAATTCCCAGGGGTAGTCAATTCAATAAAAGAGATTTTTCCACTCTAATATTTATTCACTATTGTTCTGGACTGCTACCTGAAGCGGAGGTCTGAGCACCTTTCCTTCATGTGTTAACGATCAAGATAACACTGTGTTTATATGATGCAGTGCCCTATGCACGATTGGGGTGCGGATAAGGGTTTGAAGAGAATAAATATTAGAAAATAAATCTTAAGGTACTTGGAATTGAAAATTGTAAAGACTTATATTTAAACAAGTTATTTATTTTATCGATTTTTAGTTTAAGTTTTACTTAGTAAATACCACTATTTCTTAAAATCTACTGTTCCACGTGTTTCGATGTATTCCGCATCATTTTCAAACACCGTTTAAACCGTGTTGAAAAAAATTTAAAGAAAAATTACAGAAAATGTGATTAATTAACGATTTTTTTTATTTACATACTTTCCGAAATATTATACATACTGGGACATGCCTGAACACATGATTTTCAATTTTTATTAATCGACCAAATGCGTACATTAAATTTATTTATTAAAAAAAAAAACAGTTTAATGTAGATATCGCGAAAAGTTTCGATAGAAAGCTTTCAGAATTTCGGACAAATTAAAAGTTTCTGTAATTTTTCCTTTTACTACTGAAGTTGGAGCATTTAATGAGCCCTGAACATCTGCTAAACTGAAAACTTTGCGGGCATTAGGGGTTTGGGTGGCATTTTAGTAACAGATGCGGTGACTAAATGCCTTCTACCTTCAACACATACATTCCCAGCAATTGTAGTATACTTATATGGTAGATAAATGAACTGGACGATATTTAAAATGGAAAAATTATTGGCTAAAAATGTTTTCACAATATTTTAAATGTGTCCAAATCTTTGTTCACAAATCTTGGTTTGTCGACTTAGAAGTTATTTTTATTTTTATCCAATGATAGATAGCTAACGATTTGTCACAAGCTGCTTTAAGTGATCACACATGTGCAGTATTCACCGTTCTACCCATGATTGACAACCACACTACTAAAATTTTTGGAACTCCTATATATGACAAAATATATGATTAATCTCATGACACAGTTCATATGAACTTACAATAGTCATCTATCCAATCATCATGTTGGACATTCGTTATTCTTTATTAAACATGCTTTCAAAGCTTCTCCTAGTTTGTAAAATAATTCGGAAATAATATTTTCTGCTCATGAAGGTCTTTGTTAAATAAAATAAGAACTCTCCCAATTCAATAATAGATGGTGCTAGCATAGAGGGTATCAATTGAAGATTTTATAACTTCCGAAATTTCAGTAGTGTGGTTTTTAATCATTGGTAGAATGGTGAGAGTTACGCTTGTATAAAGTGATCACTAAAAAAATGATCACTTAAAACAGGTTATAAGCCCTGTAAATACCCAAGCTTCTATGTATATTCTTCATCTATGTTGAGATATGAATATTTTAAAAAAATAACTCCTCGCTGGACAAAACCCAGATTTGTGAACAATGTTTTGAACACCCTCAAAATATTGAGAATAAAACAAGCATGGTATAAGTTTATTCCTTTATCAATTTTTATGTGCTTATTTTAGTTCATTTTTATTTATTTTTTTCATGGAAAACTTTTAAACTGAGCTAATTTTCTAAATCCTGTTGGGAAAAATTTCGAGAAAGTAATAAAAAATCCCCCTTGGTTAGCAGTAACTATGAAAGTTTAAATTTAAGTTTCAGCATAAAAACTTAAATTTTCCTATATCATAAGTAGAATTAGCAGTAAAAAGAGATCATAACAGCAGAGAAATCTTTTTTCTTTTCAAAATATGTATTTTGTATGGAAACTTAAAAAAACTTTTTAAATATTGAAATGCAGTGAGAGCCATTTCTTCTAAAGTATAACTTCAAAGTCCATACAAGAAATACCTTTTAAGAAATAAATATTTATAATATATACCTTTACCCATAATACTTTTCCCCATACTGTCATGAAAATGCTGAACAATTAAAGGTATTTTCATGACACATACAAAATATAATAATATACAAAAAATAACGAAATGACAATATCAATAACAATTAATTTAGCCTGTTATTTAAATATATATTTTACCAGTTATTTTATAATCAATTTTACTAGTTATTTTATTAAAAATATTTAGAGTGTCGAAATTTTTTATCACAAATCTTGTAAACATTTTAAATGATCTGTCGGATTGTGGTCCCATGGTTAGTATGGCGGACTCTTAAATCAGAATTTCTCGGTTCGAACCAACTCTACCATAATTTAATACCTATTTCTAATAATGAGCCGCTTAGGCTCTCAGAAATAGTATGAAATTGAAATATTTGTGTAAATAATAAAAATATATTTTTTTTAAATAAAGAATCTCTGATAAATCAAATAAAAAAACTTTTTCAACTCAACCATAGACGGTGCAAGAAACAGCATGTGAAAGAAGGTGACAATCGAAGCACAAATAAACGTCTGAAAAATTGAGTAGTGTGGTTTTCATTATAGATTGAATGGTGAATGTTATACATGTATAAAGTTTAAAGTTTTAGCAAAGATTTTTTTTAAATTTTCTTAACAGGATTTACAAAATTAACTCCATTTCAAAATTTTGCAAAAAAAAAGTGCAATGAGAACATATAAATTGATATGTGATTAAACTTCTTTCATAAGGGTCTCTGCTAAATAAAACAATAACACCCAAATCAACCAAAGATGGTGCTGGGAACTCGTTTAAGAAATTTCAGTATTGTGGTTATCAATCACGGGTAAAATGGTGAATGTTACACATGTTTGAAGTAAGCACTTAATCCAGCCCATGACAGGTCGTGACCTTTATAAATACCCAGACTTTTATATTCTCCTTTGTGTATTTGAGATTTCTATATAAATAACTCCTAAGTGACGAACTAAGAGGACGAACCCAGACTGAATTATCAGTGTTATTTTATGCAGAATAAGAACGCTCCGTATTTTGAAAAGGATTTCCAAATCGTATTTAATTTCTGTCGCCCTTCATTCTTTTCTCTAAAAGCATCCTTTCTTACTCTTTCCCCTTTCATACTTTGAGGGAAAAACGTAAAGGTATTTACATTTCTATTATTTATTCCAAAGAAGATTTATTATATTTTAGCTTGTGATTTGGGAAGGAATTCTAGGAGGAATTTCATTGTATTTTTATCAAGTTGTCATATCCCGGCTAGGCAGAGTATTCAAATTTTACAAATAAATCACCTTTATTAATAAAAAATATAACAAAAAATATAATATAAAATATGAGAAATTGTTGGTGAATTCTTAGTTAAGTATTAATACTTAAATAATTCACGTCACGAAAATATAACATGATTTCTTCTTTCTGCCCTTATTTCTACCAATATTTTTTGTGTGTAACACGTATATATATATATATGTATATATATATATATATATATATATATATATATATATATATATATATATATATATATATATATATATATATATATAAATATATATATATATATATATATATATATATATATATATATATATATATATATATATATATATATATATATATATATATATATATATATATATATATATATATATATATATATATATATATATATATATATATATATATATATATATATATATATATATATATATATATATATATATATATAAATATATATATATATATATATATATATATCTATATATATATATATATATATATATATATATATATATATATATATATATATATATTTATATATATATATATATATATATATACATATATATATATATATATATATATATATATATATATATATATATATATATATATATATATATATATATATTTATATATATATATATATATTTATATATATATATATATATATATATATATATATATATATATATATATATATATATACATATATATATATATATATATATATATATATATATATATAAATATATATATATATATATATATATATATATATATATATTTATATATATACACATATATGTATATATTTATATATATACACATATATGATATTAAAATAAGTCCTGCAAATACCCAAACTTTAATATTCTTCTATAAAAAACTTGTTTTTTACCACTTAAGTAAAAAAAAAATATTCATGCTTTAGTTTATATTCAGACCTGTAGATGAAAGCTACAAATGTAGCTTTCAAAACTGGTCGTTAAAATAAATTTAACTCAAGTGGTAAAAAACGAGTGTTCTCATTTACAATTTCATCATGTCTTACCACAAAGTTAATGCCTAATCAAAAAATAAAATAACTCCTAAGTTGATTTGTGACTAAGGATTTAGACATTTCTAAAATGTTGTGAAATATGCTTTCTTTTATAACATTTTATTACACAAGTACCTTTGACGCCTTAGAAATCGATCTTTCAACCCGTGTATAACTACTCTTTACTGATAGAAAGACAATAAAAAAAACTTTTAAACCTTTAAAAAACATGTTTCGCCCCATGATGTTTGATGATTTAAAAAACAAAAGTGCCTACATTTATTTAGAATATAAAGTCAACGACCCATTTTCTACTTTTCAACTTAAACGACTCGACAATTTGGCGACAGAAAAAAATCAACTCAATTTACGATCACAATAATAAACTTTTTACAAAAAAAATCCTTTCTTTTCTCAAGAAAATCAGATAGTAAACGCCCTCTCAAGAACCTTCCAAACTTCAAAAGGGTTGTGAAAATATATTGGTAAAGTTTCATTAGAAAATATAGAGCTTAATATTAAATACAGCTTCCACGAAAACGAAGGATTTCGATAACGTAATAAAATTAAAAAGTTGCGTTTATAATACTATGGATTTTGTTTTTTATTCAAAGGGAAATATTTGTGTTTTCATTATTTACAAAAATACTTCAATTCCATACTATTTCTGTGAGCCTAAGCGGCTCATTATTAGAAATAAGTATCAAATTGTCGTAGAGTGGGTTCGAATCGAGAAACTCTGACTTAAGAGTCCACAACACTAACCATCAAAAATTGAAAACGCATATTTAACTAACTAACTAACCATTCCCTAGGCAGAGAGAATAGAGCGCCACACTACTCCTTCTTTGCAAACATTCTTCATCTCTACACATTCACGTATCTCCTTTTATATACCCGCCAATTATTCCTTCTCTCTGCCTACCCCTGCATGGAAACGGCGTGATCCAGAATGAATTGTACGATTGTAAAAATGTAAAAAAAATTCTCTCTGACTTGGTGTATTACATGTATTCTCATCTCAAGAACAAGAAATATATTGCCATGAAGCTTTTTCAATACAAGTGAATGATAACGTTATAAAGTTCCGAGAATCATTCGACTTTCATCTACTCTAGGGTCCTATTTTTGAACCACATGACGTATTCCCACCGTTTTTCTTATCTCGAACGTTAATGTATAATATAAAAGAATTCTAAAATATAAACTTTTATAGATTCCGCTACATTGACTACGAAATGGCTTCCGTCTGTATATAATTTTTATTGGCATTTTTTGTTCCTAATTGGAGTTTAAATGTGCTGGCAATATTCACGGCTAAATTGAGATCAAAATAATGTTTTTTTTCCTTATGCTGAAAATGATTTTATACAAATTCAGCCATTGATGGATGGAGGTAGAATTTGGACCTCTGAAAAATCTGAAGGGCAGTAATTAAAATAAACATGGTATTAATCTCAATTTATCAAGAAAATCGTAAATAATATCATAAATAATATCGCAGGGTAAGTATTAGGAAACGCATGATTGTGGGAGGGATGTGGGAACGAAGATTGTTTCCAGAGACAGTTTGGTGTGGCGTTCTATTCTCTCTGTGGGAAAACGGTGTGATGGTTAGTTAGTTTGTTAGTAATGTATGTTTTTACTTTATAACAAAATAACAACTTTATGTTTTTCCACACATATTTTATTTCACCGGTGACCGAGGACATCATCCCACTGGTAGAAGCTAGAGAAAACTCAATTCACAATAAGGCAGGGATTGAAAAACTATGGTTGAATTAAATTTTCTCAACATAATTAATTTAAATTAAATGAATTTTAGAAGTGTTTTTTTTAAAAAAAAGCATTAAAGTTATGGTGAGGATTTCGAGTATGTTTTATATAATTGTATCAAAGAAAATGATTTTCTAATGTAAATTTAAATAACATTGATATTTATAAACAAAAACTTAAAAAGTTAGGGGAAATTATAATAAAATTAATCATGGATAGATATTCCATAAATTTATTTGAATTTTTTTTCTTAAATTGAGTGAATTTAAGTAGTGTATTATAATAACAATTACAAATAATTTATGGCTTGGTTTTCAAGTGTGATTTTATAAATTTCTATTACAGAAATGGATTTTTGTATACTTTTCATACTATTTATCTAATTTTGACGTTAATTTGCGCATTTCTTTTTTTTCAGAATCACGAAAAGAACTTCTAAAAATCGCACGTTTCCATAATTATATATTATTAAACATCTCCAGATGTGATTAAATAAATTAACCCCTATTTGGAAAGCGTTAAGGGTTGAAAATGAGTTGGAGAAAAGGTTCGACGGGAAGCAACGACACGAGTGCGGGCAGCGGAGGGTCCAGGGGGGGATGCCCTACTAAGCCTGTTTACCCTTTTGCCCTAGCGCTCAGAATAAGGGTTGTACAGGTAAGAAATAGTTTATAAAATAATTTTAATAAATTTATGAATATATGTTTTTTTATGTTTTTTTTATGTTTTAATGCTTTTGTTTATGTATTTTTATGTATCCCTATTTATTTTACACTTTTATTGCTTAGTATTATATATTTTGACCTGAGCTAGTTTTGTTTATTTTTATTTTTTAACTTTCTAATTTCAGTGTGTGTCTAATTTCAGTCTAATTTTCATGTCCCAAAATGAGTAATAGATATTACTTATGGGGAATATTACATGCATACATATATGTCACCTATGTATGATTTTTTTTAAATATACAAATAAATATTATAATTAGGAAATATTTTTATTTATCATAAGAACACAGATTAAATAAAATATAAAAAAACAAAATCACGATTTTAATATTTACCTACTCAATTGATTAATGCTGTATATATTATATTTTACATATTAATTTGTTATGTTCCAAAATGTTATCAAACTTATCTTAAATTACGTACCGCGTCATCAAAAATTTAATTAATTCTTAAGCTTTGTATGTATTTACGTAAATTATCATCTTTCCCCTAATATTAGACAAAATCCAATTATTTTCTTGTGTTTGAAATATCTTGCGTATCTGAATTAATAAGATTTAATTCCTAATTTTGATAGTTCTCATATTCATATCTCCCAGCTTCAAGATGAACTTAGCTCGGTACCAAATCAAACGCCTCGCATCTCGCATGTATGAATTACAAAATCAAATTAACTTTGTCATACGTATGTACTTTAGTATTTGTACTAAAGTAAAATATTAACCTTGGTGCTGAGCCTAGGCTGTAAATGAATAAGCTTTGTAGTGTAACTCACACTTTACTTCTGAGCTTTTATTTTTTACAAATTTGACATTTTGACACAGTCTTTCTATCAGTTTTGTCAGATAATAAGGGCCTAATTTTCGATAAATTGCAGCTTAATTTACCTCTTAACCCAGGTATTTGACGTAAATATTTTTTGTTGTTGTTAAAACGCCGTTTTTATATAGAAAAAAATAATTTTTCTTGAAAATAAATAAATTATCTTGAAAAAAAAAACAGTCATTGAATGGTAAGGAGTTTAAAAAAAATCTAAATATGTATATTCTGAGAAATGTCAAATTCCAATCTTTATACTAAAAAAAATTGAGCGTGAAAACACGTCCAGCCCTCAGAGCGGCCGAACGCGTTGCAAATTGAACGCTAGAGTTCTAGAACTTGGTGTTACTGAATAAAAAAGAAATAACAACATTTAAATTGAAAATCATGTTTTCAGGCGTATCTCAGTATGTGAAATAATTTATGTGAAATAATTTTGGAACCTTCTTGCATATAAGGGTTTCTGCTAAATAAAAAACTTATTCCAATCCACCATATATGCTACCGAGAACTCACACATGAAATGATGTATCAATTATATATTTTAATACCACTACTACTACTAGCATTCCATCGCTCGGGGTAAGTGGAGTGAATGGAATGCCATACTCCTCTGTATTGACATACACTTCTAGCTTCCTTCGCATACATCTAGTCATACATGCCCGCCGATTACGTAGAATTTTTACACCACCAGATGTGAGATTCTGATTGATCTGGTCGTGTCAAGCTTTTTTCCGCCGTCCTCGTTCTGTTCTCCCATTCATATTCGCTACATACGTTCTTAGTCGTTCTATCTCTAAACATTTGCTCAATATGTTCAAACACCTTAAAGAACTTCTCTCAGTCCTTTTAATTATTCCAAGTTCAGCCCTTACATTCCTTTTTAATTCATTAAATGAAAATGAAAATCGTCATACAACGATTTTTCTACACTTTCGTCTGAGAGAATGCATTAACTCTGCTTTCATCCTTCCTTTGCCAATCCCATTTTCCGCTTCCATACATGTGTCGGTACCAGTACTCCGTTTTGAATCATCAGTTTAGCTTACATGGACATTTCAAAGATATTTTTTTAACTAATTAAAAATTGTTTTAAAATCACTTTAAATATTTTATATAATTAAATATATATATATATATATATAACGTGGTAATATTTTTCTTTATAAATTGGGTGTAAATAATATGTAAAGTGGGTGTATAATAATAAAATAAACAATGTGTTGCTTTGTAATTAAAGAAACGACAATAAAAGTTTATTCTTAATTAATCTTTACGATAATTTTTATATCTATCTGATTTTGGGAGTTAATAATATTATATTTTTTCTATCGGATCTCTTTTGTTTAATTCTGTGCGACGCATGCGACATCTGGTGGTAGAACTGTTTTATGTAGGTACTATTTGTAAGTACTTAATAAAATGTACAGGTAGGTACCTAGTTATTTTATTACATCTCCCCCCTCGGGGATGAAAATTCATAGTAAAATTTTCACTCGTCCTCCGGATCATCTTCTTGTAGTGAAGGGACTGGTATAAGTTTAGTGATATGATAAAGTATTTTTTTTTTTCTTTATTGTTTTTTTTTCTTTCTTTCTTTTTTTTTCTTTTTTACGTTCTTTTATTTCTTTCTTTTTTTTGTATTTTTTTTTTCTTCTTGACCCTTTTAAAGTAGACACAGTTTTTTTTCAATCCATTTGTTTTTTTCTTTTGAATTCCTTCATTTTTATTCTGATCTCTTAAAGTATCTTCTAATTTAACCAAATTTACAACTTTTAATTGTTCATTTGCATTTTCCTTCGATTCTAATACTGGATTCCTGCTCATACAATCTGCTTCGAAATTCTTCTTTTCTGGAGTATATTTTATTTTATATTTTGTATAAATTTTTTCCAAATTATTTTTATTTTCACTCTTCAAGCACTGTTTCTGTGTAATTTGTAAATCTTCATTTTTATTATTAATCTTATCATCCTCCTTTGTTTTAAACCAGCACTTTGCTTCAGGGTGATATCGAGTTCCCTTGTTTAAATTTTCACAAATCTTACATGGACTTTTATCTTTAATTTTATCACTAGTTCTTAGATTTCCACGTCTTCTTTGATTATCTTCTAATCGTTTTCTTTGATCATCTTCTAATTTTTCTCTCTCACTCCGAACATATTGTAGTAATTGTTTTAATACATCTAATGTTTCATAATCCATTTCCAATTAACAAAATTGTCGTTTTATAACGTGGTAATATTTTTCTTTATAAATTGGGTGTAAATAATATGTAAAGTGGGTGTATAATAATAAAATAAACAATGTGTTGCTTTGTAATTAAAGAAACGACAATAAAAGTTTATTCTTAATTAATCTTTACGATAATTTTTATATCTATCTGATTTTGGGAGTTAATAATATTATATTTTTTCTATCGGATCTCTTTTGTTTAATTCTGTGCGACGCATGCGACATCTGGTGGTAGAACTGTTTTATGTAGGTACTATTTGTAAGTACTTAATAAAATGTACAGGTAGGTACCTAGTTATTTTATTACATATATTTAATTATATAAAATATAATTATATACATATATATATATGTATATATATATATATATATATATATATATATATACATATATATATATATATATATATATATATATATATATATATATATATATATATATATATATATATATATATATATATATATATATATAATTAAAATTGTTTTAAATAATTAAAATTGTTTTAAAATCACTTTAAATATTTTATTATAACTTAATTATAATGTCTACCGATTTCAAAGCTAACCGCTTCTTTATCAACACTGATTAATACTAAAACACAATCTACTAAACAATTTTCAAAATATTTTGACGGTTAGGGAAAGAAGCTTAGGTAGATCTCAAGTGGCTTTATTTTTTGTGTTGATTGACAGTCACAGTCAAAAGAGATCAGGGATGATGAGTGATTTAAGTCCTTTATTGCACGTGTATAATATATAAAGACCTTTCATTTTATCAAATCGGTAGACATCATAAAAAAGTTATAATAAAAATTTTAAAGTGATATTAAACCAAAGTAAAATTTTAATTATAAAATATAAAATCACAAATTTAGTGTTTCAAATATAAATTATATATTTTTTCATGTTTACAAAAAACGCACCATTTAACTAGTTTAACTGCCAGCGGTTTTATCAAGTTTGAAATACGCAAATGTGTGATTTTCCGAGTAATAAACCTTGTCACCCCATTTCGGTCACGCGTCACTTTTCTTATTTGAATAAAGAAATTAGCGCCCGTTTTTCAGGCCTGAAAACTGAAACAAAATGGCGCTCTTCAACATTAAAAATGAGTGCACGTTTTCATTCTACATCATTACCCTCCCGGCCCTGAAGGTTGAATTTCAGACTTTTGGTAAATATTCCCCTGAAAATAAAACGCAAACAGATTTCTGGACTCATTAAACTGCCGCGGTGCATTCGTTTCAGAAAATTTATCATTCTAGCAAAGTTCTTTATGCGGGGATAAGTAAATATTTGCTATTTCGCTTTAATATTAATCTTTTTCTGAAATTTATTTTATTTTCAGGGTTTTAAGAGACCACGACATTTATATAAATAACCGTTTATTAATTCAAATTAGCTAAGACATGAAAATATGTCGAAATTAATGTAATTAAACGATGTTTCTTATCATTTTTTTGAAAAGGAATAACCCGGAAAGCCTCTCCTTTTAGAGGCTTTTCTACAGGTAGGATAGTAAGGATAGGGAAGGTAAATGTGAAAATTTGTACGTCACAAACACCCAGACCAATCGAAAATAAATCTTTCTTAAATTTATCTTGCACTTGGCTGGAATCAAACACGCGACGCCAGTTTCGGTTTCGATCGTCTAACCAACTTTGCCTGTGTATGTATTTTTTTTTGCCTCAACAGAGGCTTACTACCTTTTTTTAATACAAAGGTAAATTTAGCTTTTTTATTAGCTTTTTTTCTCCTTTTAATATATTAATCTTCTTACAGATTATTTTAAATATGTTAATTTTATATTTTGTAAAAATACATAATTTTAATCTGCCAAGTTAATGAACAAAATATTAGTAGGTTTGTTTGATAATCAAACCCCAATATACATCCCAAACCTGAAATAATTAATGATTTTATAAACCTTATTTCTACAAAACCCTTGTAGACCCAAACCACTTTTTCTACGATTCTCACCCTCCCAGTGCTCGTTTGATACACTTCTATATCAACCACAGTCATTTATTACGACCCTGTCATATGGTAGAACTACCCTTTCTATAAATGCTGTGATCTAAATAGAAAGGGACAAAGTGTATTGAAAAAAAGTTATGGGATGCGGAAAAACCTTCTCAAATGGAAGCCTCAAATTTGAGGTATTTTCCACATAAATTTCTTGCTAACAAAACTAATGTGATCTGTACGTAATTTATATGATTTCTTTCTCGTGTTTCTATGATTAAGTAACAATAGAAGGGGAAATGAGAAGAAAAAAGGGGAGAAAAAGCTATTTGTGCGTTAAGGGTTTTAGATAACTGAATAGCGTGAATAATTGAAGTGTAGTTTTTAGACAGAAAAACAAAGCGCGCTTAAGAAAGACTTCGATCAATTAACTTTTTTTAAATTGAATTTTGTTCATTGTCTTTTTTTTACTATTATTTTATTTAGTTTTATTTCATTACAAATAAATATATTAAAATAATCAACACGCCATTCCACAAAGCTTATGCCGAATCAATAAATTATATTTTTATTTTTAATTGCAACAATAAATCTTGAGAGATAAATTGTCTTCAAGGTGAAAAAAACCTTTACTATTCTCCACTACTCCTATACCGCTCCTTATTTGAGGAAATCTCTTTACAATATATATTTTTGCTAACGAATGATATATTTGCAAAGTTTTTTTTTCGTAGTTTAAAACAATGACAGCTTATCAACAATTAGACACTAATCCACAATAAATATCTATCTGTGTGTGTGTGTGTGTGTGTGTGTGTGTGTGTGTGTGTGTGTGTGTGTGTGTGTGTGTGTGTGTGTGTGTGTGTGTGTGTGTGTGTGTGTGTGTGTGTGTGTGTGTGTGTGTGTGTGTGTGTGTGTGTGTGTGTGTGTGGATAGAAAACTGCATTGTATTACGAAGTGTTATCTTTATCGTAAATTATATTCCTGCACAGCTTACAGATACAGCTTCCTGCACTTCAGACACCAGTCCAGGGCAATAAATAATTAACATGAGAGTGAAAGATCACCAATATTTAATTTGAGCTACCGGGGATTTGAAATCGGGGTCCCTTACACGGTAGCGAGACTCCCTAACCACCACACTACGGAAACAGACTAATAGTTAATTATCAATATTTTCAAAGTATTTTTATAGACTCGCTGTATTCTTTTCTGTTGAAATCTATATAAAAGCTTGTTAACTGAACTTTCTGCCCTAAAGCACCCTTATAGAATCATTACTGCGGAAAGTACCTACTACCGTGCAATTTTTACGTCAATTTAATCTCAAGAACCCGTGAAGCTTGAACATTGAACTTTGCAATATCCGCGGTTGTTACTCCGTGAAAATATTATACAAACCCGTGCCTGTATCGCTGCCTGAAAGCGATTTAAAATCTTCACGGGAATAACGATGAACGTCTCTTTTTTCTTAACTAAAAAAATAACTAACCAGCCGTTACGTCGCTTCCCGCAGGGGTAGGGAAATACAATAGGACCTCACACCAATCTGTCTTCGAAAACAATCTTCGCCTTTTACACATTTATGTATCTCCTCATACGTACCCGCCGATTATTCCAAATCCTGACCTGACCACACTGAACATTTAATATGTAAATCTGATCGTGAATATTTCTACTAAAAGAAAAACTCACTTCATTTGAAATATGTATACAACTTCCAATTATTATATATTAAACAGTGTATAAAGTGATCACTTAAACCACTCAATGCCAGATCGATTGAATTCAATATTTTTCTTAATTCGTATTGAAATATCAATAAAAGTACTTATTATGAATTTTAAAAATATTAATAAAAAACATTCCTTTTACTTTTACTTTTTTTAACATTACTTTTTTATTTCGAGTAAAGCTTAGACTATGATGTTCTCTGCGTTAATCTAACCATTACTTTAAAGAACACGCCAAGTAAATCAAACAAGAACATCAAAACACATCTTTCATTGAAATGTTTTGATGTTTTCAATGTGTTGACATTCATTGTTTTTCCCGGCAATATATTTTTTTTAAACATTATTATTCCATCCCTACATTGACATTGTTCAGATGAACAGTTTTGGATTCAGCCACTGGAAATGATTTCCTTCCATTTGTAACCCCATCTTAACACCCTTGGTTAGCACGTAGAGAGAAAATTTCGTTGGTATTATATTGTGTATTCCAACTGGATTTAATGGAGAACTCGCAGACTTCAAATTCAGAGAGTGAACGACCGAGCTACATGTCGGTCGTGCTTCCGCGCGCAATTTAAAGATATATAATATGTAATAAAATACCTAGGTACCTACCTATACATTTTATTAAGTACTTACAAATAGTACCTACATAAAACAGTTCAACCACCAGATGTCGCATGCGTCGCACTGAATAAAACAAAAGACATCAGATAGAAAAAATATAATATTCTGAACTGTCAGAATCAGATAGATAGATAAAAAAAATATTATAAAGATAAATTAAGAATAAACTTATTATAAACTTTAATTAGAAAGCAACACATTGTTTATTTTATTATTTTACACCCACTTTACATATTATTTACACCCAATTTACGAAGGAAAATATTACCACGTTATATAAATGTATTCAGGAATTAGACTTTTTTGGAATATATTATATATTGAAAAATATTTTTATCATTATTTTAAATACACACTCTTTTCAGTTCAAATCATATATTAATTTTGAATAAAAACTTATTTTTTAACACAAAAACGGTATTTTTAAAATAAAAAAAAATCAATTACAACAAATTATATCTAGGTTTAAAGAAAATTAATTTGCGATTTACTGTATTTTCGTTCAGTATCAGTATTCGTTAAGTCGCAACTTTATTTTCTTTAAATTCAGGTAACATTATACGTAATCGGTTTTTTTCTGAAGGCACCGTATAAAAAATAAGTTTTTCTTTGAAATAATCATACGGTTTTGAAAAGAAAAGAGTTATTGTTAGGTAAGGAGCCTAAAAAATAATAAAATTAAAAATGATAAAACTATTTTTTCTATATACTTTTATTCCAAAAAGGGAAAAATATCCAATATACATTCTTTTAAAAAATAATGTTTAAAGAGACGTGTGACCTCCCCTTAAGAAAAATCGATGTTACGACTCTCCGCGTTTTATTATGTCAGACTCATTTTGCAGAGAACGCATATCGTATTTAATGCACTGTGACCCGTAGGGAATTACAGGCTTGGCGACCTATAATTTAAGTGATTTTTCAACTGAAAATTGTAGAAATATTTCAAATTCCCTTAGTTTTCGAGATATTTCCACTTTTATGAATTTTCCGAAAACCTACCCGTTAAATCAGTTTTTTGAGTGCTACTTCTTCAAATTTTCATATGTTAGGATTCTAATTTATGTTTCACAATAAAATACAAAAATAAATTAATTTAATATTATCTTTTGACATCTCATCAATTATGAAGAAGAATATAGAAGTCTGGGCATTTACGGGGCTGACGACCGTCATAGGCTGGTTTAAGTGATCACTTTACACACGTGTAACATTCACCAATTCTACACATTATTGACAACTACACTACTCAAAATACTCAGATTTTGTGAACAAGTATTTGGACACACTCAAAATGTTGTAAATTAATTTAACAAACATTTTTCACTTTTATTGTGAAACACAAATTAGAATCTTAAAATACAAAAATTTGAAGAAGTGGCACTCATTAAAACTGATCTAAGGGGTAGATTTTCGGAAAATTCATAAAAATGGAAATATCACGAAAACTAAGGCAATTTTTCTGAGGTCATATTTTCATTTTTTGGTGAGCCATAAGCTGTCCTAAAACCTCTTAAAAGGAATACGTTGGATTATGGGTCACCCTGTATATAAATATATGTAGTCGTAATTTGGTTTTTAAAGATCACTTTTCTATCTAGATGTAATTCACCCCATATTTATTCACTACTCTCATTTTGCAGTCGACTAAAATACATAATTTTCCAATATCAGTCCACGCTTGTATAATTTTTTGCCTGATGGGATTTCCTGTTCGTTAAAAACAATTTATTACCTGGGTAATTTCATTTTACGTGATACGGTTTTTCTCATTTCAGACGTAAGAGTTTCTCGGGGTAGGTCCTATATATTTACTGTCGCTATCTCCACAAGAAATATCATGAACACCCTCTCCGTTCAAACATGTTTAATATTGACATGTATGTTATATTGTGGCTATACGAGGTTCTACGTATAAAAAGCTTCATTAAAGATTAAAGCCTACTTTATTACATCCCTTTATTACAAAATTCGTATAACGAGACGAATCTAATAGGATTCCGTCTTAATTTAAGTCGTTCAATTCAGGATTCTTTGATGTTCCCTTCGCTAAAAAGTCGAAAGCACAGATTAATTTTTGAATTTATTATAGAACATTACTTATTACCTTATGCGACATTGATACTGAAATCGAGAATCAATTTTGTAATAAAATCATGTTAATATATTCCAATCTATAAATTATATTCACGGATAGATTTTTTTGGTTTTATTTTATTTCACTTACTTTTTTTCAAACTAAGGTTAAAAAATTTTTAAATGAAGTTTCTTCATACTCTTATATTGATCTTCAAACCCTTATCTGCACCCAATGATGTATAGCGTACTGCATTGTATAGAATTTGGTTGGTTGGAAGATATTTTGGTTGGTTGGAAGATATTGTTTTTTAGCAATAAGCCCGTCATTGTGTTTATTTATTTTCTGTACCTACATAAAGTTTAAATAAATACATAAATTAGAAACAGTGTTATCTTGATCGTTAAAGACACGAAAGAAAAGTGATCAACCTTCCCACATACTTTATATAATTTTACACATTTTTTATAGAAAAAAAACTAAAAAGGCCTTTGTTTGCAAAATTATTACAACTTTATTCTTTTACCTAATTTAATCTCATTGAAGCGCCTTTGAGGTAGTTTTTTTATGAAAAATGACCTATATAAAGTATCCAAAATTATTTTGTCTTCTTGTATTAAAGTTATTTAATAAAATATTTTATACAATTAAAATAATAATAAAAAACGGCACTCCAAGAGACAAGTCAAAAACTCAATATCGAAATAAGCTACTAAAAGAAATAATTTTCTATAAAGGTCTAAATGTATACCCATTCTCCACACATTTTATCCATGTAAATTTTTCACTTTTACCGTTCAGAATTTTCTTCTTATTTTGTTACGTACTTCCTGTTCTTCGTATTTGAATATTCCAAATTATATCCGTTTCCTACTTTATATTTCTGACAATGCTTTGATATATTTTTCAAGAAAGAAAACTCCTAGTTGAATCTAGCAAAAAGTATAAAATATTCATTCTTTATCAAGGTGAAACACACTAGTTTCTTCACCCCATTTTCTTGAAAATATGACTAACAGGAAGCTGAAAAACTCACCACTGAAATACACATAAAACCTTAAGATCTGTCATTGTCTACTTTTAATAGATCACTTTATACACTGTGTAACATTCACCATTCTAGCCGTGGTTGATTGAAACTGAAAAATACATAACTGGAGTATACATAAAATGGCTAACGATAGTCATTGTCTCGTTTCAATTGATCACTTTATACACTGTGTAACATTCACAAATCTACCCATGTTTGATGGAAACTGAAATACACATAACACATACAACATATAAATACACATACGAATAATAACTTCAAATATTTAACTCAAATTCACAACATTTTGGTTAAGTGTGTAAAATAATTCGAGAAGGATCTTGCAAACATTTAAAAATAAAAAGATCTCTGCAACATAAAAATCTTACTCAAATCAACCATAGATACTGCTGCTAACTCACACATGAAGCAACGTCTGAGTTACACCAACCTATGACTGGTATTTTTTTATATAAGTTGCATTTATTATTTCCCTTGCTTATAATGTACAAGGTTTATATTGTAGATTATTAAATGGTTTTTTCATGTTATTTTTTGAAATCTCAACATAGATGAAGAAGTATGGGGAAGTCTGGGAATTTACGGGGCTTACTTCAAATTTTGGGAAGTTCTTTATATATATGATCCAATTTGGAAACAATTTGTACAAGAAACACTAGAATTTTCATCTATTGGTGAGACGATGAAGCTTTTTTATTAAGGAAGAAACTCTTATATTTGTATGTGAGGTCCGAATTCTGGATTATAATCACATACATGAGAAACGCGAGAAAATATGCTTGAATTAGAGACAATCCAGATTTGTGAACAAGTATTTGAACACACTCTAAAAGTTTTTTAGTTTTTTCTAACTTAAAAAAATGTTAAATTTAATCTTTGTTGGGAACAGGAGCGACAATCTAGTGTGGGCCAATCAAGAACTTCTCAGCATTTGCTCATTGCTAAGAAAAAATCACGTTGCACTCCTCAGGAGAAGCCGGACTGATGACTTTCGTCAGCTTCCGTTCCACTAGAAGAGGGTTCGGTATTTTGTGAATGTGAAATCACCAAGATTTCCATTCTCTGATTCATATACATATGTTAAGGTGTCAAAATTTAACATTAACTTTTAAAGTCTTTTAATGTTTATGCTAATATATTTTTTCTCTTCTTATTTCGTTTTTATTTTACAATATACAAAACAAATAGTGAAAAGAAAAAACAATGAACAATAAAACGTAAATGGATTGTGCCAAAAAATCCGAACGTGAAAGTGAAATCAAATTGTTCTTTAAACGACCTCTTTCAGAATGTTGAAGCAAACTTTAACCGGATTACTGAAACACATTGTATGAGAACTTTACTTATAATAGTTGTAAAAGCTATTTTCCAGAAAAATATAAAGTTCTTCTTGGAATAGCGATGGACTAATGGTAGCATAAAGTTCTTTTCAAAAGAATATTTATTATTTTATTTTGTACTTATTTTTATCCTTCGAAAAGAGATTACAAGCACGAAGAAAAAACAGTTGAATTTCCATATACGTTGTTGAACGAATATTGAAAAACACGAATTACGAAATACATGAGTCTATAAAACACATATTTATTCACAATTTTTTTTCCAGGAGTATGGTCGCATATATGCGACCAATACAAAACATTATTTATAACATAATTTATTTCATTTATTTATGTTTAAAATATGATTTTTGTCAAAATTTCCAATGTTGCGAAAAATCATGTTTACTGGTGTATGTTTTTTTTTATTCGAGAAAATATGTTGCTTACAGCATCGACTATGATATTCTTCAAACCCTCATCTGCACCCAATGGCGCATAGGGCACTGCATCATATAAACGCAGTGTTATCTTGATCATGACCACATGGTCCAGGATAATATTGAATAAATATTAACGTGAAAAAATCACTTATATTTATTTATCCCCCTACCCCCCCGGGACCTCCAGTACGGTAGCCAAGCATGCTGACCAGTACACTACGGAGGCTGACAAAAACTACTATGATATAAATTATAAAAAAAATTCACTCACTCCTGCCTTGAACTGCCTACGCTGATTAAAAACTCTACATGCTTATATTCTCATACTAGACTTTCAACTACCAACCGGGAATAAATAAAGCACATTAATCCTCCACTTCCAAATGCATGGAAATGTATGAAATTATTCCATGTTGCATTTGCCCAGAATGCATGTTATTCCAGTCTCCGGCGCTGGGGGTGGGGACGAATTGTTAAGAGGGCAATTTAAAAACTTTAGTGGATGAATCTTTTGAAATGGATACTGCATCTCTGGAGATAAAAGGAATACACAGTAGAAAGCTTCTGTAATGATACGATTTCTTTTTCTGTTGCAATTTCAAAGGAATCACCATTATTTTATATGTTCGATATTCCATTGTGAAGATTTAAAAATAATTGTATTATCTGTATGGAAAACCACAAAAATTCATTGTCTTAATTTTAACATGTAAATTAACTAACTAACTAACTAACCATCACGCCGCTTCCTCGCAGGGGTAGGTAGAGAGAATAGAACTTCACACCACTCTATCTTTGCAAACATTCTTCGCCGCTTCCGCGTTCATGCATCTCCTCATACATACCCGCCGATAGTTTCGACTCCTAACCTGACAACTTTCAAGTATTTGTCATACCTGATTTTTCTCGGTCTCCCTCTGCAATTAACTTGTAAATTAACATTTGCAATGAACTTGTAAATCAACTTTTTATATGTATTATTTACATGTTATTCATCATACACATAACAAAAAATAATAATAATGAGCCTTCACTAAGTTTTCCTGTGCCGAGGGCGCAGTACTTATTTATATATTTGAATGAAAATTTTAAGATAGATATATGAAAGAAAAATGATGTCATCATTTTCAGATCTACCCACCTCTATTATATATTTGTTAATAGCTCTTTTATGATTAGTTTTTTTAATGACTTTATGGGTAACGGAAGCAGGTTGTACAACTTTATTGCATAAAAATCAAAGTTATTTTGACCAAAAGAGGTATGTGTTAAGTTTTGTTTAACGTGTTTCCGTGTGTTAGATCTTGTAGTTCTAGGTACGTTTCCACGAAGTGTGTAAATTGTGATTAGTGTGCTTTGCTGGGAGGTGTTTTCTTGTGTTATGTGAGAGTAATTCTGAAAGGCATATTGGTTCCACTACACTTTCTGTCTGACAGTTTGGATTTATAAACGTATTTATAGTACTTTTGGTGTCTAAATTCTGTAGACAGTTTTCACACAATCACCCTTAACCTGTTGGCATTCATTTTACTTAGCCACCGTTGAAACAGGTTTCGAAACTACCACTAACTAATATTTAAGGTACGACCCACTCACAAATTTACAATTTATATTAAGGCATTGTTAACACTGTGCCGAAAGGTTCCAACATCTGTAAAAATCGGCAGCTGAGACAACAAAATAGTAAACTTTGAAATGTAAATTTTACAAGGAGAGGAAAAAAGTTTTTTTTAAAAAAAGCACGTACCTATTTTATAGGTAATTCGGTTACAAAACGCCATGGGTACCATCCGCCTTTGATAGTACATTTCGAATATATGGTATTTTATTAAAAGAATATTACAAAATGTGTCCTTGGTACGAACTCAGTAAGGACATATTATTGCAAATATACGTATATACAGTGATGCATCGCATAACGTATTTAATTCGCTCCAGGAGCAATTTAGTCATTTAAAAAATCCGTTATGTGAAAAGCGTTTTCCCATAATATGGTATATTTTTAAAAAAACAATTCTGGGAGCGGAACCATAGACTTTTCGCACGTTAGACAAACGCGGATTTGTGTTTACTTATGTACTAAACGTCTTAATTTTATATGTAGTTACGAGATATTTAAGTATATAATTATAATAAACTCATTAATAATCGGTAAGAATCGTTTAGTTTCAAATGTAATAGACAAACAGAAAGTTCGTTGTGCACAGAGTTCGTAGGCAACATTTTGAAATAACTAATTATTTAAATAAATATTAAAAAAATCATTTTTGCAATGTCCATGTTTCCACTCCATACAATGAGGAAAACAAGATATTTCACTTTTTTCGTCAAACCAATCACTGTTGACTTTGCCATTATAGTTCGTCTTCTGTTTTCTGCTACACAAATTCATTTCTAGAAATGTGGTCAATTATTGTGATATAATCCAATGTATGTATTTAATATTTTTTTTTAATTGTCATTTTCAGATCGTTTGCGGTATTGCCGAAGTGGTGATGGGTAGTGTAGCAGCCATCGAGGAACGAGACGAGCTGAACCTCAGTATTGGCGTACCTGCCGGAGCCATGATTGTTCTCGCTGCAGGTAAAAATTGTAAAAAAATACAAATGTAATATAAGAAAATAATTGTGTGTGTATTTTACACTACACACTACAAAAGTGAAACTTGCTTATGCAAAATCTTCATACACGCAGATTTGAGATAGAAAAGTTTATTATCCATATTCAGAAACCCCGTTAATATTTGACCTTCTAATGAAAAGTCCATATCGCTCACTCCTTTCAAGAACGTCATAAATAAAAAAACTTGATTTTTCAGGAGAACGTTTTTAAAGTTTAAAAATATAACACAATGTATTAAAAATGAATATCAAGCCACTTATTGAACCTTTTTCTGAGCAACAGATATTTTTAGGTAAAACCTGAAGGTTTTTTCTCCATTTGAAAAATATTTAGTTAATTTAAAAAAAATAATTAAACAATACCTTTTCTTCAAAATGAAAAAACCACATTTTCTGCCCTGTAGCGGGTAAAATATTAAGTTAAAAATATGCCTCTTTTTCTGGGATATAGTACATTTTTTAGGCATTCTGAAAACATGCATAACTCAAAATTTACGATTTTTGATTTATGACGTTCTTGAAAGGAGTGAGCGATGTGAAGCCGATCCTTTATATTTTACTATCATCAAACGCAGATACTTTGTGGCACATTTTACGAACTTTATAAAATTAAACAACTTTGTTTTAACCATTTTTTTATTATTAGTACACTTTAACCTACTTTTTTTGTTATTTGGAGTTGCTACGCAATGCACAATAACATTTAGGATTTCGTTTTTGGTAAGGGAATGTAATAAATATGAGTATTTTAATATTTTCAATGTTTTGGAATTTAATAAACCCTGATGGTGACAAGGTTCTTGTTAAAACCGGTATTTTATAAAGTTAATGAAATTTCGACTACATTCAAAGAGATCGCATTTCGACTGCATTCGGTCTACTTTCATTATTCTCTTACTAACTCCATGCTTCTTGTCTTACCCTTGATTATCAATTGCAGTGCCTTGTACATTTCTTCTCTGAGCACATGTCCCAAATAGAACACACTCCAAGTTTTAATATTCCATATTAGTTCCCTATTCACTCTGGCTTTTTGGAAGACTCTTACATTGCTCACCGTGTCCGTCTCGGATATCCGACGAATTCTTGGATGCATCTACATCTCATCTTATTAATATCATTTACCTTGCTTTTTCAACATCCAAATCTACAGTCATCTCTTTCAAAAACCATATGCTTTACCATATATACCCAGCCCATTTATCGTAAACTTTCTCTAGCATTTCTCTAGCTATAATCGTTCTCGAAACGTTAGGTATTATAATAACACTTGCAGTAGCTATTAAATGGTTTCCATATTAGTGGAACAAGAAAAAGCTTCTTGTGCGAAGCTTATAAGCTCGTTCAGAGGGGAAATACGGTTGAAGTGTTGGACAATCTGCGCTTTCCGTTTGTTCAGCGCCTATCATAAATCCACTACAAAACTTAAGAGCACTTGGTTAACAAAATAGTACTTAAATGGAATCAAAACATAGATAATTAATTAAGTACCTACTCGAGTGTTATTTGATTAAATGAAGTTTATAAAACTAAGAACAAAATACAAAATATACACTTAATAAAATCAGAATTTTATGATGATCAGAGTCATCGATAAATCGTTAAAATCTCAAAATAAATTAGGTTTTTCACGTTTTGTTAATGGTAATAGACAAAATGGGTATACATTTTATATGAAATTAAAATGAATAATGATATGGGGCCGTCGCGACAGGCCGAAAAAAACGATTTAGAAAAGGATGTTTGCTCTTTTAAGCGCTTTTTGACCACAATAATGGTACCGCAATCTGCTCAAAATAACAGCAATAGCAATACTAAACATTGCAGGTGGAAGATGATGTACCATATACTTGACAGCTGCTGTAACTTTTTTTTGCATTGTTGTTTCAAAAAATTGTAATATTTTCATTGCTGTTCAACAAGCATTGTGAAATTAAACAAAATTATAAATTAAATTAATTTTAATTTGATTTATTTTCTATTCCGTTTGATCAGAGTTCCATAGCAACGTGTAGCCGAGTACTGCAGCTAGTAATAAATAAACACGTTTTTTAAAACATTTTTTATAATTTTAAAAGTATATCTATAAATCAGAGATTGAATAACTCTGTGATCCTTAAAGGATTGTAATATTCCACTTGGAACAAAGAAAATCTGAATATCAAAACGAATAGATAATTTCATGCAAAAAATCCAATTACCATAACAACAGCAGCAAACCTATAGTAGCTGTAAAAACGCTTTAAAATGTTGAATTTACAAAGCATTTTCTGTAAAATAATGAAAATATTTGACAAACGTTTAAAAACTCTCACAATCGGAATAATTCTATTCATGTAATATAAAAATTGTCCGAATTTCATGTTTTGTATTGTACATTCATCGTGTGTGTTTTAGAAATTTAATTTTATACCTATACCATGGATATTTTTTTGAATTTATATTTCACGAAATAATTTTCAGTAACTCGTTGATAACACAATGAAAGTTTTTCGAATACTTTTTTAACAACGTCGGGTCGGAAACGGATCTAGCTGACTAACTGAAGTAACTTCTAATCCCTTTCACTGCCTACACCTGGGCACTTCTAGAGAATTTGGCGGTGGTTTTACAAACTTGTATTTATTTAGATTGGCAGTGACAGGGATATTGAAAGCTTTTAAATGTAAATTCACAGTAAAATCGGGATACAATTTTGTTTCACAATTTCGCAAATTAGTTATATAAAAAAAACGCTTTGCAAGACTAGGTCTGTCAGGAAGCCTAGAATCTTCTGTATCAGATCTATATATATATATATATATATATATATATATATATATATATATATATATATATATATATATATATATATATATAATATATATATATATATATATATATATATATATATATATATATATATATATATATATATATACATATATATATATATATATATATATATATATATATATATATATATATATATATATATATATATATATATATATATATATATATATATATATATATATATATATATATATATATATATATATATATATAAAACAAACATTTAAAATTTGTAGAGAATGGGCGTAAGAACATAAGATAAATTAGTATTCCGATTCATTAAACACAGTTTTTTAACAGTTTAAATTTTCCACGAAATTGGGCAGGCTTTGTAATTTTCATTTAGTGTTGTCGTAGGGTCTTACTTATTTGGAATTACGAGTATTATTGTACCGTGTCGTAGCCGTGAATAATAGCACTACGACATTCTGCGAAATGAGTTTTCTCTCGGCTTTTTTTCTCGTCAAATTTTACAACTCTATAAAGAGAATATTTTGGTAAACAGTGTAATTACAACAAACCGACAGAATGACGTGCGTGTAAACGCATTCTAGGGGTTTTTTCCATTTTATTATCAACTTTATTTCAACAAATGAAATATTATACTCAATATTCTTGATATTTAAAGCATTTACTTTGTGATTACTCATTTTTACTATTATATTCTTTTACAAAGATAATAGTAATATTAACATATAACAAACAACTCACCAAGAATTTTGTCTACCGGTTTCGAGACGTACCCGTCTCTTCGTCAGGACAATCACTACAACAGCATGCAAACAATACTATGATCACACGTGACGAAATAAGTGTGTGAACAGTGCTAGGGTAGTAACGTGTAGTATTGTTTGCATGCTGTTGTAGTATTGTCCTGACGAAGAGACAGTTACTTCTTGAAACCGGTAGACAAATAATCCCCGTAAGTGATTATACACTAATATTACAAAAAAAAATGTAAATGAAACATTCATTTTAATTTCTTATTCTTACTTGCTAAAAACTTTTACTTACTACTTTTACGTAATTATTATACCACAAAGTGACTGCCGAATCATTAATATGTCCAGGGTTAATCGGACTCTTCTTCTAACCGTTATCTGCACCCAGTGGTGCATAGGGCACTGCATCGTATCGACCCGTGATCTTATCTCGATAGTTGATTGTATGAAGGCAAAAGCGCGATACTTTCTTATTCTATCGCTTGGTATCGTTTTGTATGCGTCGCTCTCTTTCGCTCCACTCTCGTGGCGTCGGAATGTATGCCTCTATTTCTTCTTCTCTCTACGATATATCTTTCTTCTCTCTCGTGTAACGAAATATGCCTAATACGTGACGCGTCCTTGAAATTTCATACTCAATTCTCATCTAATTATCGTTCATCGAATCGCGACCTGAGAAGCTTCATTTAAAAAATAATATTACATTTTGAATTATCTCTGAAATTTTATCTCGAGTTTTTCGTATTTTATTTATTTGCAAATAGGTGGCTATCTCTTTTATCACCCTACATACTAACTGCTCGTGTGTAATGTATAAATAACGAGAATTTTATATGGAAAATGCCATTTAAATATGAATAAATTTTTACTGCTTGAATTTATCATGCTTGCTCTAAGTGCCTACAAGGGACTTATGAAAATTTATTATCAATTTCTCGGTATAAAGAAACTGGGTAGATTCTTACTGAATATTCAACAGAAATGAAAGAATCTTTTTATAGAAAGGGAGTAATATGTAAGTTTAGGAATTCACAGGGCTTATGACCTGGCATTGGCTGGCTGAAGTAATTACTTTTTATTAACACTTTGAATGGATATCTCAAAAAAGCTGAAAAAGTCCATTTGAAAAAGGAATATGATAGCCTGGGCATTAATTAATATTGTCCATCAAGTGATCATTTTGTACTATGTGTAACATTTACCTTTCTACCCATGATTGACAACCACATCACTCAAATTTGGGAAGGTTGTATTTATGCTTCAATAAAACGATCAACTGCATGTAACTTCGTTCGTCGGCGACATCTGTGATTGAAATTAGTTACTTTTTTATTTTAAAAAGAAACCTTCATAAAATGTATAGGATTCTGTTTCGAATTATTCATGTACTAGAATACTTACTTCCTAAATCTCATTTCAATCACAATTTTAAATGTGTCAAAAAAACAGTTGCCAAATACTGGATTTGCATCACTTTGGAATATTTATATCAATATTTTTTTTAATAATAATATTTATTATAATCATTTTTTATTGATAATTGGGGTAGTTCCTTAATTTAAATTATTTTAAAAAAAATGGACATCCTGAAAATTTTATTAATTACTTTTTAAATTAGGTTGATTCCCGAGTTTGAATGCAATGAAAATATCCATTACAAAAAAAATGATTTTGAATTGCATTTTATAGTAGTTTAAATATTTTAAAAACTTGATATTATTTGAGAAAGCAGCCCTTAAAGTTTACTTCGACGACAAATTCAAAGTCCACGTAAATTATTTATTGTTGTGACAGTTGTTTCGCTTTAGGATTATGGCCAGAGACCTGCGGTTAGTACCGTACTCTGCCGTAACTCTAATCGTGTTTACAAACGAGGTCTTACCTGAAAATGTATTAGAGGTATTAACTATTAATAATGAATAATAGTTATTATTCAGACCTAAAGATGGAAGTTTAGTTTCCAAATCTAGTTAACTCAAGTGGTATAAAAACAAGTGTTTCCTTAATCATTTTAAAATACAAATTAGTAGACTCAAAAAATCTGTGTTTAATTTAAAATACATAAATTAAAGTAAAGAGCATTTTCATAAACCGAAATTTCCTTTTTTCTCTGATTTTTCGCAAAGCACTCGGTAATCCGAACGACCCACTGCACGATTTAACTAACTAACTAACTAACCATCACCCCGCTTCCCCGCAGGGGTAGGCAGAGAGAATAGAACGCCACACCACTCTGTCTTTGCAAACATTCTTCGCCTCTTCCACGTTCATGCATCTCCTCATACATACCCGCCGATTGTTACGACTCCTAACCTGACCACTTTCAAGTATTTGGCATACCTGATCGTGCCATATTTTTCTCGGTCTTCCTCTGCTCTTTTTTCCACTTACGTTCGCCTCATAAATTTGTTTTACCGTTCTTTCCTCACTCATTCGTTCTGCATGTCCAAACCATCTCAACACACCTTTCTTAGTTTTATCGATAATGCTTATCTCAACTTTGCATTCCTTCCTTATTTCACTATTCGCACATCTATCATACATTGTTTTGTCGCACATTCTTCTGAGAGATCGCATTTCGACTGCATTCAGTCTACTTTCATCCTTCTTTTGCCAACTCCATGTTTCACTTCCATACATTAGAGTTGGAACCAGGATTTACGTTCGGATTAGCGAGCTGGCACTGTATAACGTCCGGTCGTCTGCTTATTGCAGGTTGGAGCGTCCACCGCAGCGTCCACCGGAACGCGGGAGGGCGTCGGGGCGGCGCGTGCTGGTCGCGAGCCCTCTGGCTTATAGCGTGCTCGCTGCAGCTAACCCTGCTTGCCCTGGTCATTAGGACCGCCGTCAATCGGCAGCATCACGGGGAAGAGTGAGTATCTAACAACCAATCAACAAAAAAAAAAATTTTTACTTTCTTATTTTTTCTCATTTGTTTGTTTTGAATATGCTTCTTACCTTATATTTTTCTCATTTATTTCTTTTAACTCTTACCACTCTGTAGGCCAGACATTCTGGCCAGTATGATTCTAGTAGGCAGCTCCGTGGGCCACAATAGATACAGGTATAACTTTAATCACCGATTTCTCTATCACCCAAGTATATTTTACCAAAAAATATTTCAGATAAATACAGTTAATCTTAATTAACATGGTCATACGAATTGCCAGACAGAGTGTCCCAAAATTAGGGAACCAAAATATTTATTTTAATGGTAGAAAAACGTTGCATTTTTTTGATCAGAGCAGCTGATCAGTTATGAGAAAAAATGGTCAGAGTGGAAAGGGTTAAAAATGCTTCTTATGGCTATTTATTATACCTGTATATTGTTTTTTCATGTTTTGCCATGTATTAGTTTTGGTTATTAAAAAATATATTTTTTGCAACATTATTATTTGTGTTCCAGTCTTTTTAACCTTAATCCCATGTCCCAAAATGAGAAATAGAAATTGCTCATCGGGAATATTATATATATGACTTATGTATGTAATATGTTTTGAAAAAAATTAAAATAAATAAAATATTTGCATTTCAGTCTTGTTTATTTTGTTGCTATTGTGACTATGTTTTTTAAAACCTTATTTTTATTTTTACTATATTCCACTCTTTGTTTTTGTTTCATAACGTATTTTATTTACTTTTTTAACCTTATTAACCTTAAAAATGATTAATAAGTAAGTAAAATAAAAATAAAAACTTAGTAAAAAGTATCTTCTAAATAAAAGCTTTTTCAATGCAACATGGCTCTAATGAGCTCCCATGTATACAGAGTAGTGAGATTAATGATATGTCCAGGAGTTCCAAAAATTTAAGTAGTGTGGTTGTCAAGAACTCTTAAGTGGACAAACCCTGATTTGTGAACATAGATTTGGATACTCTCAAAAGATTGTGAATTAATTGAGTTTTCCGCACAGTGAAAAATCAGCTTTCTAGACTAGAATGTGAATACTGGCGTCCTGAGCTGAGATTCAAAGATAACTTAAATTTCATTGATTTTTATTCTCAATATTATTAATACTTAAATCATTTACTTTGTGGTAAGTCATTTTGACTTATTTATTTTTTTACAAAAATGTTATTAATATGTCTAATTCTAGTGCATGTTTAACCTCGGCTCGTAACGCATGTCTGTGTTGAAAACTTTAGTGCATGTTGGTCTTCGGGTCGACCAAAAATCACATGTGTTAGACATTTTGTGTAGTTTTGAGTGTGTAAATGGTGCTATGGTGGTGAAGGGTGGTATTGTTTGCATGCTGTGATAGTGATTGTTCTGACGAAGAGACGAGTACGTCTCGAAACCGGTAGACATAAAAATCTCGGTGAGTGGTTATATACTAATATTAATAACAATTTTGTAAAAAAAAAATTAAGTCATTGATTTTTGTTTTTTCTTTGTATTAATTTTCTTCAGTACGATAAACTTCCTTACAATACTGATACCTCCCTAAGTAGTACTTGGTAACAGGCATCACAGTTTTCTTCTTCTTTCTGATTTTAGCCATACCAGTAACACTTCTCTGGCAGTAGGGGGAGTGCAAGGCATTCTATCCTCGGCTGCACTGTGCGCGTGCGTAGCAGCCGCAAGGGTTCGCTGTCTGTTTGGTAGCGAGCCACCCTTACCTCTGCGGAATACCAACTGTCCGAGATCCACGTCACACACTGCAGTGTCAATGGTAATATTGTGATACATCCTTCTTTCCTCCTTCATCTTTTCCTCCTTCATTCTCCTCCTTTAGATCCTGTGGGTTTGCCTGGGCCGCTGGCTATTCCTCTTGGGATATCGACTGCCCGCTATCTCTTCACCTTTTCGGGGGTCTACGTCCTTCGGGGTTATCTTGAAGGGAGATACGTGGAAGTCTGTCTTACGACATTCTGTTATTGTGCTCATTCCAGCATTATTATATATGGTTAGAGCTTTCAAAGATGAAAATAAGAAGACGTACCAGACAACGTAATAATGTGTCGTGTATGTGTACACACGCACGATATATATATATATATATATATATATATATATATATATATATATATATATATATATATATATATATATATATATATATATATATATATATGTATATATATATATATATATATATATATATATATATATATATATATATATATATATATATATATATATATATATATATATATATATATATATATATATATATATATATATATATATATATATAAATATATATAAATCACATTTAACTACCATACTGGAGCTCTCGGGTCGATTCTCAGAAGGGTTTATAATAAATTAGGGTTTTTTTTTCAATCTAATATTTATTCAATATTAGACTGATACCTGATATTGCATAATAAACTATCTAATAAACCTTGCATCATTGGGTGATTATAAGTGTGAATAGTAGTAATAAATTTATATAAAGAAGATATTGCTTTTTAGCAATAAGCCCGCCAATGTAATTATTTATTTTCTGTTCATGAAGTTTAAATAAATATATACCAGTATCACTTGGAAACTGCTACGTTTGATTCCAATATGCCTTAACATGTTGTTTTTCTTTTTTACGTGTATGTACTTATTGTGTATTCAATTTGTTTCACAGTAGGAAGATACAAATAGGGGAGTGACGCATTTACTGGTCGTTTGCTTATCTCTCAATAGATGTTTATCTCGCTTTTATAGGTCCCGATGACGTCCAACTACACCTACCCAGCCGCACCTAACGACGCCAATAAGTGCCCCGACACCCTGAGCTCGGAAAACGAAATGATGGAAATCACCTTGGGGGAGAGTAAGCACGGCGACGCCGAACCAACCCCCGCTGTAAAAAGGGTCCAACCGCAAGACGGGTTGGTTAAACTCTCCACCTACCAAGACCAGGCCCTTTCTGCAAACATCCGCGACTCTAGTGTCAACAAAAATGGCACATCGCCATTCAAGCAGCGAGCGAGCGAAAAAATTAAGACTGATAAAGATCAAACCATCGAAAAAGTTGCCAACAGCGTCGACTTTAGCAAAAACGTGGATTATATGGATAAGTCCAATGTCAACAATACACATCCTAAAGTTAACAAAATTTTAATGTAAATTAAATATCCCCTATTCAATAGTGTACTTTTTACAGCGCATATTTTTAAATTAGTAATATTTATTTATTAATCTTCTTTTTGTATAAATATATATATAATTGCTCTATTTCACAAACTAAATAAGTAAAATGCGATACGAAATTTTTAAGAGAAAGAAAAAATCTAAACCCATATATGTAGTAAGGAAAATGAGGAATTTGGTCAGTGATGATCGAATACATATTAATATATTAGCATGTCACCTATGTCTTCAAAACATTTTAGAATTTTTACTATGAACCATGGACAGATCTAGTCAGCAACTCGGAGGATTTTAGGAGAGCCAATTGCAGTAGACAACTGCTAAAAGACGTTAAATTCCGTAAAATTTCAAATCTTAGTCACATTCTGCGGGGTAAGAGGTATCTACAGTTTGCTTCAAAGGATACTGATAGGGAAATTTGAGGAGCAGCATGATCCTGGCAGAAGGCAAACATCTTGGCTGAGATGTAAGAGATTGGACCGGGATAATGACATGTGAGGGAGCTGTGAAGATAGAAAAGCCCTTGCCAGAGTGATTGCCAACGTCGAGGTAAAAGGAAGATTAAATATTACGTTGGGTGTTTAGGCATAGTTGTACAAACGTCAAATTTAAAAATGTAAATTTCGTAAACGTAAAACCTTTTTGAAATACAGTGGAACCTTTGGTTACGACATCCCTGAATTACGAACTAAAATCCAACAACAAAAATGACTCTGTGCGAACGGACGATCTCGATGAGATCACAGACTAAGAACGTCATAATAACAGAACTGCGTCATAATATGTACGTGTGAAATGATAGTGATGAAGTAAACACGGAAAGAATTAAGTTCACATAACCAAAGGTTTCACTTTACTTATTGCTAACGTAAAATCGATACCTAAATTTATATTCAATATTGCAGTAACATATATTATTTATTTATATAAATTTATTTAGATAGTAATGTATTAAAAACCGTAAATGCGGAAAAATTATGTATGATAGATGTTCGAATGGTGATATAAAGAAAGAATGCAAGGCTGAGATAAGCATTATCGTTTAAAATTAAGAAAGGTGGGTTGAGATGGTTTGGACATGTGGAACGAGTGAGAACGAACGGTAAAACAAATTTATTAGGCGAATTTAGTTGTAAATAGGAGCAGAGAAGAACCAAGTAAAACTTGGCATGATCAAGTATGTCAAATACTTGATAGCGGTCAAGTCAGGAGTCGAAGTAATCGGCCAGTTTGTATTAGGAGATGCATGAATGTGGAAGAAACGAAAAATATTTGCAAAGACAGAGTAGTGTGGCGTTTTATTCTCTGTGCCTACCCTTGCGGAGATCGGCATGATAATTAGTTAGTTAGTTATAATTTATAATCCACATTATGATCGATTTGATGCCAGGTGTATTTTTTTAATTATTGTTTTAAAATTGCATTATATCAACTCTTTCCCATCAAAACGTAAACGCAAGTTTTTTTTGTACTTAATCTGCGCAAGTAAATATACTCACGATCCGACAAAAAAAACAGGTACTTTTTTGGATGGATTCACCTGACTAGCATTTACGATATTTTACCGAAAATCGGTCGACATGATTGTATGAAATATATTTTTTTGAATTATGGAAAGTACCAAACGCCTGTGGGGTTTTTTTAAGTAGGTACGTGAAAAATGTATTTGGGTAGTTGAGAAAATTCATGGATTATTATTTTTTATACAAATGAGGATTAATTTTGTATCAAAATTGTATAATATTTGCATTTTGATTGTTTGTGTATTTCGGAAAATTAATTTCAACTATTGTCACTATTGTTTTGAAATAAAAAATAAATATTTTAAAAATGATATACTCCCTTTAGAACTTATATAAACCTATATTATTTTAAGCTGTGAATAATCATAATAAATAAATGTAAAAAATCTGATTATAAGGTCCTAAAATCTTTTTTATGTAATAAAATTGCCACAGATTTAAATAACCTTGTTTTATTTCTACTCATTTTTATGAAAACATGAAATATTTGGTTTTATTCATTTTCATAGCTTTGACTAAATATCTTTTCCCACCCCTTTAAGAAGAGAATGGGTTTTGTCATTACCGGCATCATCAGACCAGTTTGATAATGTCGGTCACGACAAAACCCGGTCACTAGTCAAATAAACCTCCCGTTTAACCCACTTTTGGACCTGTAGAGATTGCATGGTATGTATGATGTATTAATTCATACATAATCCTCAAAGTTCGAATATACTACACAAGAACGAACCGTTCTTCGATTCAGTTAAGATCTTGGGCACCATTTTAAAATTGTGTTGTGTGTCTTTCTGGATACTCTCACCTTCATTTTTTTTAATCGCTAGTATACTTTTTCACTCGTGCGTTACTGTCAAAAATTCGGAATCCTTAATAAAATACTGGCAAATACCTAAAAAGTGTAAACATAGTTGTAATATTTATAACAATGAGCTTTTAAGCACCCATTGAGTATGATGTAACTCTAATTTATGTATACTTTTCCTTGAACACACATACATACATTAAAATTACTAAGTTAATATGCCGCGATGCAATGAAGGTAAAAAAACCTTAGGTTTAAGTTTCTCTTTAACCTTACCTTTTTCCCTTAAATTTCTTAAAAATGTTTTTATGTATTATTGCTTTTTCGTCCTTAAATATGAAATCTCAATCCAAAATTCCCGCCCACATCCTGTATATCCACATCTAAGGACCCCTTAAAAACTATCTAACGCATAGAATATCAAAGTCCAAAGCCAGGGATTTTTTCATGCAACGCGGTGGAACGGCGTTCCGGCACTTTTTTTCACTGATTTTTTTTCTTGGATTTTTAAAATCAATTAGACGAAACGATGTTTGAGCTTACATAATTTCAATCTATATTTATATAATTCATCAAATTAATAAAACATGATATTTGTTTTTTTTTCAAAAACGCTTAATATGAAGTGAGTTCTGGCATCTTTTATGTCTAAAAAAAGGCATTGGTCCAAGCTTAACTCCGAGGCGCGAAGTTTACACCCATTGTGTGGCCACGCTGTGCACGCGGGTTTCCCGCAAGGTATCCGACCCTCCCGGAGTAGGTAGGTACTTGATGGAATACGGTTTTGATATACTTGCAACACCATATTTGTACTTAGTATATAATTAGTAAATTAGTAGTCTACTATAGTATTTTTCTCTGGAAAAATGTCAACATCATCGGGTTTTACAAAAATATCGTAAAACAAATTTGACTTATTATTAGATAAGAATGTATTTAATATAAAAATTTTAATTCAGTTTAAACTCTGCAAACATATTAATTTTTGAAAATGGAGGCTATCGGTAGTGAAGTCGGTCAAAAGATGCGTGTAAGTTTTATAAAATATTCACAAAGTTATGATCACTTTTATTATTATTATTATGAGTTTAGTAAACTATCCTGCTCTGATACTATTATTTATTTCAGAGCGCTATTAAAGCCAAGTTAATGGAGCTGGGTTGCTATGTCGGTGAGTAATTATACTTGTTTTATTTAATTAATTTGTTGTCGTGTCCGACTGACATCCTGAATGCGATTTTTTTTAGATGACGAACTTCCAGACTATGTGATGGTTATGGTGGCCAATAAAAGAACTAGATCGCAGATGGAGGATGATCTCCAACTATTTCTCACTAATAATACCGAAGCATTTGTCGGTTGGCTCCACCAAGTACTACAGAAGCTTCAGGAGGTTACCATTAATACTTCTCTCGGTTGGTTCCATTACTCCTTCATGAACATGTGTCTTACATCATATAATTTGTCAAACATGTCGAGGGACATAATCCTATCGATATACTTGACAAAATAATAATTGATCTTATTATAGAGATTCTTCTGTGTTTCGCTTAGCCTTGTTTGATCACTTCAATTTGACAAATCTTCAAGATTTGCATATAAATAATTCACTTAACAATATTTATTCCAATTCCGGAATTAAGTTCTCATTTTTATTTATATATATTTTTTTCTGTTGCACATCGAACCGACGCTGTGTGAACTTAAACATTATCATATCATATTGTGATCAGTTGTACACTTCAGAATCAGATGGATATAGAGTAATTGAATATTTAATGCTTGTAGATGTAGATGAAATTAGTGAATGAGCTTAGGACGAATTATATTACTGCTACTTGAGAATGAAAATATAGGCATAGTAGGGTACTATAGGAAACAGAGAATAGCAGTTATCGCATTTGCGGTTGCATACCTGTACTCGTACTAGCTTTTGTATACCTAACACTTGTTGATTTATTGAGATCGTTTGTTTTTATCTCATAGGACCTTATTTCTCTGATGTACAAATTTATATAAGCAAAATTATAATTTTAGTATTCTTTTCTTATTTAAGGTTTTTTGTTTATGATTTTTTATCTTTTACTGTCGATTTTGGCATTTTAGTTACCAATGCAAAAAAATCTAAAACAAAACACTCCACAGACTCAAGTTTGAAAAAAGAACGCAAAGATAAAGACAAAAAGAAGGAGAAAGAAAAGGAAAAGTATAAAGCGAAGCTGAAACTCAAGGCGAAGAAATCTAAGAAGGAAAAGAACGCTACTCACGAGTCGGAAAGGATCCGACCAAACGTCCCGCCGCTTCTCATGAACCTCGAAAAGGAATCTTCTCCCTCGATAACCGACGTGTTTGCCGGACAGATCCTGAAATCGCACGGCTATAAATCATCCATGGTTGTCGACATGCAAACATCTTCAAATAGCGAGGAAAGCAAATCTCGCAGGAAACTGTTAAACCGGAACAGATTCCCCATTATCGATCCTAACACCGTCAGCCAACTTTCAGACACATCCAAAGACCTTTTCAACAGCACCGATTCGTCGGATGTTCCTTCTATGACCATCGCTGAAGTCTCCTCTTCCGTTTTAACGGGGCAGCCCAGAGCGGAAAAAATTAAAGAGATGAACCAAATCAACGCTAAAATACAAAGTTTGAAAAAAAAACTTTCGGAGCATATGGATTCTGGCTCGGAGGATGAAGATTTTATCAATCTTCGAACTGAAGCCGAAGAATTAATGGGAGTCGATTTCAACGAAGAGTCTACGGTAAGTTTCTGAATATCATGTCTAAATTATTATTTGACAGGCGCCGTGGCGTAGTTGGTTAGACGCTCGACTGTAAAACGGGCATCGCGGGTTTTATTCCCGCCAAGTGCAAAGTAAATTCAAGAAAAATTTGTTTTCAATTGGTCTTGGTGTTTGTTTACCTTCATGTAACATTTATCTTCCCTATCCTTACTATCCTACATGCAGACTAGAGTCTAATAGAGGCTTTGCGAGTTATTCCTTGTAAAAAAAAAATTACAGTGATGCCTCGCATGATGTACTTAATTCGTTCCAGGAGGAAGTTCGTTATGCAAAATGTTGGTATATACAAACGCGTTTTCCCATAAGAATACATGTTTAAAAAAAAAATTAATTCTTTAGTGTAAAATATGGTACTATAACATAAAAAGATACACACATTTATTTTTTATTTTTTAGTCAGACTCGGATTTAGGAGAGTCTACTGGAGCTCTTGTTGCATTCTTTTTGCATTCTCTTTGCTGCTAACTTCTTGAAAAACCTTTCCAAGGTTGTCTCTTCCTCTTTTTCAATGCCTGTCGGAAATAAAGGCCGATGGAGTTATTGCAGATTGTTGATCCTGTCAGCCTTAGCTTAGTTTGAATAGTGAGTGTTGGTGAACTCCTGAACCTCTCTCCGTTTGACCGGAATGTCCTTGATGGCAGCAATTGAAATTGGTTGATTTGGTTGCTCCTCTTCATTGTCAGATGAAGCTACCCTTTGAGCTTCATCTTGTTGCTGGACTAGAAGGGCTTGGAGCTCTTCAGTTGTCACAGCTCTTCTCGGTATTCTTCAATAAAGTCTTCCACATCAAGTTCGTATAACTGCATTAGCTGCGAGCGACCCTGGAGCGTTTGAGTGGCAAGATAATTATAAAATATAAGTAAAAAGAGAAATATTTTTATTTATTACAAAAATGCTTATATTACTATTTCTGTGAGGCTAGCAGCTTTTTATTAAAAATAGGTATCAAATTGTGGTAGAGTGGGTTCGAACCGAGAAACTCTGACTCACGGGTCCGCGACACTAACCACGGGACCATAACCCTACACGATGAAATACGATATGACCAGACAGATGAAATACAATACAGTCCGTTGTGTGAAGTGAGGTTCGTTGTGTGGGTCGCTTAATCGATGAACAGAATGTTCATTATACGCAGCATTCGTTATGCGAGGCATCACTGTATACGTTTCTGTAGATTATCCTTATTCACATTTTCTCAAGACCAATTTAATTTCTGCAGATACCCGTTGAAACCGTCCCTGAAATTAAAACGCCCCCATTGCACCGAGAACATTCTCCAGTCCCCGAAGAGTCTCTCACTCCTGCCAAGTCACCGCCACCGGCCCTAAAGCAAAGAGAAACCATCACGGCTCCTAACAAATCGCCTCCCGGACCCAAACCTGGGACTCTGGAACTTCCGATGATTGAGTTGAACCTTCCCAAGAGACCGCTTCGAGACCGGCTCGGTGTGCGTCCCAACTCGGTCACCATCTCCAATGATAGAACCGTGATAACGAGAACAGTGAATATGGTCAACCCGTACCAGTCCAGTAAGGGAAAAATTGAAAAGCACGATTCTAGCACATCAGAAAGGTAATTTCAATTATTATAACCGACTTTTAAACTATTTGCTAACACATTGTTTTGCGGGAACCGCTTCAAAGGATCTTTTATATACTGTTGGTAGAGAGCGGAGACGCTTGTAAGTGTTCTATTTGCTTACTTTTGGTCGAGCGCGAGAGACGCCAAAAAACATTGTACTGATAGGAATCGGGTTTGCGGTTACTTGTGATTAGTATACTGAGGGTCGGGCGGGAGACTGAGTATAATTAGGGTCGGGGTTGATGAAAAAACTGCCCGACAGCAATGTGTTAAAATGGGAGCATTTTTACCTCAAAAATTTCCTTCTAAGGACCGTGTACTATGATTATAAATGCTGAGTTTGTGGTCCCAATTCCACGTATGTATTAGAGCGGGTAACTGAAAAGAATGAAGCCATTACTATCTTTAGGGAGATACAATAGATAAAACTATTTATATTTAATTTTAAAAATAGATAATTGTGAATAATTTGTGGCATCATCAAATATGACGTCATTAGTTCTTTCTCCAAGAATCAAATTTCCAAAACTCGCATCCCCTATTACCTCGCCATTACTAAAATGCTGCAGATTTTAGATACCCTGCTGATGAATTTTGCGCTGCAAGGGGGAAAGTGACGCCCCGGCTTTTACAGCATTGCAACCAACGTAATGATGCAATACATTGCTAACTTTCTGAAATACGTTATTTCTAGAAGCGAATTTGCCAAATGAAATTATTGGGATTCGGGATTATTATAAATACAAAGGGAATCTTACGAATCCTTTTATAATAAAATTAACATTATGTATTCACATTCTAACATATTTATACGCATGTGTTATTGTTCATTAATTAATGTTCATTTCAGAATACATCTCGATAAAAATCCCAGTGCGACTAATGAAAAGGTATCTATAAAAAGCAGACTGACTCTAAGAGAACAAAAGACACACTCAAAAGATGAGATTGAACCTAGTAAAGAAGAAATTACTATTAGGAGAAGAATTGGCTCAAGGTACATTTTTATTTCATTGACATATATACTCACAATTGCCTTTAAATTTTACTTTGTCATAGCATACAACAGCATAAAATAAGATCAAAGTATTTACAGGGCTTACAATTTGTCATAGGCTGGTTTAAATGATTACTCTGTACAAGTGATAATTTATTATATATTAGGGATGTTACTTATTGTTTCGGCATTCACTTTGTGGTTGAATATAAACTCAAGTTTATATTTACACCTGTAGATAGAAGCATAGTAGTAGCTTCCGAAACTAGTCGTAAAAATATAATACATACTCATTTGGTAAAAAAACAAGTGTTTTATTTTTAATATATTAGGGAATTGGACCCCTTTCAGAATGAGACCTTAAGCATTGTTGTCAAACGGGTTTTCCACATCATTATGGTAATGCACTATAGTCCTCCACAAATTCTGAAGAATAACCATATAATAAAATTGTTGTCTTTCAAATTTTCAATCTACTCAAAATGTTACTTATAGTGTCCGAGATTTTTTCTGAGGTTTTCGTGACTTGGGTAATTTTTCTCTTCCAGAGTGGTTCCTCTGCCCCCTAAGCGTGATGAAGACACCCCCATAGCAGTGGCTAGCATAGTTAGGGCTCCGCCCCGGCCCACTATATTTTCAGGAGCCCCCGCCACCCAACTGCTGATGAGGGCTGTTGCAGACGCTCACAAGTCCCTGCTAAACGTTAGTATAATTAACTATTTAATTTCTAATAGCAAAAAAAATTTAAACCTCATATGATTTCTCATATGAGGTCTTAAAAACACCCAAGTTAAAAAAGCACTTATCTTACAAAATTGCTTACTTTAAATTACATTAAGACTTCTTTAATCAAAATGCCACCATAGTGACTGCAGAGGGAAAACTCATAATGAAGAACTATTGTTTTTTGACATCTCATCAAAGATGAAGAAGAATATGGAAGTCTGGGCATTTACAGGGCTGACGACCGTCATAGGCTGGTTTAAGTGATCACTTTACACACGTGTAACATTCACCAATTCTACCCATTATTGACAACCACACTACTCAAATTCTTGGAAGTTCTATATATATGAACCAATTTAGAAACCTTGTTCTTGAATCACTAGAACTTCACTAGACATCTATTGGTGAGATGTAAAGAAGCTTTTTTACTAAGCAGAAACTCTTATACATATTAGTATGTGAGGTCCGAATCCTGGATTTTAATCACACACATGAGATGTTAAAAAATAATATGAAAAAAACTCCTGTAATTGGAGATAATCCAGATTTTGTGAACAAGTATTTGGACACACTCAAAATGTTGTAAGAACTTTTGTGCCAGGAGTGGTTTGAGGATTTCTATTCACACATATAAATCCTGTTTATTTCTAAAATAATTTTTATTTTTTCAGTAAATTGTAACATTATTCATATTCATTGCACTATTTTGTCATATTTGATTAACGAAATTCATTTTATTTTACCTATACATGTAATTTATTAACATTTTCATAAAAATATTGCGATCATATATTATCCTCCCTCAAATACAAATAAGCCTTATATCAGGCCCTTCCGAAATTCCTAAAAAATAAGTACCAAAAAAATTGGTAATTTTCAGTTACTGGCAATACTGTGTTGATTCTTCAAAAATTCTGTATATAAGTTTGCAGCTCTGTAATTTCTAATTCATTATACATAATTTTATGCCTTTTAACTAAAAAAAAAATTCCCATAGATGCCTCCGAAAAATCCTGAATCTAAACCCAAGATAAAGGCTCTGGTTCGACCGATGAGAAGGAATGTAGATCCGAAGAAAATTATCATCGAAGTGTCTTCTGACAAAGTCCCGTCCTCCAACGTTTACGAAAGGCGAAATTCTAATTCCGATTTCGAGATTGATATGGACACAGAGAGCCTGGGAGATCTGGAGAGCGACGGAGAGAGCAGGAGAGTGACGCAGGATGAATCCGGCGAGTATGTTCCGGAGCCGTTGGGAAAAAAATTGGGCAATTTCAGGAGTGTGGATTACGTACCAACGCACATTGAATCCAAAAGTGAGACTGATGGCCCTGTTATTTCAAGAGTTTTGTAAGTATCTTTGTAGAGATAGATAGTATAAAGTCAAAGGACGGAGGTCATTCCTCATATATTTTTGTGTGTAATGTTTGGAGCTAATGTGCTGCAAAATGATTTATAATAGATGTAACCTGATAAAAGCATTATCGGTAAAATTTAAAAAGGTATGTTTAGATCGTTTTAACATGTGGAACGAATGAGTGAAGAAAGAATGGTAAAACAAACATATGAGGCGAATGTAGTTGGAAGTAGAAACAGTGGAAGATCGAGAAAATCTTGGTGGGATCAAGCATAAATTAAGGAATGATGGATATGTACGATGAGTATTTAAAATCCGATATCCTTAAGCGATAAAGTTAAAAAGTTATATTTTCTGGTCATAAAAAAAAAAATGTTTGTGTTTTTCACTCTAATAACGAAACACAGAACTGATCACCTTGGCTTCATGTAATTATCAATCTAGAAACCACTGTGTGGATACAATACAGTTACTCTATGCACCATCGTTTGCAGATTACAATTAGAAGTATTGGTTTTTTTGTTTTATGTTTTTTACTGACCCAATAATCCCTGACATATTTCAGAAACTTCAAAACAGAAATGAAAAAAACCTCTTTGAAGAAAGATCCACAATTTGTCGTCACCCTCGACGGCCTGGATCCCAACATTTTTCTCGAAAAGAAGCTGGTCAAAGAGAAGCAAGAGGCTAATCAGGTTGAGCCCGAAGTCAAGGAAGATGCCGATCCGGAGAAATCAATAGACAAAGAAGACTCAGATAAAAACAACACAGGAAAATCTGTTTCGCTAAGAACTGAAGACAATCCACTCCATAGAACAAACATTAAAATTTCACTGTCTAACTTTGATAGGAAAAATAGTCCGACAAAAACTGATCCAAAACCGAATTGTGAAATGGAAAAATCGCCACCGAAAACTAAAGATATTCTAGACAGGGAAAAGGTTGACAGTGGTGTTACGAGCAACAACAAGAGCACTAGCGAGTCCAAAAAACATTCGGGAACAAAAAGAAAATTGCCAGAAGAAAGCGCTCCTTCAAGTCATAAAGAAAGTTTTTCTCCGATTATTTTCAAAGATGATGATAACTCAAATTCAAAGTCGACCAGTGCACCGATCGATACAACCTCTTCATCCAGCAAATATGATTCTCTACCATCGCGTAAGTTTTATTTTGTCAATATTATCAGATTATTCAGCGTCTAATTTTATTCTTAAATCAATTTGCGGACTTAATCTGCAAATTGATATAAGAATAAAATTTATTATTTTTTTCGGTCTAAATAAATGTCTAAAAATCCTAATTAACTGTGGTATCTTTACTATCATCGTAAAGAGCAGATTTTAGCATTTACTTTTTAAAGATAACATCTTTCAAATGTTGGCCATGACTGCGTTTTAGAATTCCATTCGAGAGGCCCAATTTTTGATAACGCGTTCAAGCATTTCGATCGGTATGATGCGAATAATGTTGGCTTGCAATTCCTCAAATTTAACGCGAAAATAGTGGCGGATCTTGAAATTGAACAATTTGTAAAAAGAGTGAGTCTTTTTATGATGAAATATTAAACAATGAAATGAAAATACCGTAACAGTTCAACACGAGTTCATGTTATTTATTCCTCAAAGAAGAGTCTTAAATTTAAGTTTTGTACTGACATTTCCTGGTGAAACTGCATTTTATAAAATAAAATAACTATCTAATTTTTTCCACATTAATTTTATTTGACCACCAACAGGGTTTTTTTGTAACCGACATCATCAGGCCAGTCGGATATGACAAAACTATGTAATTTTTTTGGTTGAAAAAATTACGTAGTATGTAGTTATTTTATTTTAAAAGAGTCTTAAAGTCAGAAGTCGGTGTATCGGTATATTTCCTGATTGGGACCATTTAATTTGCAGTCCCGCCCGATAAGAAGCGCAGGACGTCGCTGACGCTCAGCATCCGCGAGGCCAAGTGCCGCTTCTACCCCGACTGCCGGCTGGGCGCGGCGTGCGAATTCTACCACCCGCCAGCGGCGCCCGCCTCTCTGTCCCCGGGCGCCGCCACCTGCCGCGCCTTCCCGGCCTGCGCGTACGGGGACGAGTGCGCGTACGGCCACCCCGTGTGCCGCTTCGACCGCTCCTGCGTGCGCATGGGCTGCCCCTACACGCACAGCAAGGTGCTCAAGACCAAAACCAAGCTAGTCAACCAGGCCGCGGCCGCCTCGCCTGCTGTCGGTTAGTATTAAGCTTGTTGGTTTGCAGTTAAAGTGACCGAATTAAACCTGTCCGGGAGTGAGTTTCTGCCGGTAAAACTGTCTATGGGGAGTGAGTTTTTTTCAATTTTTATAGTTCTAGGTTTTTCTAATTTTGTCCGCCTCCGTGGTGTAATGGTCAGCATGTTTAGCTGCCGTGCTAGTGCTAGAGGTCCCGGGTTCAACTTCCAGAGGGACCCCCCCTAAAAATAAATATTACATATTAATATCAGTGATTTTGGACTGTTTCTTGAAGTGCAGGAGTGATCACCTTGCCTTCATGTAAGAACCCATAAAAATAAAACTGCGAAAATACAATGCAGTACCCTATGCACCATTGGGTGCGGATATGGGTTAGAAGAATAATTTTATATCATAGTCAATGCTATAAGCAACATTTTTTCTTGAATAAAAATATATTTACACCCGTTAACATGATTTATATAAAAATTATCAAAATGTGAGTGAAACAAAAAAGTAATCTGAAGTGTGGTTTTAATGTTTAAATACAATTGCCATTTTAGAAATAAATGTCACCAGGCTTCAATTTTAAGCACGGCCGTTCATGTATGCCCATACTCCTTTGAGGAATGTTTCATTTGGAAGACCATGTATGGCCATACTCTCGGACAGGTTACATACATAGGTACATATGTATATAAAATCTAACAGAATTGACTTTAACATATATGTTCTTTTTTTACAGCATCCAGAGTGGTCCCTGCCTCAAACTACAAGTCAATATCCGCCACTACTTTGCCGTCAATATGCAAATTCTATCCAAACTGTTCCAACATATCGTGTTCCTTTTTCCATCCCAAGCCATGTCGATTTGGAAAGTTCTGTCTCAACAAGATAGAGTGCAACTTCTACCATCACGATATGCCGGCATCAATAAAATGGACCAGTATATGAATATCCACCATTTATTAAATATAATATAGCAAGTTTGATAAAACAACCAACACTGTGTTATATTTTTTTAAATATCGTTTTAATTTTATCATTGTGGATATATATCGAGTTATTGATTTACAAATTCGAATTTTCAATCACTTATTAACTTTCCCCTCCCGATGATATGTATTTACCACAGCTCGAGTTTAAAAATAAGAATCTCAGTATAAAATATAATAAATATGGGCTAATAATTTTTTAAGGGGCGAAGGGATTTGAAAATTATGTACAAATAGTTGAGACCTATTAAGAATAAGGAGAACAAAAGAGGTGTCGGAAGACCCCAAAAGAGATGGTTCGATGACATAATTGCTTTGGGGGGGGTAGAAACTGGCTGCAAGCAGCAACCGACCGGAGGAAATGGAAAGAAGGGGAAGAGGCCTGTATCCAGCAGTAGAGGACAGAGGGCTCATAAAGGAGAAAAAGTTAAGACCTTAACAAAGAGATTGGTACATAATATTCATATAAAAAACATTAAATAGGTAATTCCATCTTTTCTGACTTTGAAATGAGGCCGGCGCAGATGGTAAAAATACCCTTCCCGTTCTTAAGCATTAATCGACCGAACGGGTAAAAATACCTTTCCCGTCCATAGTGTGTTGATCTGAACATTTAAGGTCTCATTCGTTGTTTTATTTTTATATTTAGGTAAAAAAAAATTGCCAATCCATCGTTTGAAGGATGATTTATACCGTAAAAATATATCCCAATGCATCAGAAATTCACACTATCCTCATTCAGAAATTTCCCATTGTGATGTGTTATAGATGGGGAGGGAGATGATATAAAGAATGCGGAATTTATAGAATAATGAGATATCGATGTAGAGATTATATCTGTTGATGAGAGGACTGATTATTATATCAAATTTAATAATTTTTAATTTTTTTAATACAATTCATCGTTGCCTTTAACCTTTTCTCTGTATTTGTTTGCGCATCCAGCCCTCCTACGCAGGACTATTGTCAAGGAATACAGATATATATATATATATTTTTTATATCTACAATGCCTCAATATAATTTTTATTGAATAAATATATCAACCGACATCCAATGCGTTCTTTCACACTGAACCAACCGTGATCTTAATTTGGTAAATAAATTACATCACAAAATAACAAATTGCCCAGTCTGCACCACGCGTCATCAATTTGTCATCCACTGCACCTATTAATTTGAACTTGACCTACTGAAACTTTAGGCCATTAACTATACATGTTATGTTACCTTCGAGTTCAGATATTGATGAGATTTTAAAACAAATCCTTTGTTTAGTCAGTAAAACGTGTAAATAGCCGATACATTATTTAATTGTATTTTATCATCAACAGATGGCGTTAGTAGTCTGAATTCTGAGATAATCTAGAAATATTCACTACGCCCCAACGTGGAGCCACACGCTATCTGACCTGGTATTTTATGGCCTCACAATTTAGGCGATACGCATGGAGAGGTTAACCTAATTTAACACTTAAATAGTTTTAAATTACGAAGTATTTTTTTATTTTTTCATAAGTATGGAATCAAGACAAAAGGACATCTTTTCAAACTATTTTATTTTCTTGAAAACCTTATTTACAATAAAAAATTTACCGCTATTCTGATTTTATTAAAGCTTTTTTGTATATTCACAATTAAATATAAAATTAACCAGTATTGTGAATAAAACTGATAGCATATTTCTTTTTCAACCATAAATTTGGCAAAATGAGAAGGAATTTGTTTAAAATTTAAACTGAAGTATGTCACACAGAGGAAATCTGAGGAGGCTAAGAAAACTGAAGAAGTCCAGAGATGTCGCTAGAATTCCTATTTTGAATTTAAAATAAGTGTGACCGCATCACCTCATCCATACTCCAGGAATTTAATAGAACCAATTTAAGAATTTGTTTTATTTATGTTTTGTGCAGTGAGCTAGGGTGAAGTTATATACATTTTCTCTTTAATTTATTTATACAGGTAACGAATCTTTAAAATTTAGTTTTATGTTTGAAATTTGCTTGTACTTATTGTACATTAGTGGCCTTATGGTGAAGCATTATCTTCCAACCAACCAAAAACAATTTTTATGTACATTTACATATTTATGAAAAATATTTCGGGATAATTAGAACGTTCATGACAATGTCAAAAAATCACATTTCCTTAATTTATTTACTAAATAATTTAGTTTATTTACTAAAACATAACATCAAACAAAATGCAATAATCTTTGATAGAATTTATAACTCTTCCATATTGTAACGGTTTCAATGTTTTTTTTTCCTTCATCTATTTATACTAGTTTTCATATTGTTTGAGATTAGACATAAGAGTATCTTGGATGTACGAAAATGAAAAAACTAACTGTTCAATGATTGGTCTGTAAATATATTAAGACTATAAAAAAAGCAATATCATTACTGAGGTATCATGCGGAATAAATTAATTTACATTATTTCATTATAATTTTTTTTTTATATTCCATGCATACATTGTTTTACTGAATACCCATACACATATGTAGATAATTTTTCTTCCGTGTGGTATTTTATATGTTACACCTATTTTTCTTTAGGATTTTGCAAGTGTATATTAAATTCCTTTTTGTTAAAATTGAAATTATTTATAACATTTAATAAAGCAAATACATTTGTTGTGTATAATTTATTTATTTTTACCCAAAATCTAAAAAATTACTGAAAACTTAATAAGTATGAGGATATTGGAAAATAAACAGCACTCTAAATTATTTATTTAGTTTTGCTGATTTTGAACAAATATCACCTAAATATCGAAACTTATTGCCAGTCTATGTTAAGAAATAAAAAAATATATATAGGAGAGGATTGTACAAAAATATTAATGTCTGTTTTCAAATATCTTGTTAATATTTGATGTAATAATGAAAACTCTCTAATTTCTTGCAGTAAGTAGACTAGGTCTCATATTCAAGTAGCTTTTCTATAAGCAATAATGGATGCTGAAAGGTTCAGGTTTACAATGCATCTATATCAGGCAGAATATATCGATTATAATTATAGTTATAATCGCATTCGCATAACTAAGTTACTGCTTCTCATTCTGTGGTTCTTGAGAATTCGTGATCGAAAAGTGACAACAATGTCTGATAATGATATTCCCTAATAAGAGGAGACATTGGAACATCAGAATAAAACCTATGATCAGAGAAGTTACGTAATAAGTACAAAAAATAATGGTAATGAACATTAGTATGTATAATTTTACTATAGTTAATGAACAATACCTAAATATGGTGTAGTATTTATTATCTGCTATAGAACTTAAATTTTTTTAATATACTCAATTGGTAATCGCCAGTATAGTATTCCTAATACATTTCACGAAATAAATTTATGCTTTTCCTTTATAGAGTTCGAAAAACTCTATTTCTTGGAAAACAAAGTGTAGGAAAAATGTTGAAGCATGAAACTACATAGTCATTTTTAGCATTCCGTAAATCGCGAAAGTGGATTTCATAAATTATTCTGAGTACCTACCTATAATCTCCCGTAATTATAATTTCTAAGCGTTTGTATTTTTATCAACTGGCATTAATTTGCACATCAATGGCAACAAATGATTACATATTCTCTATCTGTGAAAACAGCTGTCAAATGTCATTGTTATGTAAATAATGTCATAATAAATGTAAATAAAAATATATCGATATAACTATAAATTTTTGTAAAAAAAAATAGTAAAGACAGCTATGCTATCCACTAAATTCTTATATAAATATCAAAAGCTCGTAAAGAAAATCAATATAAGGTGACAATTAATTACTTAACAATATGACGATATTTTTCATGTGCTGGCATTAAAAACAACCTTAATAACTATTCATTTCCAGATATATGTCCAAAAACCATTATGAGGTATTAAAACTAAAGCGTAACTGTACGCCCAAGGAAATAAAAACGGCGTTTATTAATATGTCAAAAGAAGTGAGTAAATTTAGATATCGAACTTTTTCCGGTCGTTATAAATCATCGTATATGTACATCAAACCAATTGAATTTTTTTGTAATATCTTGTATACATTTTTTATGAATAATAAAAAAAAAACAATTTTAATACTGTCTGCCTATCAGTGGTTTTTTTTTAAATCTGGAACATTTATATTCTGATGAAATATATGAGATAAAAGATTTTTAATTGAAAATAAATAGACACGGCCAGTACAATAAATATAGTTTGTATTTTCACCTGTTGATGAGAACAGCAGTAGTGTTAACATCAATAAACTCAAAAGTGATATGGATGTTTTGTTTTTATTTTTTAGATTTCTCAGGATAATCTACGAGAAAATTCTAGTAACATAACACACACAATTTCCATTTCCGAAAAAAAAATGATAATTCCAGAATGTAGTGCTTGTAAGATGTTTTTAGAATTTTTAATATATTCTCAGAAATACTTCACTACTTACTTGCTTCATCCTTCTTCTTGTGTCCAGTATTAAACAAAGCCCTCCCTCTTGGACTTCCACGGTTGTCTGTTGGACGCATCTCTCTTCCAGTGCAGGTCCGCAACTTTCTTAATGTCATCAGACCATCTTGTCTGGGGCCTACCCACGCTCCTGCATACTGTTCTAAACCTCCATTGAAAGCTGTCCCACCGCATGTCCAGATCTGATACAGAAGCATCTAGGCTTCCTGACAGATCTGCTCTTGCTAAGCAATTTTTTTTTTTAACTAAGTTGCGAAATTTATTGAAAATGTAAAACAATATTTGTATCCCGATTTAACTGTGAATTTATATTTATAAGCTTTTCCAATATACCTGTCACTGCCAATCTAAATAAATACAAGTTTGAAAGTCCATCACTAAATTTTCTAGAAGTACCCCAGTGTAGGCAGTGAAAGGGATTAGTGTTTAGTTCAATTAGTCAGCTATATCTGATTCCGACTCCACGTTGGCCGGTACAAAGACGCCCACAGCCCCGACCAGCACAGCAGACAGACACGGAACAGTGGAAAGACAAATCAAAAACAAAAGGTTCTAGACCTCCAGTCAAATACCTTTTTTGTCCATCTATCCTCAGACATACGTACCACATGACCTGCCCAGTTCCACTTTTGTTCCGCGATTCTTTGAGCCACATCGGTTACCTTGGTCTTTTCCCTTATCCAAGCATTAGTTTTTCCTTTCCTAAGGGATATATTTAGCATCCTTCTCTCCATTGCTCTTTGTGTTACCTCAGAAATTATCATTCTAAATTATTCAACATACCGTATATTCTAAAGGTGGGGACTGACCGAGCCCATTTTGTCGTAACGTAACACGTTACGATGCGAGCATTCGTATAGTCAGTACAGCTAGCCGAGCGCTCCATCCATAGTCAGAGCTCACGCTGCAAGCGACATTACGAAGCTACATAACAACGAAATGCTACGGTCAGTCCCTACCTTAAAAGGTTCCATTTTAATAATCAATTTATTCTTGATGATTGACAAGTTAATGTAAATTTATTTTATTTGCAGTATCATCCTGATAAAAGCAATCACACAGATTCACACTCGAATTATGTTCGGATAGTAGAAGCCTATAATACCTTAAGTAAACCTCGCAGTAGAGCAAATTATGATTTGGGTTTAGGCAGGACACATACGGAAATGCATTACACTCCTAGATCGTCTTCTTATCCTGCCCATAAGTAAGTAATTTGTTTTGTCAATATTTAAAGCATTAACTTTGTATAATTAAAATGTTACTTCGTTTTAAAATCACTTTATGTGTGTGTGATTTTAAAACAAAGTTTTCAAATTTTAATTGTAAAATGGAAAATCAGAGTTAGTGCTTCAAATATAAATTACATCAACTTTGTGGTCAGACATTTTTTATAAAGCATTTATAGATCTGGCATTCAATTTGTAGAACTCCATCTTAATTTATTTATTAAATATTAAAATCAAACACTTTTTTGTTTAGAGTCTACTAAATTGTATTTTATTATTAAAAACACATAATAATTAAATTCGTGACAATTGTTTCGCCTTGTTATGACATTTTCAAACTATTTTATAGCTATATAAACTATTGTATAGCTATATAAGGACCCTCAGCCCATTTGATCTTCATAACATTGTGAAAGAATTGTCATAGTTTTTAATTTTTGTGTTTTTTTAATAAACTACAGTTTTTTCAACTGTTACTTCACCGTGATTTTGTACCTAGACGAATACGTTTTTAAAATGGCAAACAAAAATCTCATTGAGTGATTACATACGTACTAACATAACTTAGATTTTAGTTAATTCATAATGGACATGATAATTTATTACGTTACATGTATTTTTTTTTATTTTATTCATCTTCAGAATTCTATGGTACAAAATTTTTAAGACTATCGACCTTTGATGATGGAAGTATTAAGTTTCCACGGGCTGACCTGTAAAATATGTCTTCAATTTACAGTGACAGCGAAAGCTAAACTGGCAGTACACAACAGAGTCCTGGTTCCAACCCTAATGTATGGATGGAAGCATGGAGTTGGCAAAAGAAGAATGAAAGTACACTGAATGCAGTTGAAATGTAATCCCTCAGACAAATATGTGGTAAAACCATGTATGACGGATGTTCGAATGGTGAAATTAGGAAAGAATGCAAAGCTAAGATAAGCATTATCGATCAAATTAAAAAAGGTGATTTAGACATGTGGAACGAATAAGTGAGGATGGAATGGTAAAATGAATTTGTGAGGTGTATCCTGTTGGAAATAGGAGCAGAGGAAGACCGAGGAAAATTTGGCATGTCAAATACTCGAAAGCGATCGGGTCAGGAGTCAAAATGATCAGCGGGTATATATGAGCAGATGCATTAATGTAGAAGAGGCGAAGAATATTTGCAAAGATAGAGTGATGTGTAATTTTATCTTCTATGTCTACCCCTGCGGAAACTGGCGTGATGGTTAGTTAATTTACCATGACCATAAAAATCTATGTACTACATGTTTACTGATATGTACATATTTTATTTATTTTTTCGGCATTAACTTTGTGGTAAGACATGTTACAATGATTAAGGTAACACTTGTTTTTATTAAAATTATTTTTTATTATTTTTATTTTGAATCAAAGAACATCGTAGCGGTCTTGCTAGTAATTATTTTTCGGAATTTGCAAATCACGTAATAGATACAAATCACTCATTCCACTCTCATAAATTAAAATTATTACACCTTGTTCCACATAAAGGCAAAATTATGAATTATTTGGATAATTTAGAAATCCAAAAAAACCTTAATTTTAATAATAATTTACTAAGCAATATATTGTTTCAAAATTCTTCACCTTTGCCTTCCATTTTTCCATTGTTTTCAAACTCCTCCCCTTGACTAACCCCTCCCCCTAACTTTCCCCTCTCCTTATTTATAAAACAATTTTATATTTTAGTTATTATTCAGACCTGACGATGGATGTTTAGCTTACGAAACTAGTAGTCTTTAATAAAACTCAAATGGTATAAAAACAAGTGTTTCCTTAATCATTGATAGTACATATATATATGAACAATTATAACGAACCTTTTTTTAATACAAATACATAGGTCTGGGCATTTACAGAGCTCTATACCTTTCGTTGGCTGTATCACTATATACATACATTGTGTAACTAACGTTAATCATCCCTCATGATCGACCATGTCTGCTTTGGTCTTGTAACATATCGCTCACTCCTTTCAACAACGTCATATATCGCTCACTCCTTTCAAGAACGTCATAAATCAAAAATTGTCAATTTTCAGTTGTGCATGTTTTCGGAATGCCCAGAAAATATACTATACCCTAACAAAGGCGGCATATTTTTAACTTAATATTTACCCGCTTCAGGGCAGAAAGTATTGTTTTTGCATTTTGAAGAAAAGGTATTGTAAAATAATTTTTTTAAATATACTAAATATTTTTCAAATGGAGAAAAAACCTTCAGGTTTTACCTAAAAAGTTCTGTTGCACAGTAAAAAGTTCAGTAAGTGGCTTGATATTTATTTTTAATACATTGTATTATATTTTTTAACTTTAAAAACGTTCTCCTAAAAAATCAAGTATTTTGATTTATGACGTTCTTGAAAGGAGTGAGCGATATCAACGAAAAAACATTTTTCAGGAGATCGTTTTTAAAGTTTAAAAATATAATAAAATGTATTAAAAATAAATATCAAGCCATTTATTAAACTTTTTACTGTGCAACAGATCTTTTTAGGTAAAACCTGAATGTTTTTTCTCCATTTGAAAAATATTTTGTGTACTAAAAAAAAAAATTAAACTGTTCCTTTTCATCAAAATGCAAAAACATCACTTTTTGCCCTGCAGCGGGTAAATATTAAGTTAAAAATATGCCGCTTTTGCCGGGATATAGTACATTTCCTGGGCATCCCGAAAATATGCACAGCTGAAAATTGACGATTTTTGATAAATGACGTTGTTGAAAGGAGTGAGCGATATGTATGGCTTCATGTAATTAGGACCATTCACAAGACAGCCCATAAGTGCAATGATTGTCCAGATTTCCATATTCTCTTCTCGAGAACAAATCTTCATCTCTTATATCTAATAAATATATTAGAGATAAAGATTTGTTTTTGAGAAATACCCGTAATATCTTGATAACAATCTCTTTGAGCTTATATTTAGTTTCATTAACTGATTCGTCAGTAACTTTGTGGTAATTTCTATTCATTTTTTATTTACGTTTTACTTGGTAAATACCACTATTTCTTAAAATCTATCGAAACACCAGTCACAATAGATTTTAAGAAATAATGAAATTTACCAAGTAAAAATTCAATTAAAATTAATCAAAAAAACTTTTATCTTGTATTTGTGTGCAAATATTTGGATAAGCTGAAAATATGTTTGATGAAATAAAATCATTTTTTGACATCTCATAGATTAGAATGAATATGGAAGTCTGGTGGTTTACAGTGCTTACGATCGCCATAGGCTAATTTAAGTGATCACTTTACACACGTGTAACATTTACCAATTCTACCCATGATTGAAAACCATACTACTCAAATTCTTGTAACTTCGAAATATATTATTAGAATTCAAAACATAGTGCTTGAATTCACTAGAATTTCACTAGAGACATCTATGGGGAGATTAGAAAGCTTTTTATTAAGCAGAAACTCTTTTATTTGGACACACTAAAAAAACACACAAAAAAAATTAACATGATTTTATTTATTTTTAATTTTGTTTCAGATAAGTTTAATAATAAAATAATTTAAAAGTTTTCCTAAAAATCTTTCATTGTTGTGCATTTTGGCATTATGCTTTAAATATGTTTGCAAACATTAAGTACTTTACTACTTTTTAACAAATAATTGCAGGGGCTGGAAGGATCCGAGTATGTTTTCAAATAGAGATCAATCTCAGGACTCATATTATGCATCCAAACCGTACTATGGAATTAGAGGAGCAAATAAAGTCAGCAATTCAACCATAGCAATGTATTGTGTTACATTTACTATAATTTTTGGAATAGCTCAATTTATTTTTATAAGGTATTTTTTTTTAATATCATCCTTTAATATTTAACTATGGTGCTTTATTTGACTTTTTTTAGTTATAAATTAAGATGATTATGTTCAGTGATATAATCGGCATTGATTTTACACCATTTTTCTGGGTGCCTGTCAAATCTATTGCAATGGCCGAATGGGGAATTTAAGAACCCTATAAATATATTCATTATCAACAAAAAAATTTAGAATATAAGTAAATTTATGTATGTATATTCTAAAAATGTTTATATCTCAATTCATCCTATAGTAGAAAATGTCTTCTCAAGAAACTTACCTTGTACAAATCACACAATTTTGTCAGATGACCACAGATTCAAAATTATTTTCAGCTGTAAATTCGGCATATTTGTTCAAGATTATTTCTCAGATTTTCCTTTTTCTAATATCTCTCTGAACCTTAGACACTGCGATTCTACTTGCTTTTAATCTTCATATTGTTGTGAATAACTCATCCTTGAAACTAAATAAAATTTGTTAAAAAAAAAAACTGCAAAAGGTTTTATCGGTATTTTATTGACAATATATTTGTGATTAACATTTTATTTTTTTCATGTATATTATGTTGTTTTAGTCCACCTCCGTAGTGTAATGGTCAGCACGCTCGGCTACCGTTCTGGAGGTCCCGGGTTCGATTCCCAGGGGGGGATCAAATAAATATAGATGATTTTTTCACTCAAATATTTATTCAATATCACCCTGGACTGGTACCTGAAGCAGAGGGCTGATCACCTTTCCTTCATGTGTTAATAATCAAGATAACATTGCATTTATATGATGCAGTGCCCTATGCACCATTGGGGTGCGGGTAAGGGTTTGATTGATTGATATTATGTTGAGTACCTTTTCAATTAATTTGTTCTCAAGAAAGAAGATAAGTTGTATTTTATGAGCAGATAGTGAGATATTCATATTTTTTAAGGACTACAAGGAGACATAAAGTTTCCCACTATGGGCAGGGTGGGTTAGTTATTACCTCTTTTATATTTGAACTGCTAATTGATCATAATTATTATTTTAGTTTTCTGTATAACAGAGGAAGAGTGCATCTAAATGAGAAATCGACCGAAAACGGATCTCTTTTATCTGAAGCCAGATCTCATGCTGATAAAAATGGAAATGATGAGCAAATTAGATTATTTTTGATGAAACTGAATAATAAAGGTTTAAAAAATGATATTGCATCAAAACCTTAAACGAGATGACCTACTTATGAAGTTACTACCTCGGCTTTAGTTGATATTATTATTTTGAAGTGAAAAATTATTTCAATATACCCTGTTACTTTGACATCTTGCTAACTTATGCATATACTTGAATAATAGTGTATTTTTTATACTATTTATATAATTTTAATATTTTTTAAATACTCATGTCGAAATCATATTAATTATTTATCAAATATATATTTTTTAAATATTTGTTTTGTTTATTTTGTACCTTTCTGCTCATAATAAAAATATTTACCGCGAAGACTTAATTTTTCTTGTTGAAAACAGTCTACATTATCATAATTTTTACTATGTTCCTTTACTTTTGAATAACACATGTCTTCAGGGTATCTCTTTGTCTACAAATGAATTGGAACCAACCTCTTTCGGTTGGGGGATTGGTCACTGGGCTGTCACTCGGCATTCACTCTGGTCTTCGGGTCTTAAATCTAAAGAGAAAGTCAGCTCTAAGGTAGTGCGCTCAGAGCTTTGAAAAGAGCTGTTACTGGTAACACTTTTTGAAATTGCGGTGGTCTGAGGTCCGTGGGGTGTTCAAATCCAAATCAAAATCCAGGGGACTAGCGAAAGTCTCAAGATGAAGCGTAGGAACAAATTCTAATACACGCAGAGGCTGGTAGAATACTATTGATTTACATATTAAGGACCCCTATTTATACCTGTATGTCATTTGTGTGTCGCTATGCTCGACCAATAGTGAGCGGCAGGAGGCTGACCAATCACGTCATAGTGGAAAAGGGCACATTCGCTTGCCATCTCTCTAGCTTTTATAAGGACCCCCCCCCCACTACTTTAACGCGGTCAAACGCGCGCTGTACAACGAGCATGACATTTACATAAAATCTTGTAAAATATTCACTAAACAATTACATTACTTACTACCAGTGCTTTTTTTTAAACAAGAAAGGTCCCGAAACTCACTGCATGTCAAGCTATTTTACTAAAAAAAAAATATTCCAGTATCATTTATATATCATATTTTATCATTTCGACGAATTATGTAAATATGGATTGTAATTACCAAAGCGCAAACATTGTTTCGTCTAATTCATTTTGATAATTTAAAAAAAAATGATCTGTGAAAAAGGTGCTGGAACGCCATTCCGCCGCGTTACATGGAGAGAAAAAAAAGCCCTGCTTAGTATGCTATTTTGGCGGAATGACCTCGACAACAATAAAAGTAATAATTTTTATAATTTTTTTACCGTTATTTTCACAAAATACTAGGTTATGGGTGTTTCACAGAGATAACATTATGTAGGGAACATAGGGAAAATAAAATTGAAATATTTTTGTGCGGAAACCCATCGAGCCACTTAATCTCACATACAGTGCTAGTTTGATTATATGAAGACTGTGATAATAAAGCGACGCAGCAACCTATAATCACAACTGCTACCAAGAAGAGGAGATTAAGTTACCTAGACAATGTGCAGATATGTATAATGTGTTCTTAGATTCTTATCTCTCCCTTGAGACTCAAATCAGCAAAACAACAAGTACATGTTTTTATCAGCTAAGGCAAATTAAAAGCATTCGCAAGAATCTGCCAGTTGATGCTGCCCGTCAATTAATAAATGCGTTTGTAATATCTAGAGTCGATTATTGTAACGGTATATACACGGGTCTACCAAACAATAAAATGACTCGACTGCAATCAATGTTAAACGCAGCAGCAAGACTAATTTTTGGAATTTCTAAATTCAGTCACATCACCCCACTACTTCACAAACTCCACTGGTTACGCTTTCCCGAAAGGGTTGAGTATAAACTCTGCCTACTCATGTATAAATCAATATACAATATGGCTCCAGAGTATCTTAAGGAGCTGTGTATTCCAGATGAATTGGTTGATAGACGTCTCACGCTTTGATCGGCTACAACATCTGCAATTGGCAAGTGATCTTACCAGCTCGCAACCAACGCACTAAATTTGGCGAGCGTGCCTTTGCTGTTGCAGGACCGACGGCGTGGAATGCTCTTCCACCAATGGTTAGAAATAGTGAGAGTGTGATGATCTTTAGAAAAAGACTAAAAACATATTTGTTTGCTAAATCATTTCCTCCATAATATTTTCCCCAATTCATTCACAAGCGAAGCGCCCTTGAGGTATTATTTTACGAAAATGGCGCTATATAAGTTATCTAAATTTATTATTAATATTATTATTAAATCTTCAAAGGGTTTATCAACCTTGGTTTTTGAGTTAATAATCTTCCATCACCTAAGTTATCTACTATGGTTAATTTTTTATCGGCTCTTTTGAAACTAGGGGACGTAGTACCGAATTGGAATATCATAAATGAGGTGACAGAAAACAAAATAACTTAGAAGCAAATGATGGAGTCGATATAATTCAATTTAGACAGTCTAAACAAAGTTCAAATAAGAGTCGAAATAAATACGTAAAGTATGTTTTGGTTTTGAATATGGACTTTACAATACTTTGATTTAAGATTAGACTATTCAAATTATTACATTTATATTTCTACTAATAGAAATTGATCAAATTATTAACATATTTGTTACAACCTTCCCCGCTCTAATAAGTACCTACTTAATATTTCACTTATACTTTATGATTCTGAATATTAATGTTTGTTATGTTGATACCTCTGATTTCGCGGCCTTGGTAGAAAAACGCTCGCCTTGCGTGTGGTTATTGGCGCGTCATTTTCACGTTTTTCTAATTTTTTATCCTTCTAATCGATGAATTCGTAGGTTATTAGTGAATGTGAAGTGAATAAGAAATGTTACTCTTGCCGCGTAATGGAATATTGTCAAACTGACCAATATTACCAAAAAAATGGTTACATATTCGAACACGCTATTTTGACAGCGGTTAGAGCGTGGAACATAGTTTGAAACTTGGGAGATTATTTGGGTTTACTTTGGCTCGGGGGCTCTGTGAATCAAATTTAAGTTTGTGAAATATATTCTACACAGTGAAAATGTCTTCGCCCAGAAGTCTGTTTAGCAAAACGGCGGCAAAGAAGGCTAAAATTGACAATGAAGGCGATCGGGAGCATACGACACCTCAGAACACGGAACGTAACATTCCGTCAACTAGTGTCAGAAAACCAGCATTCAATCCGGCATTATTATATTCGGCATTCTACACAGGGCCGACGATGTACGGCGGAGCGGGTGCCTGCAGTAGTTCTTCGCCCGTCAACCAATACGCCAAGTCCAAATTTTACGACCGAAAGAAAACTGACATCAAGGTAACCCCGAGCACGCCAGAATCCAACATGAGTCAGACGTCTCGGCGCATATTGGATCTCCTGGAGCAGTACTCGTCGCCGATATCCGACGCCAAACGCGTTCCCATCAACAACAGGCCTACGTTCAGCGCCCAAAAGAAGACATTAAATAATACATCAATATTCGACATTTCTAGAAAATCACTGTATGACGAATCTCCAACGCCGAACACGAGCAAGGCGAACCGATTCCGGGAGCTGCAAATACCGAGCATGGCTACTCTTATGAAAATCAAAAAACATAACCTTTCGAGCGGAAATGCGCAAGCCGCCATAATGGCCTCCATGAGCAGTTCCCTGCCTTACAAACCGGAATCTTATTCGCTGAGATCCAACGCAGACAACAAGACTTATAAGAACAAAATTAAGACAAGGATTAGCAGCCGGGCCAGAGTGGACGAGGAGGAGATGGCTCTGCCCGTTAATCTGCCCAACATCTCTCTCAACATGACGGGGCTGCCCACCTTCGTGATGGAGCCCTTCAAGACCCCGGTCGGCGGCTCCAAGCCCTTCCTTCCCGACAAGCACGCCTCGGAGAAGCAGCCCGGCGCTAGCGTCGTGTCCAATTTCAAGTTCACGTCCCCCGTGTCCATAGCCGAGACCGGCAACGCTCGAGCCACCGGGAAGTTCCAGTTCAGCGAGCCCCTCGACATCTTCAGTCCCGACTACATGCGGCGACTCAAGTCGGGCGTCTCCAGCTCCCCGGAGAAAAGCTCACCCGGTGCCGATATTAGTCATATTTACCCTGACAATCATTCAAACAAGTCAAATAAACCCGATAATATACCTCTCGTCAACTTCAAAAGCGGAGACGCGGAACATAGTCCAAAATCGAGCGTGAAACGGCCATCGGAACAGTGGAACGGCAACGAATCCAAAACTAAAGATACGGAAAAGAGTCCTTTAGTCAACGGCGACTTGAAATCGTCCAATATATTCGGGAAACACTCTCTTACCAAAAACGATTCCCCGAAAATGAAAGACGGCTACGACGAGATATTGAATCCTAATATTAAGAAAGTCAAGTCGGATTTGCCGTTGCCTCCGAGCCCCATATCCGGGCTGGAGAGTTTCATCAAGAAACAGCAGGAGCAGTGGGAGTGTTCCAGCTGCATGACCCGGAACGACCAGAGCAAGGACAAGTGCATCTGTTGCGAGGCCGCCAAACCGGGCGCCGTTCCCGCTCCCAAAGCCATCAGCGCTCCTCCGTACGCCGGCATGTCCAGCTTTATCAAGAAGCAACAGGAGCAGTGGGAGTGCTCGTGCTGCATGACCAGAAATGACCAGAACAGAAACAAGTGCGTGTGTTGCGAGGCAGCCAAGCCGGGCTGCGAACCCGCTCCGGCGGCTGCCGTCAATTTCAACTTCGGCAGCACTCAAAACACCTTCAAATTCGGCATAGACAAAGCTAACGATACGGCCAAACCGACTTCCCAAGAAAAGTCCACCCCGGAGGTCACCAAAAAGACAGAAACTACGACTGCACCTGTCGGAGGCTTTGTCTTTGGAAACCCCGCTACATTGTCGGGAACCAAGACTGATACGGCTCCTGCTGGAGGCTTCAAGTTCGGCGCCTCCAATGGCAGCTCTCCTGCCCAGAACAAAGTGGCGAGTCCTCCGGCCGCCACTCCCGTTTCTGGCATCTCTTTCGGGACTAAGAAGGAAGATACTCCGAGTGTGCCAGTCGGAGGATTCACATTCGGAATAAAGAAACCCGAAGAAAGTAAAACCTCGACTCCTGCAGTGGCGCCAACACCAGAGGCGCAACCTGCACCGGCAAAACCAGCGAACCTTTTCTCATTCTCCACTCCAAAATTGGCGAGCGAGACTACTACTCAAGAGGAAAAACCAAAAAACACATTTGGCGCACTGCAAAATGATATAAAGACGTCTCCCATTCAACCTGCGAAGCCTCAAGAAGCGCCGGTGTCGACCCAACCCGTAACTTCAGTTGCCAAAAGCCCCCCGGCATTCTCCTTCGGAGTTCCCCAAACTTCCACTAAACCCGTGTTTGGCAACACCGCATTCCAGTTTGGCGCGCCCGCGTCGTCAGCTCTCGCACCCTCCACTACGGCCAGTAGTGTCAAGCCGGCTTCTCTCTTTACCTTCGGAGCGAAGACAACTTCAGAGGAACCTAAACCTTCCGTCGAAGCTTCTAAACCTACATTCGCACTACCGACACCTTCTATGTTTTCTTCTACACCTCTTCAGGGAGCTAGTAATGGCAAGACGTCCCTTCCGGGCATCGGGGGTGGACTCCAGTTTAACGCTCCCGCTACAGATAAGCCGAAAGACCAACCCGCCGCGCCGTTCTTTGGCTTTACATCTCCGACATCAAATGCGCCTTTAGTGAATAATGCCTTCAAGAATCCTTCTACGAGTGCTCCGACTTTTTCCTTCGGATCCTCTTCGGCTCCGAAGACAGAATCATCCGTTCCTTTGTTCAACGCCCCTGCTGTGACTAATCCATCGACAAGCATTTTTGGCTCGAAACCTTCGGAGTCTAATCTTACCTCGCCTGTGAATACTCTTTTTAAGTCTTCTCCTTCCGCCGCGGCTTCGTCGTTCCCTTCGCCTCCGATCGGTATTTTCGGGTCCGCGCCGAGCGTGAACTCCCAACTCGCCCCGTCGACCATGTTCGGGTCGAGTGCGCCCAACACCACAACTAGTAATTCTGTGCCTATATTCGGGTCTATCACGCCGACTGCCGATGCGGCCCAGCCGCAGAGAGCCGGCGTCCTGTTCTCCGGTTCCAACGCTCCGGCGCCGGCCTTCAACGCGGGTAGCATATTCGGTAACAGCGCTTCATCCGGCAGCGTAGCTCCTCCGTCCGGGAACCTGTTCGGGAACCCGGTGAAGGGTTCCTCGGAAGGAGTGGGCATGTTCGGCAGCAGTTCCCAGGCGCCCTCCGTGTTCGGTTCGGCCATGGGGGCGGCGGCTCCCGCGCAGACGGGGACAGGCATGTTCGGCTCCAGTCCGTCCGTCCCCACTCCGGTGTTCGGGGCCTCCGTTCCCTTCGGGGACGCGTCCCAGAGCCAGGCCCCGCAGAATGTGTCCTTCAAGTTCGGGGCGTCGGGGTCCACGGCGCCGCCCGGGGTGGGGTTCGGCGGCCCGGTGGGCGGCGGCGCGGTGTTCTCCTTCGGATCGGGAGCTCCGGCCCCCGCGGCCAGCAACTCCCAGTTCAACTTCAGCATGGGGGCCCCCTCCTCCGCCTTCCCCTCCACGCCCGGCGGAGCCCTGGCGGCTCCCGCCCCCCGGCGTATAAAGAAAGCTGTGAGACGGAACGTTCTCCGGTGAAAGGACTCATACTTAAAGCGCTAGACTTGACTCGCGAAATCAGAATTAATTTATGTTGTCGAGTTTAGAATGGGATATTTGCGTATCGCCGATGCGGCTATTTTATTTCCCTCTCCGAGAGCCGAGCTCCGAGTTATCGCCCTGATGTATATATTTTCTTAATCCGCATCGCGCCACAATTCTGACTTTGTAAAATTTGTAACCATTTTGTTTATTTTGTTTGTTACGATAATTTCGCATAATACTAAACATTTTTGTTTCATTATGATGGTTTTATTTCTTATCTCCCTCTTATTGTATTTTAGTTAATCATTATACTTAGTCCTATTAGGGTACAGTTTAGTTTCTTATGTATACGAGGTTGTCTCTCTTACAAGTAAACCTGCGGAAGTGCCCGACGCCGCGATGGTCCCCGACCATGAGTCGGCGGACGGAGCGCTTCCTCGGTCCGCGATGTATTTATAAAGCTTTTATTGATCCGCCAAGCGAGTAAGGAATTTTAATATGTATAGTGAATTGCTAATGAATTGTTATATTTATTCTATTTTTAATAATGACCAGGTCGCTTTTAAGATAGACATCCTGCGCTTTAATATATAAGTTATGATAAACTAGTGAATTATTGAGAGTTTTAAGTTATTGTAAAATAAAATTTCAAATTATCTGGAGTATTGTAAATTTTTATACCCGTTTAATAAATGTTAAATATTCCCGTCAATGAATCGTTGCTTGAATTTTATGAATAAAATGCATACATCACTCAAACATCTTTGTTTTGTTTAATAGAATAAGTCACGCTGTGGTGATATCCCTCATTCTCCCCATGAAAATACATGGCTAGACTAACAACACCATACGAAACATATTGGCTATGTCATAAGTATATTAAATCAATTGCAATTGATGTTTTCGCCTAATAACTCCAAAGTGCTTAAGGCAACCATTGGGGGATTTTTTTTTTATCATGACGTATTTTACTACGATAGATTTGAATTATGCTGAGTATTCCAAAGTATAATTTATGATATTATGACCTTAATTTTTTTATCACCCTCTATATGCTAATATATGAATATTTAAAAAAAATATGATTAATTTTGACACCTCATGTAGTTTTTCACGAATATAAAAAAACTGGAGTTAAAGAAGAAAAAAAATACTTCGATCTTTTTTGAAGAATTAAAGTCTTCTTGAGATATCTATCTATATGTATTGAGAAATGTGTACATTTTTTTGTTATTCACAATTACATACACAAAAAATGAGTAATGTGGTTGTCAATCATTGGTAGTACTGGTAAATATTGCGCAATGTAACAGTATTATAAAAAGTTCAGCTAAACTAGCCAACCACAGGTAACTCCAGTAAATACAGAATCCCATATTACCATTTCAGTTGGCTTCTTCATCCTATGCTGAGATATCAATAAAAATCTTAGTCATTTTCATTTACTGTAAGAAGAAAATGGCTTGGACGGGTCTTAATCCACTTCGAATGGGAAAGGTATTTCTACCCGACTGGTCGAAGACGGGAAGGGTAATCCTACCTTCTGCACTGGCCTCATTTTAAAGGCAGAAACGAAATAATTATCCAATGTTTTTAAATGAATATTATATACCAATCTCTAAAGTTTTATATAACTATATGTACATAATTATCAAATTCCGTCGCCAGCGGTAAAAAAACACTGATCTGAAATGTGTCAAAATGGAGTAAATCTATGTCACCAGTAATAAATATCAGTACAACAAAATATGTTAAGTGTAGCCTACTAGAAGCCAGCCATATTCAATTCAATTCAATTTCAATTAATTTTATTTATTTTCAATTAACATATACATTACAAACTAAAAAATTTAAAGTGTATACATTAAATACATACATAAATCTAAAATATGGAAGAACTATTGCTAAAGGTGTAAAAGAATCCCACTTCGGAAAACTCCTTCAGACACGTGGAACAGATCAATATCCAATGAGATATTGTTCAACATAGCGGTAGCTCTTCCTACAGGCATAACCATCGGCAGGTTGGTCCTGTGTATAAAAATGTGAAACAATCTATGCCGACGCTGTCTTAGGTAACTATCGGGAACATACAGACCAATGTTCCGGATAATTTCAGGATTATCGATCATACCGCGCAACAATGGATAAAAATGCGTAATCAAATACACATTCCTTCTAGTCTCTTAACTATTGTAGCCAAGCAAGGAAGGAGAAGGAATCCCTGGATACAGCACTTTTCATGTCATCAGGGACTAGATCTGCCTGAGAACTGTCACGGCACTTTCAAGTTCTGAACTATGTAAGTATATAAGATATGATTTTGGTGCACACACAGTCTCATAGAGGAATGAGACTCTCAATCAATTACTTATTCAAATTTGTGACTGGAACCTTTAAAGTTTCAATCTTCAATGAAGGCCAAAAAAAATAAGAAGAATCATCCATTTTTAATTTAAGTTTTATTTGGTAAATTCCGCTATTTCTTAAAATCTTATGTGATGCATGTTTTGATGCATTCCGCATCATTATCTAACATTTAAAAAAAGAATAATCCAGTATTAATTTGCCATTTGGTTTACTTAAAGTTTGAGAAATCCAAGAAATGCTAATTTCATTTTACACATATATATATATATATATATATGTAAAATAAAATTAAACTTATTTAGGTAATTGCTATTTTTTAATGAACGCAAAAATATATTATAGAATAAAAAATGTAAACATAAACTATATTTTTTTTAATCAAACACTTGTATTAAACCACTTAAGGAGTTTTATTTTAACTGTACACGAATAGTTTCGAAAAATTACGCGGTTTATTACAAGTGTTTAATTTTGAAAGAAATAATCAACATGTCATTCCACAAAGTTAATGCCGAATCAATAAATAATATAATCTCTATTACTTGAGTAGAGGTGTCGAAAGTGATTATCATTATCCCGTCATGTTTATAGCGAATGCAAGAAGAGAAAAAACAAGAAAATGGACAACTAGAGAACAAAAGGGCCATGTTTATAGAAAATGGAACATTAATTCTCGGAAAGTTTCTGAAATTTATCTGTTTTTTTAAAAACAAATAACGTCGTTAATACCATTTATTGATTGACTAGACCTAGTACTATACTATGTCATGTATAACTAAATGTATATTACATATTGTGTAATAATATTATTGAAAATACACATGTTTACAGGTAGCATTTAACATAATATGACATACACATTCCATGTGATGACATCTTTGTTGAGTTTTAACATTTTTGTTTACTCAGTAATTAAAATTTTAATCTGTCAGTTTTTGTCTGGGAGATGAACGTTTATGAATAGTATACTTTCAAATATAGATATAAATCTAGTGTTAAATGTAATTTTTATGTCTTTTGAAATTATTGATCAAACATCATAAGATTCAAGATTTAATTTTCTACAAGGATATTGAAATAAAACAGCATTAAAATAAAACAATGTTTATTTTTAAAATGTGTTAAACCTATTGTGCTTTTTTTTAAAACATAACTGTATTATATATATATATATATATATATATATATATATATATATATATATATATATATATATATATGTATAATTTTATATATATATACATATATATATATATATATATATATATATATATATATATATATATATATATATATATATATATATATATATATATATATATATATATATATATATATATATATATATATATATATATATATATATATATATATATATATATATATATATATATATATATATATATATATTCTATAGGTACTTCACAACGATTACATAAATCACAAATTGTAGTGATGGTTTTACAAATTATTGTCTTGTGAAAATAATATTCTTCACACACTGACAAAAGTAGTTTTTTTTGAGATTCATAATCGTCATAAGTAATTTTTTGTTTCCTTTTAAAATACTTTATTCAACAAATGGTGCCAGATCTGCAGAAACACTATAGTATAGCAAGTTTTCTACACACTAATAAGAAAAATTTTCAATTTTTATAAAGGTTTGCAAAATTTCGCAAATTCATTTTTATTTTAATAACATTTAAGTAGTTCTTTTGGTTCTTAAGCTGTTAGGAAAAAAATGTGACAATTTTACCTAAGATACAATTTTTGCCCGATAAAAAGATGAAATATTAATTAGTTCAACGGTTGATAGCACTAACAATTCATAACCCGCAGTAATTTGCTCATTTATTTTGTATTTCTGCAGATCTGACTGAATTATAATAAGACCCCGCTTAATGTAAGGATAAATTTCAATGAGTTCAAGTTCCAAAAGGAAACAGCATTAAATGAGATCATCTTAATACATTTTTTGTATTGTTGTAACGATAAAAAATGCACCATAAGACTGCATGCGAGTATTAAACCAGTAAAATTATATACGGTTTTGGGGAATCATAATACTGCCATTGAATCCACCTCCATGGTGTAATGGTTAACATGTCTACCTACCGTGCTGAAGGTCCCGGGTTCGATTTCCAGGGAGGGTGAAAAAAAACTGTGATTTTCCACTATAATATTTATTTAATTGGACTGGTCCCTTAGCGCAGATGTGATCACCTTGCCTTCATGTAAGTAACGATCAAGATAACACTTTGTCAATATGATGCAGTGCCCTATGCACCATGGAGTGCGGATAAAGGTTAGAAGAAGAATTCAGAAGTAGCGTCAAGCGGGGTCTTTATGCGTTTGGATTTTTTAAATGTATTTGAATTATTAAGTTGTAAAATTTTGATAAATATCTTCTTGTCAAAAAAGTTAACACTAATACTACATTTAAAATATTTAATCACATCTCTTCTACACACACAATATTGGTAGAGTATAATACTTGTATGAACACTCATTGACTATGCTACATAATTTTTACAAAGTATACATGATATATAAACCAGTGACACCTGTGTAAACCAGATATGTATATGTGTTTGATTAATAAATTATGTATCTAAACTCTAAACACACATGACAAGATTAAGAAGATTTTTTTGAAGATATTGAATTAGGAATTTCAAAGCTTTTTCTATTTGCTTATTTGTTTATTTTTTATTGTTTTACATTATGAACAAAGTACAGTGGAAATCGTTTAACAGGAAAACACTCGAAATTAAAATACTTTATCTCTATTTTATTTGCCGTCTCATACAATCTGTTTAAGTATTCAATTTATTTAAACTTTTTTTTTACTAATGAGTGTTGATGTGTATATTTTTATATATGTATTAGTATTTTTTATATGTAGGTACATGGAGTGTGTATAAACTTTTTGATAAAATTTATTACAATACATATAAACTGTTTTTGAAAAATTATATGGTTGAAAAATGACAGTTTTTAAAAATCCATGACTTATTTCTTTGCCTTACTAATTAACTGCCACAAGGGGTAGCGAAAGAACCCCGCACAACTCTGTTTTTGCACACAATCTTAACCTCTTCAGCATTCATGCATCTCCTCATACATACCCACTGATAATTCCGACACCTGACCTATCCACTATTTGTCAAGTATTTGAAGTACTTGATTATCCAAAGTTTTCCTTGGTCTTTCTCGGCTTCTCTTTCCAACTTCATTCCCCTCATACTTTTATTTTACCATTCTTTTCACATATCCAAACATTCTCAACACTTTATTTTATTGATGTTTATCTCAACCTTTACTGGTTTTTTATTTCACCATTCAAACATCATTTTGCCTCACATTTTTTTTATATTTAGACTGCACTTAGTCTGTTTTTATCCTCCTTTTGCCAACTCCATGCTTTACTTCCATATATGTATTCCAATTGGTATCAGGACTTCATTGTGCACTGCAAATTAAGCTTGTGCCACTAGGCTTTTTTTTGCTACAATTTTTTTCAGTATGCTATTCGCTCTGTATCCAGCATTCACTCTCCTTTTAATATCTCTATCAATCTTTCCATGCCTTCGAAACATTCTTCTCTTACTAAACTATGACTCTTTTAACTGTTAAATTATTGACTCTGTATACATGAAAACCCAATAGAACAGATTCTCTCCCATTGTATCCCAACCTCACAAATTTTACTTTTTCTTTCAAATTAAAGTATATTATTTGCATTAAACCAAACGTTTAGATAAAATATGTGCATCTTCTAAACTTATTCAGTTTTGTATGAAAGTTCATAATGACACCGTAAACACCCATCTATGCAGAAGAGAAAATATCATCGAGTGTTAAGTGATGAAGGTTAACAATTTCAGCTTTTTCTATAATTTTTTACTCTTAGTTTGAATTATGATTGCTTTTAAATATTTTGTGTTGAAAAATGAATAAAAAAAACACAAATATAGATTGCTGCAATGAATCATTAGTAAGTATCTTTGTACATAGATGTCAGGCAAATAAGAGTTTCAATTATTCATATATTTGGATAAACTCACATGTTAAAATTCAACACATAAAAGATGTTAAAGGAAACTTTTTAACATCCAATCCAACAATCAACTAATCAAACAGGAATTTAACAACAATTATAGAAACGTATTTATTGTTTTTAGTTTCAATACTTTGCCATTGGTCCTGTCATCTTTATCGCCAAAAGGATAGTCATTTAGAGTCGGTTCTATCTGGGAACATTTAAAATTTTGCTCAGATTTTCATTCAAGGGGTAGGAACAATTAATACATCAATCTGAATTTGATTCTCAATCGCCCCGTCAACCACCAAATAAATTAATAATACCATTATGTTTTTTTTCAAAATTTATCAATTAATTAGAATATGTAATACCATCATCCATTTTATTTTTTTATATTCCATAATTTCTCCATCGACTCCCTGCTCCATAAAAGTTATAATTGTTTCAAATTTAATATTTTTAACCAATTTTGTATGATTTATAACCGATTTAAAAAATTAAACAATCTGTACATCACATCATATTGACTTGGCCACACTTGATTTGCACCTGTTACACATAAATTTAAGTTAAAAAAAATAATAACCCATAGACGGCATTAATACTATACTTTCTGGAACAATAACCATTTTGGCACATCAATCATATTTATTATGTATAAAAAAGTTTTTTTTAAAGAAATATATTTATAATTGACCTTTTTTTACAGTTGCTCAAATCAATATCCAAACTTCAATTTATAAAATATATATGTTTTGTTTACAAAAAGAAATTAGAATCTCATGAAGAGTTTTTTATTTGTTTTAATAAATATATCTAACAGTAAATAATTGTCATTGTTGGTAAAATTTATTTGATCTTCGCTTAAAAATTTGATTCTGTTGAACAAAACTAGTCGTACATCACGTCTCTAACTGATCTTGGAGCTAGAGATAAACGAAGTGACACATCTTGTAGCATTAAATGTTTTTTCCTGCTGAAGGTTATGAGTCACGAAGATGAAGGCATTCCCTGCAGGACTGACCACCATGCTTTGATATAATTAATAATATTGCATATACTTCAAGTACCACTGGGTTCATATAGGAGTCAGAAGAAAGTTTGTTAATGGTATATTCACTAAGCAAAGAGTAACTTAAATGTGTTATAATATATAAAGTGATATGTTGTCTTCTTTTATTCATCATTAGATGGTTTCCTTATTTTAGAAGTAATAGTACCACTTAGAGTCTTGCCGACTTGATGCAGAAATGTGTGTGGGGGGGCTTTGTATTGAAGACTTGTTCTCCGTCGACTTTGTAGTCGGCATACTTCATTGAGAAGTTTTCCGTACAACCAAGTTTATCTGCAATTTTCGAACTGAAGGAACTGCTGCAGTCTATCTTAAGGAATCCAAGTTTTGCAGCTCGGGCAAGTGCACTGAAAAATAAAAATAAAATACTTAACTTATTTTCAGAATAAATATTTGTTGTTTTATTGTATTCACAAATATTTCAATATCAACAAAATAACAAACATAATCAACAAGTGTAAGTCTCTCTCCAAGCACAAGACCTCAGCCTCTTTATTAGAGAGAACTGCGTTTTTAATTTTAAGATTGTAAGTAGAAATGTTTAGAAAATTAATAGAAATTATAAAAAAACTTTTGTAACATATTAAATATAAAATAAGAATTTAAAAAAATTATGTAGGCCTGAGAGGTCCATGATTCAAAATGAAATCAAGTTGTGGTAAAGTGGGTTCGAAACCAGAAATTCTGCAACACTAATCATGGAACCACAACCCGACTAATTTATAAATGTTAATACAACATTGCTACAAAATAACTTACAATGAATTAAATGACATGCCTATGTTGAAGCTTCAATAAATAATATATATAATGTTCTTCTGAATTAGTTTACAAAAGATAATTCGATACGATGTATCCACTTCCATAGTGTAGTGGTTAAGGCTTAGATCTCAGGCATTTAAATGCTGCGCTATGGGCTTGATGTGTGTTCACATTCAATTTTTATAATAGAGTTTGACAGGCAAGAGTCTTCGAGATAGATTGAGAAATGCCAAGATCAGGGAAATATGCGAGATCGAAGATGTCGTTAGGTGGGGAAGGCAACGAAGAAGACAATGGTATGCGCATGTGAGGAGAATGGAACCATCCAGACTCCCCCACATCGCACTGTACGGCCAACCCCATGGTAGACGACTCCCGGGCAGACCACTAAAGAGATGGGGCGATAGCTGGGAATCGACGTCGCAGGAGGCTAATCCCTCTTAAAAACAGGCCGCAAGGCCTATAATAATAAGAAGAAGAAGTTTGAAATTTTTAAGAAATAAATTGAAAAAAATTCTAATTTTTTAAACTCCTTTCTTTTCAAAACTGAATATTTTTTTGAAGAAAAACTAATTTTTTCAATACAAAAACGGTGTTTTGGGAAAAAAATTAAATTTAGTCTAATATTACATGGAATTAGAGAAAATTATGTTACGATTTAACGTATATTGGGCCTGCTCCAAGTCTTGGATTCAATTTCCAGCTGGGTCAAAGCGATGAGTGGCAAAATATGAAAAAAATTAATTTATAGGCAGGTACTTACAATGCTTTTTGTGTAAGCACTCCACCGACTCCTCGGCCCCTACAGGCGCTGTCCACGCTGAGGATTTTCACATCAAACAAGCTGTCTAGATCCGGGTAGCAGCTGAAGATGTCACACTGCTGTTCCATCTGGTAAAGGAAACGAAGAATCTTCACAAACTTGGGGTGATCACATCCGATACTCCAGTCTTCTTCGTCTTCCTAGAATTTAAATTTAAAAAATGATTGGTCAATATATACATTTTACAACATTTTGAGTGTGTCCAAGTACTTGTTCACAAATCTGGATTACCTATCTCAAATTACGAGTTTTTTTTTAATACTTTGTTTTAAACATCTTAACGTAAATGAAGAAGAATATGAAATTTTAGGCATTTACGGATATTACCACCGTCATGGGCTGGTTTGAGAGATCACTTTACACACGTGTAACATTCACCAATTCTACCCATGATTGACAACCACACCACTCAAATTTTTGTAACTTCTAAATATATTGTTCAAATTCAAAACATATTGCTTGAATTGACTAGAATATCACAAGAGACATCTATGGTGAGATGAAAGCATTTTAATCTTAAGAAAGTTAATTTTTGTGTTAAGACTGGTGTGGCATTCTATTCTCTCAACCTACCCTTGCGGACGCGGTGTGATGGTTAATTGATTAGTTTTATTTAATTAGAGAAGGATAACTTCAATTTGCGAATCTACATTTTCCTGTTACAATCAATTTCCTGCTATGTGATAAATACAGACGGAAATTAAAAAGATGTTATTTTTCTATGAGCCATTGCAAATTATATTTACATTATATAATTTATCATAGATAATGAACTACAATATAAAAATAGATTTAGTAACTTCAAGCTTAAACATCGTTTTTTTGTTTTTTTTTTTTGTTTAAATATAATTTAATTAATTACAATACGATCAATTAATAACTTTTTACCCTATGTAGTTTAAAAATTGTCAGACTTATGCGTAAATTAATATCGTGATTTGATTTCGTGCGCTTAGAACAACAAATAATGTACACAACTGTTAAGTAAATTGCCTATACGATATTTAAAAGGAGCACAAGGAAAAAAACAATTATTAACGAATCATCGCCCCGCTTTCCGCGAGGGTAGACTAAGAGGATAGTACGCTACACTACTCTATCTCTGCAAATAACACACAATAAATTTATAGGACAACAAGAATTAAGAAAATAAATATTTTCGGCGGATCGTAAATTCAAGTAGCGTGGGATAAAAGTATCTGAAACCAGTATTCATCATTTTGCATCAATATTTGTCGATGAGAAAGATCTGTTCAGAGTGGGTACCACGTTTGATCACAGTCAATCAAAAATAACAACGCGTTGATGATTCCGTGTGCTGTTTGGAGCTATTTTAGTGCAATAAAAATACAATATTTTGAGTGTGTCCAAATACTTGTTCACAAATCTGGACAATCTCCAATTACTGGAATTATTTTTCATATTATTTTTTGACATCTCGTCAAAGATGAAGACTGGTCGTCAGCCCCGTAAATGCCCAGACTTCCATATTCTTCTTCATCTTTGATGAGATGTCCAAAAATAATACGAGCAATAAAAAGAATTCAGCGTGAAACTTATTGTAAAGTGATTGAAGTAAAATTTAATTAAACAAAGAAGAAAAAAAAGTGCTATTTGGTTCTAATTTTTATAATCAATTATTCACAGAAGCAGAGGAGGGTCGACGAAAACTTGGCATAATCCATTATTTCAAATACTTGAAAGTGATCAGGCCAGCAGTTGGAATAATAGGCGTGTATGTAAGACATGTATAAATGTAGAAGAGGTGAAGATTGTGCGGCGTTCTATTTTTCTGCCTACCCCTGAGGAGAGGTCGCATGTTGGTCAATTAGTTTAGTTATTTACTTGTTACTGGTTTTTTATTTAAATAAGTTTTACTTAGTAATGGATAGATTTTAACACAAAACGTCTGCCGAATCAATAAATGAAATTAATTAATTTTTACTTATTTATTTTTTTTACAAAAATGTTGATAAAATTAGTTTATAACCACTCAGTGAGTGGTTATATACTAATTTTATTAACATTTTTGTAAAAAAAATAAGTAAAAATGACTAAGTACAAAGTAAATGCTTTAAATATTAATAGTATTGAGAGTATAATTAATTTTGTTAAAATAATCCCTCAAGGCTCTATTTTTTCACAGTATTTCGAAAAAATAATATTTTGATTAGCATGTTCAAAATATGCACATCAACACGTGAGATAAAACATTATCCAATAATGCGGTAGTCTTAAATCCTTACTACAATATACGACAGCTCGAAAGCAGGATTAATAAGACGATAAAGTGCGTTGTTATCCTTTTGAGAGAGATAATTTTCTATTAGATTAGCAGCCCCAATTACGGTGATGCTCTGCGTGTTGCCTGCCCGCAGGCGTCTGGCTCCCCGAACCAACCCCGCCCCACCCACCCTTCACCACCCACCCCTCCCGTCTGCTATCTATCGAGTTTTCCTTTGTTGGGAAAACTCATCTCGTTGCCTTTCACTCGGGAGCGACAGTTTGAATAACACTGACTCCCAAACTGTTGCGTCACATATTAATAATAAAAACAATATATTGTTGTAATATTACGCAAGAAACAAATGACACTCTATAAGAACAAAATATAACACAGAATCGCACATTTTTTTAGCAATTTTAACTTAATGTTTTATCATTATTTTTTTACTGGAAAACCAACAGAATATGTACAAAAATAATATAATATAATAATTTTAAAAATATATAATTCCATTTACAGGTTTTCAAAAAAAAACACGAGACACAAACCGATAATGACGTCGTCTTAATTTTTGACCTATCCCCGCTCTATGTTTGGCCGATGTGGGTCAGAAGGCAAGCTCCATGAGTATAGCGAAATTTGAAATAAAACGCTGTTTTTAAGTATTTTTTAGCAGGGTTTTCAAGTATATAAATATTTACAATGAAACCCACAATTGGAATTCCGATAGAGTATTTATTTTAAAATCTTATAAAATTGGATCTGGCGGATTTTGAAAGTAGGCGACACATATTATGTATGCACTTTGGTCAGCGGATAGGGTTGATTGATTGAGGCTTCCCCCTTCTCCACTTGTCCAGTGTACAATAGACTCAAAGTCTAGCGTAGAGGGAGGTGTATATTTTCGTTCATTCCAGGCTCCCCCACATTCCTTGGGATCTTGTAGCTGTATACAACAATTTTTGGTGGTCTTAATAAAATGAGCCTCTCGTCTGAGCACTTAAAGTCAATATGATATATAAAAGATTGAAAAAAAATTCAAAAGGCATCCATTCTCGTCCTTAGTTCATAATAATAATAAAACCCTTATCCGCACCCAAATGGTGCATAGGGCACTGCTTCATTTATGCTGCGTTTATACGCAGTGTTATCTTGATCGTTTACACATGAAGGAAAGGTGATTAGCCCTCCGCTTCAGGTAACAATCCAGGTCAATATTGAATAAATATTACAGTGAAAGAATCACTTATATTTATTTAACCCCCCCTGGGAATCGAACCCGGGACTTCCAGAACGGTAGCCGAGCGTGCTGACCAATACACTACGGAGGCTGACAATTTATAAAAATACAATAAAACGTATCGAAAACTTATGTAGAAAAAGTTTGAAAAGCTCCGTTGAGATCCTTTTTAGTTGTCATGGTAACGGGGGTGTAAAAACACTGGGGTTCAAGGACGTTTAATAAGAAATTTAATCCTGCAAATTATAACTAAGTGTTTGCAATAGCAAGGACTTAAAATTTAGGTCGTCTGAAGTGTCGGAAAATTGGATGTCAAAATATACAGTGATTTGAAATGAACAGAGGAATAATTCCCGAGCATTTAATAAATATCTCGAGGAGAACATCTGTTTTAAATTTACTATTTGTTGACATTGCAGATAATTGAACTAACTAAGGTCTTGATCTATTTTTTTACGTTATTTTTGACATCTCAACATAGGATGAAGAATACTATGGAAGTCTTGGCATTTACAAGGCTTACTACCGTCATGGGCTGGTACACTTACCACTGTAACTGATTACTTTACACACGTGAAACATTCACCATTTCTACCCATGATTGACAACCACACTACTCAAATTCTTAAAACCTCTATATACTTATTTATATATTATATTATATTTATTATTTACAACATTTTGAGTGTGTTCAAATACTTGTTCACAAATCTGGATTATCTCGAATTATAGGAGTTATTTTTCATATTATTATTTTGACATCTCATCAAAGATGAAGAAGAATATGCGTTTCTCATGTATGTGATTATAATCCAGGATTCTGACCTCACAAACTAATAAAAGAGTTTCTGCTCAATAAAAAGCTTCTTTTCATCTCACCAATAGATGTCTCTGGTGAATTTCTAGTGATTCAAGAACAAGGTTTCTAAATTGGTTCATATATATATATAATATATATATATATATATATATATATATATATATATATATATATATATATATATATATATATATATATATATATATATATATATATATATATACATAGTCGTCAGCCCCATAAATGCCCAGACTTCCATATCAAAACATCTCATCCAGACTTCCATATCATATTTACATGAATATATTGATCAACCTCGAAACACGGTATGCGAGAGTTCACCGGAGACATCTATAGTGGAATGAGGATCTATGTGGTTGTTGAGGAGACAAGTCTATCATTCAATGAATGATGATGTAACAGAGTTGAGAGACATATGTTGTTTCACGATGTCGACACGATCACCAACCGTAATTCTTCCAGCCAATATATGCATCATCTAACTTATCTTATGTGGAGTTTACCTTATCTTGTTTATAGACAGCAGCTCCTAGAAGCACCCCCATGATTTCTCCATCGTCACTGATGGCCATGACTGACAACCCTTGGTGAATATCAGCCAAAGAGAACTCCTCAAGGGGCTTGCACGTATCCCCGTCCTTCTCCAGCAGCTTGATGGCTGTGTTGAGAGGCTCGTCGATGAAGAAGCTCCTCCTGAGGAAGTCCACGACCATCTCCGAGTGTTCGAGCTTGATGATCTCTATCCTGAAGCCAGGGCCTGAGGCGAACGCCTTGGGGAGAGGTTCAGTTGATAGTGCCGGAGGAGATGGAGTCAGAAGAGCAGCAGGGGTGGACATCATGACTGAAGCGCTGAGAGATAGACTCGCCAACTTTGAAGAGATCGTGTCCCCGATCTAGTAAAACAAACAAACAGTATAAGTGTTATGTACTAAAAGTGGTCGAAGATGATTAGAAAACCTCGCTGGTACTTTGACTTTATTTAAAAATAAGTGCATGTCCAAATGGCCAACTAACTGAATAGCCAACTAACTGAACAGCCAATTAACTGAATGGGTAACTAATTGAAATGTCAACTAACTGAAATGTCAAGTAACTGAAAAGCCAACTATCTGAATGGTCAACTACGCGAACGGTCAACTAACTGAATGGCCAGCTCCCCGAACGACCAGCCACCCAAATTTCAATTAAAACAGCAAAAAGGTACACTAAGGGATTGTTAGTTAATCGAAAAAGATTTCACGTGTGGGTTAGCATAGAGAATAGAATAGCCTCTTCCACATTCATACATCTCATACATACCCACCGATTATTTCAACTCCTGACCTGACCGCTTTCAAGTATTCGACATACTACAAGTTTCGATTAAATACAAAAATACCATTATTTGATTATGTTTTTCGTTAACAATTGCATATATAGGGTCCGCCATCTAAAGTTTTTTTTTTCAACTAGTGCTTATTTCGTGAATGGTAACATTTAGCTCATGTCTGATTTGACAGATAATTAGTTTTATCTTTCCGCTAAGCGAATATGGTTGTGTATACGCTTGAACAACGCTGGGAAATATTGCGACATTCGACTTACAGAAGATGCCGATTTTGCCAAAAAAATCATCTTTTCGGATGAAGCTCATTTTGATCTTGGCGGGTATGTAAACAAGCAAAATTGTCGTATTTGGGGCACAGAAAACCCGCACGCATACATTGAAAAGCCGGTACACCCAAAACGAGTCACTGTTTGGTGCGGATTTTGGTCCAGAGGCATAATTGGGCCATTTTTCTTTGAAAATGAGCAAGGAGTGGCCGTTAGTCAATGGCGATCGTTATCGGGCCATGTTGAACGGATTTTTGTTCACAAAAATTGAAGAGGAGGATATTGGCAACATTTGGTTTCAACAGGACGGCGCTACGTGCCACACAACCGAAGCTACACTCGATGTTTTGCGCCCCATTTTCAAAAAAAAAATGTTATTTGGCGGACCCTTTATAAGTGAGTGCATAGGGTCGACGCGTATATTTTTTAGTTCACCGATAACGAAAAGCTTAAAAGGTCATCGTCCGCCTCAATAGCGTAATGGTCAGCATACTTGGCTACCTGGTTCGATTCCCTAGAGGGGTCAAATATATATGAGTGATTTTTCACTCTAATATTTATTCGATATCACTCTGGACTGGTGCCTGAAGCGGAGGGATTATCACCTTTTTTATATCGCTCACTCCTTTCAAGAACGTCATAAATCAAAAATCGTCAATTTTCAGTTGTGGATGGTTTCAGAATACCCAGAAAATGTACTATATCCCAGCAAAAGAAGCATATTTTTAACTTAATATTTACCCGCTACAGGGCAGAAAGTGTTGTTTTTGCATTTTGAAGAAAAGGTATTGTTTCATTATTTTTTTAAATATATTAAATATTTTTCAAATGGAGAAAAAACTTTCAGGTTTTACTTAAAAAGATGTGTTGCATAGTAAAAAGTTTAATAAGTGGCTTGACATTTATTTTTAATACACTGTGTTGTATTTTTAAACTTTAAAAACGCTCTCCTGAAAAATCAAGTTTTTTGATTTATGACGTTCTTGAAAGGAGTGAGCGATTTGTTAACGATAATACTAATCAAGATTATACTGCGTTTATGTGATGCAGTGCCCTTTGCACTAAGGGTTTTAATAATTTTGGAAACATTGTCTTTTTTTGTTGTTTTCTAATTGTTTTTATTTTATTAAAAGTAAAAGAGGTAATGAGGGGATCCCGAGGGGTGGGGATGAAGTGTCAGCCTCTGTCCGTACACCCTCCTCCCCCCTCATTAATTGAATAGAGCATTATTTAATTCTTCAGAAATATTTTGAAGATTTTCCTCTATGTGCAGCTGACAGAGAGTCCCTCAGGACTCCATAGCTGCTGCGGGTGGATGGAGGGCTCAGATTCCAAAAAATAAGGGTTTTAATAATATTAATAAAAGGCCACCCGGACCTGAAAGCCTCCTTGCCTAAGTACTAGCGCCGGTACTGATAATACGATATTCAATTACCAAGCAAACGCGTGCATTTTTTTAACGCGTCTTTTATGCAAACCTTCAGTATTATTCAATAATTGGATATTATGATTGCCGGTGTCAACCAACTAACTGGTTATTTTACTATTATATATTATATAAGACGATTCCTTAGTTCATTGACTCCTGATAACTTGCTACGCAACACTGTCCTTGAAATATTATATTATATGATAATGTAGACCTAAACTTCTTAAGAGAGCAATACTATAGGCGTGTTAACTTGATATGTAACATCTTATTAATACAATAAAAACTAACTAACAAAGTAACTATCACGCCGCTTCCCGCAAGGTTTGGCAGAGAGATTAGAACGCCATACCTGTCCCGGGTTCGATTCCCAGGGGAGGGTGAAAATAAATATAAAGTGATTTCATACTAAAATATTTATATTTAATATTACCTTGGACTAGACTCTGAAGCGCAGGAGTGATCACCTTGCCTCAATACGACATAACACTGCGTCAATACGATACAGTGCCCTATGAACCATTGGGTTCAGATAAGAGTTGGAAGAAGAATTTCCAATCACCTAAAGCAGTTCACAACATTTTGAGTGTGTTCAAATGCTTGTTCACACATTTGGGTTTCTCCACATGGAGTTATTTTACATTGTAAATAGTATATGCGAAGATTGTTAATGTTTAATTCTTATTATTTAAAACCAACAGAATATTTAACAAAAATAACAAAATATAAAAAAAATTAAAATAACATTCCGATTAGAAGTTTTCACTAAAGTAATCTAAAAATAAAAATAAACTGTCATGTACATAAAAGTATAACGAAATATATAATAAACTTACATTACATGTTTTTATCAAATAATAGAAATTTTCTTTATCAACTAGTCAAATAGATATCAACAATATTTCTCTTAAACGCATTAAAAGAAACATTATTGATATCTATTATATTAAGCATTACATTACACATGTCGCAGGCTCGATTTAAAAATTAATTTAGGTAGGACTTGGTGTGCATTTTAGGGATTTTAAATAAATTTTTGCTTCTGGTCTGTGCTCTCGGGACTCTAAAATTGATGAATGATAAAAGCTCTAGGCAACCTACATAATTATTTAAAATTTTATACAGGAAAATAAGGTCAGCATTGTTCCTACGTGTTACGAGCTTGGGTAAATTCATAAATTCATAGCTGGGATAAAAATGTAACATTAAGATAACAATAGTTGGTTACATTGTAGCACGTAATACGTGATCTGAACGGTAAATCACGACTGTTGACTATTGCCTTTATAAATATAAAATCTGCATTCAACGCGAAACGTGACCCCTGTATTTATAATTAATACATCGTTGAACATAAATCCAAGATCATCGTGTGTTCCTATATCGCTGATAACGTGAAAGGCACCTCTAGCCTGACATAAACCATAATAGAATAGACATTTTATTGTATTCACATTTACATAACCTGCTCGTTAACGTGCCAATACATCTTTTTCTTCTTGTTGTGCCTCTCCACATTGAAGTATTGTAATCATCATGTCAATTTTTAATCTGGCAGTTTGTGGTAATATCATCTATACATTTTTAACTTTCCAGCGGGCGCGTTGAGAAATTTTATGTCATTATGTTTTCTGTATGTAAATTCCGTTTTCTTTATATAAATGTTATGAAATTGCTGTTATGTAATAAAAAATTATAAATGTACTTAAAAAATATATAAATGTCTTTCACCGTCGTGTAAATTTATTTTTTCCAATTAAAAATTCTTCCATTGTTTTCTCCTCTCTTCAGCTGGTGTGACATGTTTTCCTGTTAAAACACGTCGAAAATAAATAAAAACTACATTTAGCTATCAAGGAAACGATTTAAATGAAAAATAAATAGGAAAATTAGTTTATTTCCATATAAAATACACTTTAAGGAGCGATTTTTTAAATTTACGATTAAAGTAAATTTCCAAATTTCAAAACCATCTTAGCACACTAGAGGTACGTTTGTAGTTTTAAGAGGCACTGATCCTGGAATAGCTCGGAGCTCGATGCTTGCCATTAAGTGGTAAGGGTGGAGGAAGCGATAAGGTGCATTTCGCTCACTCCTTTCAAGAACGTCATAAATCAAAATTCGTAAATTTTCAGTTGTGCATGTTTTCGGAATGCCCAGAAAATGTACTATATTCCAGCAAAAGCGGCATATTTTTAACTTAATATTTACCCGCCACAGGGCAGAAAGAGTAGTTTTTGCAATTTGAAGAAAAGGTATTGTTTAATTATTTTTTTAAATAAACTAAATATTTTTCAAATACAGAAAAAACCTTCAGGTTTTACTTAAAAAGATCTGTTGCACAGTAAAAAGTTCATTAAGTGGCTTGATATTTATTTTTAATACATTGTATTATATTTTTAAACATTAAAAACGTTCTCCTGAAAAATCAGGTTTTTTGATTTATGACGTTCTTGAAAGGAGTGAGCGATTTGTCATCAATTTTATGACAACGCGCCCGCTGTAAGGTTAAATTAAGTTTTACTTGGCCGATACCACTTTTTCCTCAAATTTATTATGACATTATAATATTATGCATTCCACATCATTACCAAACATCGTACTTGATAATTATGAAAAATGCATCGAAATACGTGTCATAATATTTTAAGAAACACGGGCACAAACCAAGTAAAATATAAATAAATGTTAAAAGAATACCGGTGGATGGAAATGTATTTACCGGTTTTGAGTATTTTAATTTACATACACGTATATATTTACCGATTAACCGGTCTATTTAAAAAAGAGGTAATGCATGCAATCATGTGATATGATTTTTTAAAAATACATTAATTAATTGTTTTTTACAATATGACATAACATATTATGTAAATTTATCGCACATGAAATAATTTAAATGTGTTTTGTATATCATTATAGTATTATGTAGTTTATCCACGTGGTAACAGCTCAAATATGTAAATCCTGAAGTCCTTGATATTGAAGTGGTCTAACCACCAAACTATTATTCAATTTTTGCATCCAGATTATCATAAACAGTAATATAATTAATAATAATAAAAAAATCCATATTGATTAATTATAATATACGCAGGGGCGTACATTAAATTCTATTATATTATATTAATATTCAGACTTATTCGATTCGGTTGTCACTTTAAAATCTATTCATTTTTAATTAGTGTTTTACTTAGTAAACACCAGTATTTCTTAAAATCTACTGTGACACGTATTTCGATGCATTCCGCATCATTTTCAAACACCGTGCGTGAAGCTAATTCCAAATTATAGAGTACTGTTAATTATAGGTTTATTGTTATTTATATTTTTATGAATTTCTATTGTTTTAAAATTTTGCAGTTTATTTCATTTTTAATTAATGTTTTACTTAGTACATACCACTATTTCTTAAAAAAACAATATGACAATGACTAAAGCCTCCCCTCTATTGCCTATTTTCTCACTGATAAGAAATAAAAATTAAAAAATAAAAATAAAAATTAAATAAATAAATAAAAATAAGAGACAGCTTAGCGCCTCTTCAACCTTCAACGTCCCAAGGACCCAACTCTAAAATTTGGAATTAGCTTCACATACGGTGTTTGAAAATGATGCGGAACGCATCAAAACACGTGTCACAGTAGATTTTCAGAAATAGCGGTATTTACTAAGTAAAACATTAATTAAAAATTAATTATGAATATATGTTTAAATATATAAATAATTATTAAATTATGTATAGTAAATATACATATGTATATATATATACACATATATATATATATATATATATATATATATATATATATATATATATATATATATATATATATATATATATATATATATATATATATATATATGTAATAAAATACCTAGGTACCTACCTATACATTTTATTAAGTACTTACAAATAGTACCTACATAAAACAGTTCTACACCAGATGTCGCATGCGTCGCACAGAATAAAACAAAAGACTTCCGATAGAAAAAATATTGTTAACTGTCAGAATCAGATAGATATAAAAATTATTGTAAAGATTAATTAAGAATAAACTTTTATTGTCGTTTCTTTAATTACAAAGCAACACATTGTTAATTTTATTATTATACACCCACTTAACATATTATTTACACCCAATTTACAAAGAAAAATATTACCACGTTATATATATATATATATATATATATATATATATATATATATATATATATATATATATATAACGTGGTAATATTTTTCTATATATATATATATATATATATATATATATATATATATATATATATATATATATATATATATATATATATATATAATATATATATATATATATATATATATATATACATATAAATATATATATTAGATAGATAATAAACTGAGCCCATAATCATTTACATAAATCAGAGCCCATAATCATTTATATATATATATATATATATATATATATATATATATATATATATATATATATATATATAACGTGGTAATATTTTTCTATATATATATATATATATATATATATATATATATATATATATATATATATATATATATATATATATAATATATATATATATATATATATATATATATACATATAAATATATATATTAGATAGATAATAAACTGAGCCCATAATCATTTACATAAATCAGTTACGCTCACGGTACTACAAGTTTATAATATTGTCTTACAAAAGAGAGCCTTAAGATCTCTTAGTAATGGCAATTTACATAATACAATGTATTTTCTTCAGATCACCTACCTATGGAGGCTAAATTAAATATTAAGTATATTTTATTTTTTAAGTAATTTTTAAACCATATGAAGTAGCTGGCAGTCTTTATCTCAATGGTTGATTTTTTAAAGGAAAAAGTAAGGTTGCATGATATTATAATCTCATATATCTTTAATTTTGGTTGATAAACGTTATTCGTTATTTATTACAAAAATTACAAATATCACAATATATTACAAAATTCTACCTAGGGCAGAAATTTCAGAGTAATACGAGTACACTTAATTCAAAATATGCTGGTGATTTTTTTTTTTAAAAAAGGAGAAATTTATAGGGCCCATTTTTTTTTGTTCTATCATCGTCGTTCCAACCAACTGGTGGAAATGGAAAGCAGGGGAAAAGGGCCTATATCCAGCATTGGAGGTCAGAGGGCTCATAAAGAAGAAGAAGAAAGATCGTTGGTACGATTTGTACTAAAAATTATTTTAGTGATTCGATTTTATCTAATGAAAGATCTTTGCATTAATTAATCTATGATGGAGATCCATTAATGACAATGACAAGATGTCACCCGCTTCCACTTGCTTAAAAGTCTGCAAGCTCCGGCTTGATTAAAAACCCTGTGCACGCCACTGAACATTGACGAGCGGTTACTTAATTTTTATACGGTAATGAAATCCGTAAAAATAACGTGGTTTACTCACCAAAAAAACTGGAAAATTAAAAGGTCGGATATGAATGTCAAAGCCGAATTAATTTTATTGGGAACTATTTTTTTTTTGTAAACCAAGACCCGTCAATACTTATTAAGAATAATTATGAATTAAATGCATAAACAGGCCTTTTTCAGGATGTTGGATTATTGGCTAATAAATTTATATGAAAAATCATAAGACTATCGATAACATTCTTATTGAAATCTGTAGGGAACTAAGGGAGATTTAGATAGTTTAAACTTTAGATATTTGAATAAAACGAAAAACGTGCGTTCGCATACGTCATCGAATTTCCGTCATCGAACATTTTATGACGTCATATGGTTTATTGTCTACGGTTTATAGAGCTGTAATAGTAGTAGTGTGGATTGTTTGTTTATCACTACACTACCATTTGTTTTATACAAATATGAGGGGTGAGGGTGGTGAGAGGGTGGACCATAGACATCAACAAATAGAGCCGCCAATAATTTAGCCATGCCACTAACATTAAAATAATTGCATCATTTCTGTAACGTCATTCATTGCCAACATACGAAAATAACTTTTTTTTCGAAGGGTAATTTACCAAAAGAAAATGATGAATGCAAATATTAATTATATCGGCTGTTATAAACACAGAACGAGTCTAATACAATCCTTTATAGGTTGAGTATGTTAAATTAGATATTCCTCCCGTCTGACGAAGATACATTGGCTCATCTGTATCCAAGAGGCGAACGAATGCAATCCAATACATGGAATGAGAAGAGTCAAATAGATGAGGCACCAGAGGAAAGTCTGTACATAAAATTTGCGCACTGACTTTTTTAAAATGATATTGATTCTAGACGTCATAGTCATTCATAGGTTAAATAGCCAATAATATTTTGTTTGTTTTATTTATTTATTTACCCTCATCCGCAGCCAATGGTGCATAGAGTACTGCATCGTAGCGACGCAGATCGTAAACTGCATGAAGGCAAGGTGATCAGCCCTGCACATATTTTTTTATTATTTTGTAAATATATGAGTAGCTTACTTATATTAAAATTACAATAATAATAAATATGTTTATACTTATATCAAACAATTTTTGTAAAGAATATCTTAGGTTTCCTCGGAAAAAAATTCAGAATACAGCTAGCATGATTTTCTTACAACATTTTGAGTTTGTCCAAATACTTGTTCACAAAATCTGGTTTATCTCCAATTACAGGAGCTATTTTCATATTATCTTTGATGAGATGTCAAAAAATAATATGATTTTCTTAAATATTTTTTTAAACGTGCGTTTCAAACACCATTATATTTAGGCTTTCGTGTTAAAAAGAAGAAAAAACACTTTTTACGTCTTTTTGTACGTGCTTACTCTAAAATTGAGCAGATCACTTTGTTAAAAAATATATTATGTACATATTATATTATATGTAGTGATATATAAAATTGAGGCAATGTTTATTTATCGTTCATTACATGAATGCAGGATGATCAGGTATTAGTCTCCTATTCAGTAAATATAGGATTGAAAAAAAAAAACAAGATTGTAATCCGGAAAAACTGAATTGAGATGACCAAAGACAACGGCGAACGATTATAAAAGAAAATTTGTATTTAGTTGATGAGTTTACCAATATAATAACCCCCTAATTCTCAGGCTACAAGGATAAGGAAAAAAATCCAACACAGGCAACAAACACCAGACCAATCAAAATAAATATTTATCAAATTCATTAGCTGGAATCGAACCCACGACGCCTGTTGCGTAGTCCAGCGTCTACCCAACTACGCCATGGCGCCTGTGATTAAAATCCAACAAAACGACTGGCCTATCATGATTTTGGTAACTTGTACCGATTAGTATGTATTGACGGAAATAGTATTGATCAAATTATGTTTTTTTTTTCTGTATTTTTATACACCTTTTTTTTAAACGCTTCAACTTACTTCCTCAGTTCTGGGTTTTAAAGAACTCGTGTAAAGTATTTGGAACGTGATTTATTACTAGGAAAGCAAATGTTTTAAAATTTGTAAAACGGTAATTATAATTCTAACAACCGTAATAAATACAATGTACATATTTGTATATTATAATTACACTTTTATATTTATATAATAAAATATGAATAAATCAATCAGATATATTTTTATTTAATTATTAACATTTCATTTTCAGAAATTCATCTGCGCACGTTAGACATTTACGAAAATAATTGTTTGAATACACGACATTCAAAATTTGAGTAGTGTGGTTGTAAATCATGGGTTGAATGGTGAATGTTACACGTGATCAGTTAAACTAGTCTATGATAGGCTGTAATCCCTGTAAATTGACTGTTAAATCTTTGTAAACCAAGACCGTTTATTTATGTTGAGATATTAATAAAAAAAAAACTTTATAAATAAGCTGGAGATTAACACCACCTTTTCCGGTTCTATCGGTAACTATATTATTTACCCATATTCTTTATTGTCTTTTTTTGAGATGTCAATATAAGTCTTCTACTTCTTCTTGGTGTAAGCCTTGTGGCCTGCGATGTCGATTCCCAGCTGTCGATCCATCTTCTTTTTTTTTTTTTTTTTTGGTTGGTCTACCCGGGAGTCGTCTACCTTGGGGTTGGCCGTACAATGTTGGGGAGTCTGGATGGTTCCATTCTCCTCACATGCGCAAATCATTGTCTCGTTCGTTGCCTTCCCCACCTAACAACATCTTCGATCTCGCATAGTCCCCTTATCCTGACGTTCCTTATATCGTATACTCTTGCCAGATATGCTTCTTAGAGACTTCATATCTGACACTCTAAGCGCGTTTTTTGTGCCAACGATTGTACTTTCGATCCCATACGTCAATAAAAGTAAAACATATAAAATAAAATAACAACTAAGTGTATAGTTTTTTCCACATATCGCTCACTCCTTTCAAGAATGTCATAAATCAAAAATCGTCAAATTTCAGTTGTGCGTGTTTTCGGAATGCCCAGAAAATGTTCTATATCCCAGCAAAAGAGGCATATTTTTAACTTAATATTTACCCGCCACAGGGCAGAAAGTGTTGTTTTTGCATTTTGAAGAAAAGGTATTGTTTAATTATTTTTTTTAATATACTGAATATTTTGCAAATGGAGAAAAAACCTTCAGGTTTTGCCTAAAAAGATCTGTTCCACAGTAAAAAGTACAATAATTGGCTTGATATTTATTTTTAATACATTGTATTATATTTTGAAACTTTAAAAACGTTCTCCTGAAAAATCAAGTTTTTTGATTTATGACGTTCTTGAAAGGAGTGAGCGATATGTTTATTTGATCGGTGACCGGGTTTCGCTGTTACCGACACCACTAGTCTGATGAAACCTGGCGAAATAAAATATATGTGGAAAAAACTATAAAGTTGTTTTTCTATTATATAAAATTCAGAGAAATGTCACTACAAAACTTTAATCTAAATGAATAATTTTTGACGTTTTCCCAGGTCAATAAACGGAGCTATCAATTTAAATGAGGTCAAAAACCATGTAAACAAAATACAACAAAACTCGAAAAAAATCTCAGACATAATAAAGTCAGAAAGATTAATTAGATTTCCGACGTATATGTACAAGGCAACGTCTTTATCCGACATCTGTCGTGTCTAACCTGGAATCAGTAGCACTAAGACCATTTTTTATTTATTTATTTTTTATTGGAAAACTAACAGAATATTTACAAAAATTTTAAAATATAATTAAAATTCCCACTGTAGGTTTCCACTTTAAAATGATATAAAAACTGTCGTGTTAATAAGTATAACTTTATAAAATAAGTATTACTATGTAATAAGTTTAAAAATGAATCATTAGGTCAATGCTGAAATTTAAAACGGAAATGACCAAATCAATGCTGAAATTCCGCATTTCACTCTCTCTTTTTTTTTCAGGAATAACCTTCAAAGCCTCTTGTTTTGTCTGCAGGTAGAATAGTAAGGATAAGGAAGATAAAAGTGAAAAATACATCAAAACACCCAGACCGATTGACAATATATATTTCTTGAATTTATTTTTCATTCGGTGGGAATCGGAGATTCGTGAGAATCGGTGGGAATATTACCCTGGACTGGAACCTAAAGCGGAGGGCTGACCACCTTTCCTTCATGTGTTAACGATCAAGATAACACTACGTTTTAACAGTGACCTATGCACCATCGGGTGCGGATGAGGGTTTGAAGGAAGAATATTCGGTAGAGACAAGTAATATGATCACACGCCAGATATCTGTAGTCAAACTGCTTTCGATACCCTTGACCACATCGAAGGAGCCGCCGACAAAATTTATACACGGTATTTATCTCTAAACGTTTTTTTTAAAGTGAGCAAGTGCATTTATTTCTTGTTTATAAACAATTTAATTATAATTTCAACTCACTACCGTGGTAAAAAAAAAAGGAACATAAAAACGCGCGACAAGGAATGCGGTGAGTTGTAATTATTTTTTAAAAATGTACCGCGGTTACAAGCTCGTGTTTTGGTCAGTACCTTACCCATTGACATTGATCTTGATATAATATTGCCGTAGACTTGATATACTATTATACAATGGAGCGTGAAAAGTCGTCTTTTAGTAATCTTTATAAAAGTATATTTATATTTATTTCATCGTACACACAATTGAAAATAACAGACTATAATTTTTTAATATTAATTTTTATTAAATTATACGAAAGAAAATTGTTCATGACATGTTATCAAATACGGCATGGCCGAATGATGATCTATTTCAGATCTACCCACCTCCATTATCTATTTATGAATAGCTCTTTTGTATTTTGTTTATATTTGTAGTGACTTTATGGATACTGGAAGCACGTTGGACAGATTTATTGTATATATATATATATATATATATATATATATATATATATATATATATATATATATATATATATATATATATATATATATATATATATATATATATATATATATATATTGGATGGAAGCCTAACGTTTTAAGTTTGATAACCTTTTTCTTAGTGAAGTGAGTTTTATATAGCTCAATGTCACTATAATTTCATTACATTCTTATTTTGTTGTTTGCATCTGATAATTAAAACCTATTACCTGCTTAATTAAATGGTGTAATTGCTTTTAAGCCTAACAAGAATATGTATATATTTTCAGATGGTATTTTGTTTCCATAAATTACTTTTATTTGCCAATAAATGAAGTCAGTAAAATTGTTTATCGCTGTGTATAGATGCACAATGCACTCTTTCTTGGCCTTGCTCGAATGCACTTCCAGTCTCGAAGGATGCACTGATTCTCTCTTGCATTGTGTGAGTAGCAAACGAGTTTAGCGTGTAATATGACAAGATACAATGCATTGACCTACGGGTTGGCGGAATACGTCGTAATTAGCGTCTGGATTACGCTCAATAGCTACTATATAGTGCATTCAACGTATGGGGCCAATACCACCGTCCAAGGTGCGTATTAAAGACGGGATTGAGGTCAATATGGAGTATTGTTTTCTCATATTGTGTTTCATTGCGTTTGTAATTAAATTCATGTCTTGTTACATACGAAAAATCAATAAATTTAATGTAAATGTAAATATATGGTAGGGTAAGCATACTTTTCTTTGACATGTAACCAATTATGGACATTCAAAATAACTGCATTAAAATATTTGCAAATATCGATATGATATGAAAAGGTCAAGACAAGGAATGGGTAGGGAAAATGTGGCCTCTTGGTCAGTCTACAGGCCTTTTAAAATTTTCCATATTCATTTTAAAATACTAATTTCATTTACAACATTTTGAGTGTGTCCAAATACTTGTTCACAAATCTGGATTGTCCCAAATTTTAGGAGTTATTTTTGTAATTATTTTTTGACATGTCATCAAAGATGAACTTATAAATCTAACATGACCTCAAATACTAATAAAAGAGTTTCTGCTCAATAAAAAGATTCTTTTCATCTCAATAATAGATGTCTCTAGTGAAGTTCTACTGATTCAAGAACAATGTTTTAAAATTGGTTCATATATATGGAATTTCCAACTTCATCTTTGATAAGATGTCAAAAAATAATTTGACAAATTTTATTGTTTATAAAATTTTTGCTCCAGTATGCTTGTTTCAACAAACCTCGCAAAGGAGTCGATGGATTGACTTGATTTATAGATATATTTAGATAAATTAATATATATAAATGAAAAGATTCTCCACCCCTAGACAAGACCACAAATTGTGTCTCAAATGTGGTATAAATAATGTCCACAACAGCTAAAATTGGAAGCAGCGATACTAAAATCAAAAAATTACCATTAAAGTTAGCATGACCCGAAGAGAAATTGGGTTGTGCAATGAATCAGGGATGATCTAGAGATGACTTTGGAAGATGGTAGTAGAATTTTCCTTGCTGGATTTATTTTTTGGAAATACAAGAAATAGTCTATATAAAACAACAATATAAGCTTGTTAATTTTGTATGAAGATATTTTAAAATTAATATAAATAATGCGCAAATGTGCGTGAGAGAGAAGCATTAAAAATATTGTAAAATTATTTGTCACCCTGTACCTAGTGTAACATCTTTATGGCTTCGTTTCAAAACATGTTGAGGGTGGTAATACGAGTATGAATAGGTAAATGTTTCATCGGATATCTTATTACGTATTGAACTACGCACACATATCATAAATATGTTTTTCATTAAAAAAAAACATGTAACAAAGTTTTTACGATATTAAATTCAATCAGATACATATAAATATTTCAGCAGCTAATTGGGTTGAATGATCGCGACTCTCTCCTTCCTCATTCGACCCATTGTCTTACATCCACAGCCTATATCGCTTTTGTGTTTGGGTATGTTATGCCGGTTGCCTTTTATATTGGTGATGAAGTCGAGATGTTTGGGTTTGATAATATTCAAGCAAATTTTTTTTTTTAACTAACTAACTAACCATCACCCAGCTTCCCCGTGGGGCAAGGCAAAAAGAAAAGAACACTACACCAATCTGTCTTTGCAAACATTATCCCACTCTTCCACATTCATGCATCTCCTAGTACATACCCGTCGATTTTACCGACTCCAGGCTTGACCACTTTCAAGTATTTGAAGTACTTAAATGATAAAGTATTTCAAATAGTTAATCGTATTAAACACAAAAAATAATACAAATAATAAAATAACTATTATATCATAATAATAATAATAAAACACTTATCCGCACCCCAATGGTGCATAGGGCACTGCGTCATATAAACGCAGTGTTATCTTGATGGTTTACACATGAAGGAAAGGTGATCAGCCCTCCGCTTCAGGTACCAGTCCAGGGTAATATTGAATAAATATGACAGTGAAAAAATCACTTATATTTATTTTACCCCCCTTGGGAATCGAACCCGGGACCTCCAGAACGGTAGCCGAGCGTGCTGACCATTACACTACGGAGGCGGACATCATAATGTAGGAAAACTTTGTATTAGCTTTGTATGAGTTTTCCTCTGACTTCCTCTGCTTCTAATATCAACCACATAAGCCTCTCTTGTTTTACTGTTCTTTCTTCTTCAATCATTCGATTCACATGCCCAAAACATCTTTACACAATTTTCTTACTTTTTTCCCTTTGTTAACGGCTGTAGCTAATTTGTACATAATACATTACATTTTATATAAAATAATATGTTTTCTCTTTTGAAGTATTGGTGCGAAAAGTACTTATCTAAACAAGGATGAATATACAACACAATGAATAATGCATTATTAGCCTGAAACATTGTGATTATTATTGCTTTACAGTTAAGAAGTAACATATTCCAGATATGCTCCGCGAAATTATTTGGTTTGATTTTTCAAAAATATATCAAATTATGGCCTTAAAATAAAAGTTACGTCAACTTTTTGACATACTAATCGATAATCCGTTAGATTCCCAATGGCATTAGAAATAAAAACTAACTAACTAACTAACCATCACGCCGCTTCCCCGCAGGGGTAGGCAGAGAGAATAGAGCGCCACACCACTCTGTCCTTGCAAACATTCTTCGCCTCTTCCACGTTCATGCATCTCCTCATACATACCCGCCAAATATTAATAAATTAGAAATAAAGTAATATATTAGAAATAACACAGAAATAAAATAATAAATTAGAATAAATAATTAGAAATAAAACCCGCCGAATAAATTAGAAATAAAACACTAGAAAAATTAAATTATCTGTAATACAAAGTTCCGCCTCCGTAGTGTAATGGTCAGCACGCTCGGCTACCGTTCTGGAGGTCCCGGGTTCGATTCCCAAGGGGGGTAAAATAAATATATGTGATTTTTTTCACTGTCATATTTATTCAATATTACCCTGGACTGGTACTTGAAGCGGAGGGCTGATCACCTTTCCTTCATCTGTAAACGATCAAGATAACACTGCGTTTATATGACGCAGTGCCCTATGCACCATTGGGGTGCGGATAAGGGTTTTATTATTTATTATACAAAGTTAACTAGTTGACTTTTCTCTGTAATCTCAGTCAAGGAATCAAAGTCGTGATCTCAAAATCCGGAATTCGATTCTATCCGCGTCACATTTCTCGTGATTAATTTGTCTACGAATTAATTGCTATCCTGAAAGGTGAGTGAACCACAAAGTATATTTATATAAAGCATGCACATTCGGTAGAGGTCGACCACTAAACGTTTCAAATTCAAATACAGTTATATAAAATGGCGAGGAAGTGAAACAACGGTTACGTATTATACAATATTATTTAACATTTGTATCCATAACCTTACTTAACTCGGCCAAAATCGGATGGAATTACATAATATTGCATAAACGTGTGTTTGGATATTTTTTGCACGAGCTTATTATGTATTATAACGGCACCTATATTTATCCGTGACATAAACAAATGGACTGCTAATAGGTACGGCGTCGATACGGTAGAATCGATTTCTTATATTTTTTTCCGATTTAATTTCAACTCTCAAATTGAGTTAATTTACCAAGTATTTGTCCGCCTCCGTAGTGTAATGGTCAGCACGCCCGGCTACCGTTCTGTAAGGTCCCGGGGTCGATTCCCAAGGGGGTAAAATAAATATAAGTGATTTTTTCACTGTTATATTTATTCAATAGTACCCTAGACTGGTATCTGAAGCGGAGGGCTGATCACCTTTCCTTCATGCGTAAACGATCAAGATAACACTGCGTTTATGACGCAGTGCCCTATGCACCATTGGGGTACGGATAAGGGTTTTATTATTATTATTATTATTACTAAGTAAAATTGATGTTTTACTTGGTACCATATTAGAATGGTATTCGTTGCTTTTTCTCAGTATATATTTCTTTCTTGCTTTTTTATGTCAAATTGTCAAATGGTAAATACTACTACCAAGTAAAACTTAAATTTTAATATTAGAACTAGCTATGACAATTTTAAACCAAATTTTCGCATTGATTGGCATGATTAGAATAACGTTATCGATTCCAAAAATCAAATTAAGTAACGACTTCTTTAAAGGCGTTGTTATTTAAAACGTTATTTTTTATTAGATTGCCCATATCTAGCGTCAATCGTTATTTTTTTAAACATAATATTACTAAATGGAACATTCTTATTTCATTGTTTGGTGATCATTTTTTTTAAACAAGATTTTGATTTCGTGAGTAGCAAAAGCTACAATTTGTTATTTTTTGTTTTATTTATCAGATGTATACCGGATTTTCTACTACGGGAGAATCTCAAAAGAATAACTCGCTTACTATAATTGCCATAAAGTATCAAACATTGTAATCATTGTATCTAAGTTACAAAAAACGTGTATACGACTGCGGATATGCAAAATATGTATTTATCAGTGGCGTACGTTCCACATCGGCACATAAACTGTGCCTACCATAGTTAAATTGAACAAGATTTAGAAAACTGTGATAGGAAAGGAATTGTGCATTTAACTTTGAAAAAATTTAGTACCTATCTTTCAAAGACAGAATACCTTCATTTTTTTAGTTAATGTTCTTCAATAAAAGTCGAGGTCTGTATATCATTTTTTTTAAACTTGAATTGTTCTTTTTCTTCATGCTAGCATCCGTACCCAATTGACGACGTTTTTCCTTTTTATCTATCATTATCATCATCATATCGTCATTCACGTGTCTATAATCGCCCTTCAGGTATGATTTTACGAAAATGGCGCTATTTAAATAAATAAATAAGAATATTAAAAAAAAACTTATTCAACAAAAACATTACTCCCATTAGTCCCTGATATAAAAAAAAAACATTTTTTATATAGCAAAATCAACAAAATTGAAAATATTTGATAATTAAATACTTTAATAACCTTCCTACAGATAAAAATAATAAAAAATGAAGAAAAATTAAATGCCTGCTTATTATAAATGAGAAATTAAAGAAAACTAACATAAAAAATGATACAAAGAAAAATACTATTATACGTTTTGAATATTGAAAGCATTAACTTTGTGGATCATATTGATATATTATTTCGAGAAATAAAAATACTGTGTGTTCTGATCCACTCACATTTTTACTAACCAACTAGTTTCGGCAACAACCTGTTGCCCTCTTCAGGGTTACAGTAATAAATGTAACCCTGAAGAGGGCAACAGGTTGTTGCCGAAACTATTTGGTTAATAAAAATGTGAGTGGATCAGAACACAAAGTATTTTTATTTCTCGAAATAATGTACTATTATACCCTTAATTAAGTATAACCAATAAACAATGAATTTAAGTCCTTCTCCAAGCACAAGAGCTTAGTTTCTTTTTTAGAGACGAATAGCTTAACTAGTGCAAGATGCTGTCCAGTTAATAAATAAAATTCTTATATGTTTAGTAACAATATTAAACAAATAAAAATATAATTTATCCAATGTTATTATTATTATTATAACAGGTAAAATATTGAGGCGGACATAATTAAGATTAAATACTCGCACGCCACTGGTATTTATAAGAGTATATTGTGGACATTAGCGTGTGCTTAGTATTTGATAAGAAATACCAAAGTATCAGGATATCATAGGACCTAGGTTTGTATCCTGATTGTAACTCCGCTCCGTGGAGAAAATTAAAGTAATAATTGCGACTTGAAAAAAAGAATGACAGTTAACTATTTTGAAATCCAGCCCAACATAATCAAATCAACAATCATTTATTTACCTATAGTATAATTAACGTATATATTATTATAAAGCTATATTACACGTATTGATAAATATAAAACGAGTAAAGAAGTAATTTGGAAGCCAAGTCTCAATTTGACGGTTTAAATTTAACTTTATTTGATAAATAATACATTTTAACATTTTAAGAAGCTTTTTATCTTTTCCATCTCACCAATAGATGTCTCTAGTGAAGTTCTAGTGATTCAAGAACAATGTTTCAAAATTGGTTCATATATATAGAATGGCTGTTGTGAACTCATATGTACTGTGTCATGAGATTGATCATACGATCATACGACGATTATCTAGGACCTCCAAGAATTTGAGTAGTGTGGTGGTCAATAATGGGTAGAATCTCATCAAAGATGAAGAAGAATATGGAAGTCTGAGCATTTACGGAGCTCACGACCATCATAGGCAGGTTTAAGTTATCACTTTACACACGTGTAACATTCACTTTTCTACCCATGATTGACAACCACACTACTCAAATTTTTGGAGCTCCTAGATATACTCGTATGATCAATGTCATGTTTATATATTTATATATACATATATAAATATATATATATATATATATATATATATATATATATATATATATATATATATATATATATATATATATATATATATATATATATATATATATATATATATCAAATTCGCATATTTATTATTTAATATTAGAATGATAAGAAACGCACCCACGATTTATTAATTAAAGATTTATTATCAAACCTATTGAGAAACTTGTCCCTTTATATAAAGTAAGAACAGCATTGTTCCTCAAAGTACATCCGGTTACCTTATATGCAGCAACAGTACCTACGTAATATTGTGTGCAGATACTTAGCTCAGTACAGAGACTGGTACTAGACTTGCTAATAAATTGTGTCTGCGACCACAGAAAGTCTTTTGTTCTTTATTACATTATCCTGGTGACTGGAGCCGAAAGTCCTTTTAATTGAAAATTATCTACTTCGTGAATCTTAAATTCCAAATAAACTACACAATATAGTTGATACTAAAGTACAAACGTATTAGTTTGCTAAATCATTTCCACAATCTCCTTTTTTAAAATTTAATCATTGAAACAAGGGCCCTTGAGGTAGTCGAAAATGGCGCTATATAAATTATCCAAAAATTTTCTTATTTTTTATTTATTTAAATTTTACTAAGTTAACTAAGTAAGTAAACAGTTAACTGTTTCTTTAAATCTCACGGTATTTGAAAATGATCCAGAATGCATCAAAACAATTGTTACAATAGATTTTAAGAAACAGTGGTATTTTTCAAGCAAAATATAAATTTAAATTGAATAGGTATCTTTAATTAAAATTTTATTTTATTTATTCATTTAGTGAGAGGATGTTTCTGTCAGTATCAAGTCGTATTTTCCTAAAAAGGTACAAAATTATTTCATTTATTATATAATTTATATTTGAAGCACTAACTTTGTGATTTTCCATTTTATAATTAAAATGAAACTTTGTTTAAAACTCACTATAAATATTTTATTATAACATAATTATTAATAATCAGTCTTGATAAAAAAAGCGGTTAGCTTCGAAACTGGTAGACATTATAATTATGTTATAATGAAATATTTATAGTGATTTTAAAACAAAGTTACATTTTAATTAATCAAAATGTCATTCTTAATTTATTATTAGATTAAAACCAATATTTTTAGCTTTTCCACTTTTTTTAACTTTTTTCCACTTTAAAAAAAAAAAAAAAAAAAAAAAAAAAAAAAGTGGAAAAGCTAAAAATATTGGTTTTAATCTAATAATAAATTAAAAATGCAATTCCATCACGAAGTGTCAGTGGATAATATAAATCTATTAAAAAATGTCATTCCACAAAGTTAATGCCAAATCAATAAATAATATACATATGTATGCGTTACTACAACATATTTTAATAATCGGGATATTAACACTTCCTCTGCGATGGTGGGTCTGGTCAGACCCACCATCGCGGAAAATTATTGATTACGTAATAGGTAATTTGTTTACGTCGTTTTCCTTGAGTGTAATCGTTCTTCAAAAAATTACCTACAAATTGAGATACAAACGAAAATTATTGGACCAGATTCAAATGAGTTATTTAAAAAAAAAGAACAAATAAAATATCAAAAATCATATTGAGTAAGGTCAGTTGATCGCTATCAATGTGTTAGTGTGCCGTCTGCCGTGATTTTGAAATCCCAAAAACAAAAGCATACATTGTCAATCTTTGGCGATTGTTTCCGTTTATTATTTTTTTTTTATATTTGTTTTTAACTGATTTATTTGTTTACTTGTATGACGGATTAAATATCATATATATAGACTATAAGGTAAATCTACATTTAAAAAATATTAATATTACAAAACACAGACCTTCACAATAAACTGTTTTATATTTGAACGATTTCTAGTTTTATTTTTTTTAAATCTTTTCGATACTTTACCACAATGGCAGGAAAAAAATAATTATCTCATGACGAGATTGAACGACTTTTGGACAGTTCTAAAAGTGAAAGAAAAGTGAGAGAATAGCGCAGATGACAGTGATTTAGAATTCAAAAACCTTAGATTCAGAATTTGAAAGTGCAACGGAAAACGTGGTTTTATAAGAAATGTCAGTAAGTGATAAAAACATCGATTTCAACAAGAAAAGTACCGATTGTCCTCTTATTTTTTGGTAACAATTTATTGGTCAATAATAAAATTAAATATCATACCTATTATGTCTAACGAACTTGTATATAAAATTTTTATAATAATTAGTTTTATTTGGTTTCGTACAAAATTGTATTCATAATTTCTAAAACCCGCAAAATGTTTATGTAAGAAATGGCGAACTTTAAATGAATATTTACACCATTTTGGGCAATTCCGTATATATTTTTCAATGAAAATTTAAATATTTTCACTGTATTTAAAATGAATTTTAATTGCATTATGGACAAAAATTTATCTTGAAATATTAACTCAAAATCCTAGAATCATTTTGTGGTTTTTGGAGCTAACTGCCACGTTTTATATTTGAAGATAATTACTTAGTTGCATTTTGTTAATAATTCTATCTGTTATGATGTTGACTTAAATATAGTTATAAAATTAAAAACACAAATTATTTGAATTCAGTAAAAATAAAAATGTTTACAATCACTGCTTCATTGCCAACCATGCTACATGCGCGTGTGACATGCTCCGCGGTAGTAGTGAGTATATAAATTAGTTAGTCTGTGGTAGTGAGCCGAAGCGCGTGGTCGCGTTTGGATGTAAAATTATGCGCTTGGATAATTTAATTTCAAAACTATCAAAAACTTGAAAATTCTCATACAAAACTTATGACACATTATCCTATTGCTATGTAGGCTATTTTGAATAATATATAAAATATAAAAACCCGACGAAAAACGCCTAAAAGGCGATTTCTGTACTGGGTCAGATCAGACCCACCACCGCTGGGCGCGTTTTGTTTGAGGCCATCGCGCTTTAGGTGTTAAATCAGTGGAGTTAAGCTTAGTAAAGTGTTTAAGACAAACAGTGTTTTATAATAATTGTAATGTATCAATGACCCGGAAGGTTGAACAATCGATATGATGTCGAAAAATTTGTGATGTTGAATATGTAGTGCAATTTATAGCAATATTGATTTGATTGTTTCGATCAAAAGATTTTATTTCGATAAACTGTTATTTGCATTCGTAATTCGTACTACCTCTTTTATTCGAGGTTTCCGCATTGCTTTAATAAAATCTAAATCGGCAAAAATTAAGCTGTAGATTAGAATCAACACGCTAAATATATTCCGCTTTACACTTCATTAAACGTATTTTAATCGTCTCTTAAATCCAGTACTATAAATACTATTTAAGTTTTATACTGACATTTCTTGGTGGTACCTATTGCATTTTATAAACTTAAATAACAACTGTATAGTTTATTCCACGTATGTTTTTTTTTTGGCCAAAACCCGTCACTAGTTAAATAAAATATATGTGAAATAATCTGTAAGGTCGTTATTTTATTTTATAAATAACATTAATTTCGCAGTCATACAGGAGAAAGTGACCAAGTGCATTTTTTACAAAAAGATGATCATTGACCATTAGATATCTTACTAGCTTAATATTGCCCTGAAAAAAAATCCTAAAGGACCTTAAACTTGGATGTATAATATATTGATTTGTTAAAAATGACTAATTGCATTGATGTTTATTTTCTTGCCAAGCAAAAGTGACTTAAATGGCCCTCGTGAACATTTTACGTTTTGTTGGTCACTTTTACCTGTACGACTACGATATATTAAATTATATTTTTTGATGAGATTCCATCGTTATGACATTAACTAGTTGTACTCGTTTCAAAAGATAAATTGAAATATTTGGTAAGAGTCACTTCAAAAATGGCCAAAGTTTGCCAAATTTAGTGAATGGAAAAATTTCGTTAATGACCAAATTTCGAAAATGGTTCAATTTAGTTAATAGCCTAATTCAGTTAAATATCTGAACTCCCCATTTACACGGTGGATATGTTACATTCGATAACATGTAAAAAAACTAATTTACCATAAAAGGATTTTTAAAATTATTTTTTTTGAATGCATAAATATTATTATATAAAAATCTACTATACTATACTATATACTATAAAATACTACTATAAAATAAAATTCATTATTTATTTTTAAATCATATTTAAAAAAAAATGCTTTTAATAATCAAAGGTAGGTAACAAAAATTATTTTCTCAACCCCCTTTCGTTTAACTTGTAATTATATATACATATAAGTACATATATTACGTGCGAGGGATGTAGGAAATTCCAAATTGCTGGTACGGATTTTTAAATAAGTGTTATTTGTACAAATTTTATTTTATGCCAAAACGATTTAAGGCTATCGAAAATGGACTATGATTCACAATTTATTAAAATAGCTAATTACAAATTTTACATTAATAATAATGATTATAATGATGGTAATAATTATGGTGAAGATGAGGAAGAATAAGTTTTTTTTATTATTTGAGAATTTAAAAAATATTTTTTCTGTTTCCATAATTTCTTAAAAATGAAAACTAAAAAAACTACTGTGATGTCGCTCACTCCTTTCAACAGCGTCATATTTTAAAAATCGTCAATTTTCAGTTGTGCACGTTTTTGGAATGCCCAGAAAATGTACTATATCTCAGCAAAAGCGACATACTAAAAATGTGTGCTGTATAATTTATTTATTTTCCATTTGACTAGACTGAGTCACAGCAACGTGTGCAGCTATGTTTTAAGAGTGTTAATAAACTGGTTCCATATGCAATACGATTTAGCACGGGATATTCCCATGGAATTGCGGATATTATGAATAACTCATGTGCGTACGTAGGTTTTTAAAAAACCCATATACTTTTTTTCTTTAATATCTTTGAGCTGGTGATTGTTTTGGCTGATTTGAAGATATCGCTTTATAACAAATACAACAAAAATGGCTAACGGACATAATTACATTGTGAAACAATTTTATTTATATAATAAAACTTTGTAAGTTGTAAGTGGTGTCTTAAAATGGGAAAAGCTCAATTTTCGTCTGAATCAAACATGAAATATGTGTGGGTATATAAGTGAATACATCATTTCAAAAAGTCAACAAAAAACTGTTTACATTTTCAATTAAAGTTTTAATTGATAAATACCACTACAAATCATATTGATGTGTACCACTTAAAATTTATTGTGACACGTGTTTCGATGCATTTTGCATCATTTTTAAATACCGTAAATGACGCGGAATGAATTGAAACTCTTATCATAATAGATTTTATGAAAAAGTAGTATTTACCAGGTAAAACTTAAATAATAATGGAAATACATTATTAACCATCACGCCGCTTCCCCGCAGGGATAGACAGAAGAATATAACGCCACACCACTCTGTCTTTGCAAACATTCTTCGCCTCTTCCACATTCATGCATGTCTTCATACATGTCCGCCCTAAAATATATGTGTTCGAAAATCGCATTTTTTGTGATCTTTTAATTCATTATTAGTATATAACCACTCACCAAGATATTTATCTCTACCGGTTTCGAGACGTAACCGTCTCTTCGTCAGGACAATCACTATCACAGCATGCAAACAATACTACCCTTCACTACCATAGCACTATTTACACACTTAAAACATGTTTAACACACACATGCGTTGCATATGCTGCAACCCTTAGTGCATGTTGGTCTTGGCAAACATGTGCTGCAACCCTTAGTGCATGTTGGTCTTCCGGTCGACCAAAAATTGCAAATGCTAAACATGTTTTAAGTGTGTAAATAGTGCTATGGTAGTGAAGGGTAGTATTGTTTGCATGCTGTGGTAGTGATTGTCCTGACGAAGAGACGGGTATGTCTCGAAACCGGTAGACATAAAAATCTCGGTGAGTGGTTATTAACTAATATTACTTACATTGAAAAAAAAATAAGTAAAAATGACTAGCAATAAAGTAAACGCTTTAAATATTAATAATTTTGAAAATATTTTAATTTAACTGTCCCGATGAGATTTCGGTAAAGTCTGGCAACCCTATTAGTAAATCTTCATAATTCTTAAAGTAATATTTGAGATATGATGATATAATCCAGCAGTACTGAGGAGTCTAAGTACAAGGTTAATATGCTTTATTTGATAAAATACTTTTTATCTTGGTGACCTTAATTATTGCTGATAAGCGTCTTTCTTTATTTTGTCCTCGTCTGAATGAGAATACGCAAACCAATTTGATAAATGTCTTACTCGTTTTTACCGAAAATTTCTGCAAATTTTATCATAATTAGGAATTTATATAATAAATTGATAGTAACGATAACACATACATATACGTATTTTTTTATCGAGGATCGGAACCTTGATTTAAAAAATACAATAAAAATTGTACGATAAATAAACGTATGTTTATGAACAATGTACATTTTACATGTAAAATATGTACTAGGGCAAATTTGTTGTTGTAAAGAATCATTTCTTTATTTTATTAAAGTTGTTCTGAAAAAATTCTGAAATCACCTTTAAAATATAACAGTTTTTCTTTTATAATGAAAGCTTACCAGTACTATGAATCCAAAGTTTTTCCACCATCTTGGCTAGTTTTCAATTTACCCTAAATATTTTAATTTTTGTAAAGAAGATACTTTAGGTATTGATTAATCTTCAGGAAGAGGCTTTTTGTTTTGAAACCAGTCTTTAATTTATATTAAGTTTATTTAATTTATATTAACTCTAAAATTAAAGTTAATATTTTTTTATAAACATATATACCGCGTTATTTTTAACTGTTGTTTCAGCACAAAATGCAACTGGTAATTTTTTTTAAATATATTCTGTTACTTAAAAGTTACGTAATTCTTAAGGGGTAAAATGTTTTGCTGCAGCTACTGAATGGGGAAACGCATTTTTAATTATACATACATTTAATTATACAAACCGCGTTAATCATTCTAAATAACGTTTATTACCTGTTTTCTTCGTATTAAATAAAATTCCGATGTGGAGTATTACACAACTAAATAACAGGAAAACTCGTCAGTAAATCAAGATTACAGTATAAAAGTAATGGGGAAAAACGCAGCCACAGATCAGACATAAATTAAAGAAAAGAAATGAATGCAATAAATAATACTTGACATATTTTTGTTTATTGTAAACCAAGTCATTGGATCCTTGAGGGGATGAACCTAATCATTTAAGGGATTCACTAATATCGGATAAATTGAACGAAGGTTCTTTTGATGGAAGGAAAATTATCGTAAAGGTAACTCACTGATTCATGGATTCTTCTTTTAATTGAGGAACGAAGAGATAAAAACGTAATTTTAAAAATCACTGGGATTTTTTTTCAATGAAACCTTTTCATTTTAAATAATACATAACAGTTTTAAAAAAATACTCCAAACCTAAAAATTTATTCGTTTAGTTTTTTATTTCTTTAAATTAATTAGTAAATAAATACTTCGATAAATTTTCAGTAAAACTAGCGTGATCAGGTTAAAATGTAATTGAGATCCGATAACTCAATTAATGTAAATGAACGGGTCTAAGATCTAATAGTACACGAACGACCCACATAAACAACCCTTGTCATAACGTTCTCTATACGGTAAAGATTCTCTATAAGGTTGAATTGGTGGGCGATAAAAAATGGAAAGGATTGTTGCTCATACTAAATTACCCTTTACGTAATAAAATAATGGTTGTCAGATGTTATTTTCTCTAAAATAATAACACATTCTCTTTCGTCTTTCAAGTTATTATAAAATGACTAAACAACGACTAAAAAAATAGGTCATATTCAATTTCAGAGAAAAAAATATAAGTTATTTAAATATTTAAGAATCAAATTTTTTATCCTCCATTAAAGTTATTTTACGTGTATTTTTTTTTATAAATTATTATGTAATCTTTCCAAAAATAATACCGTAAATCTCAATAAAACCGTAAGTTATTTATTGGTAAATCTTATTTACCATTTTTAAAAAGAATGTTTGTTCGCCTCTATAAGGGAGTTGTTAATAATGAGTTCGACCATCTCATGGAGATCTCTGGTTCGATTCCTAAGGAAGTCAAATTAAACGTTATGATTTTTTTACCTTCATACATATTAAACCCTACCCTTATCGTAAAACCAATCAAATGTCCCTAATAATATGAATGAAAACGTTATATCGAATCGTTGTAGTGCCCTATGCATTATCGGGTGTGGGTGAGGGCCACAATAATAGTAAATATTCTACTTAAATGACTTAAAAATGATAAAAATAAATACAAGAATATATACTCGTTTAGTTTAATTTCCTAAATTCGATAAATATTATATTACATGATTCGAAAAATATTATTTATATTATGTATAATTTTGTGAAATTTCAGTGTCATTACTAATTTTTTTATTAAGCGTTAATTGAGTGAAATTTATTCATTATTCATAACATTAAAAAAACAGTAAAAAGTCTCCAAGCTTCTTATTATATTATACATATATTTGTAGTATTTTTTGTTCTTTAAATAAGAATCCAAGTTTGTTTTTCTTTACGAGTATTTTTTTCTCGCATTTTAATTTATTTATTTTTCTGTTAAGATTTTTAGGAAGAGGTAGATTTTTTAGTTTAACTACATAATATACTTGTACGTACTATAAAAGAGTGTACAGAATAAGAATGATATTTTGCACTGGAACAATTATTATTTTAAAAGAATTTATTTTATTTGTTATTTAAATATATACGAACCTACACATCATAACACATATCGCTCACTCCTTTCAAGAACGTCATAAATCAAAAATCGTCAATTTTCAGTTGTGCATGTTTTCGGATTGCCCAGAAAATGTACTATATCCCAGCAAAAGAGGCATATTTTTAACTTAATATTTACCCGCTACAGGGCAGAAAGTGTTGTTTTTGCATTTTTAAGAAAAGGTATTGTTTAATTATTTTTTTAAATATATTAAATATTTTTCGAATGGAGAATAAACCTTCAGGTTTTACCTTAAAAGATCTGTTGTATAATAAAAAGTTCAATAAGTGGCTTGATATTTATTTTTAATACATTGTATTATATTTTTAAACGTTAAAAACGTTCTCATGAAAAATCAAGTTTTTTGATTTATGACGTTCTTGAAAGGAATGAGCGATATGGTACATGTATAAATTCGCATTCACAAAAAAAATATATCTATATACTTTAACATTACATACACAAAAAAAAAATAAAATAAAATCTGCGTTACTTTTTTTTACAATTTTTTTATATTTAGTATTTGCTTAAGCCCTCGGGACGTTTTACAAATATTATTAAAAATTACATAAATAAAAGCCATTTATGCAGTATTTTACGAAAATGGTGCTAAATAATATTTCCAAAATTATTATTTTTAAATATTTTTTAACTTACCCCATATTCGATCAATCTATCACCATCTTCAAAACTACGATCCTTCATGCCAATTACAGGGGCTGATTTATCTAAAGCCATTTTGCTACAGTTTTCACTTCACAAAATTTAAAATAATTACAAAAAAAATCACGAAAAACTTTTTAAAAGAATTACTTTCAAACAATAGATCGCTACTGTGCCCGTTGTGCAATTGGCTGATAAACCCGGTCGGAGCGCTCCTCGACGGTCGCGAGACAAGAATGAACCCCGTTGCGATTTTCCGTCGTATTTATAAGGCGTTGTTTGAAATTTAAATTTGAAAAAGGAATAAAGGCGCGCGCATCCGGGAAAGCGCCAAATCGCGTCTGAAGCCATAGACAAAAGATATAAATTAGATTTGCTAATCATAGAGGATGTATTTTTCCTAAATTTCTTTTGTGCATTAATTAATACGGTAAAGTAGTATTTTCCTGTAATTTTAATTGCTAATTTTTATTATATACCATGTTTTAAACTTTTCAGCGTTCTACAAATTGATTACTCCTCAATCAAGTCAGCGGTGTTTTTCAGTTTTTATTCGATTAAATAAATAAATCACTCCCCTTAACTTTGTCCGCCTCCGTAGTGTAATGGTCAGCATGCTAGCCTACCGTTCTGGAGGTCCCGGGTTCGATTCCCAGGGGGGTTTAATAAATATAAGTGATTTTTTCACTCTAATATTTATTCAATATTACACTGGACTGGTACCTGAAGTGGAGGGCTGATCACCTTTCCTTCATGTGTAATCGATCGAGATAACACTGCGTTTATATGAAGCAGTGCCCTATGCACCATTGAGGTGCGGTAAGGGATTTATTATTATTATTATTGTATTATTTTTTAAAGCCCCCACTTGTTTGCAAGTTATTTTGGATACTAAAAAAAATATGCACATTTAAGAAAACTAAAATTATTACACTTTTTCCCTGCTTTCTTTTGTTAAAGAAACTTCACAATAACAGATGTTTTTTTTGTTATGAGTGTAAATGATTGGTATTTATATACGTTTGTCACATAACGAATGTAATATTGCATTTGTTGACTCTTTTCTTTATGTTAAAAATCCAGAAATAAACAAAAAACACCATTTACAAATTCCGCTAACAGAGAATGTATATTCCCGCCTTATTTTAAGATTTATATTACATATTTATATAATTAATCAATCACTATAAATATAATTGTCATCTAGTTTTATAAAAAATATTCATAAATGTTTTACATAATCAGCGAAGATTAACAAGACGTTGACGTATAAATATTGCTCTAGTACATTGTATTTAGTGAATGCGACTATACAAAGGCTACTCGTGATCATTCAATTTTTACGTTGACGAAACGGCACTCATTACTGCTGTCGATGTTACAGTTTAGCATAATAAAAGACGCCATTAATCCGAATCGGTCCTACTGAATGTCTTAATCGAGTACGTCATGGCAACTGGACAATGTAGACATTCAAACTGACAGTTACAGCCTTTTTTATTTACTGATCCAACCAAACGCGAATGACACTGGACAGATTACAATTTGTATAGGTAGCACAATACCATGAGGTTAATGATTGTTACAGATATTTCAGTTTTGTACTGACATTTCTCGGTGGAATTTGCTAACTAACTCGGTGGAATTTCAGTTTATATAATAAAACAACAACTTTATGGCTTTTTGATTTGACCAGTGACCGAATTTTGTCGTTACCTATAAGACTGGTGCTGTCGATGATGACGACTAGTCTGGTGATGTCGGTAACAACGAAACCCGTTGACCAGTTAAATTAAATAAAAGTGAAAAAACCTATGTCATTGTTGTTTTATGATGCTACAACACTGTAACACATTAAATTGTACGTAAGACAATGGTATGCGTATGTGGTATGCGCTTGAAACCATCCAAACCCCCTTACATTGCAGTGCCCGGCCAACCTCAAGGTAGAGGACTCCCTTATAATTCTTTGTGACAACTGTTTTGTTTTGTGATGGCATGGAATAATTATTTGACAAATTTGACTAATTGATATTGAAAGGCGAAACAACTATCCCAAAAAAAACAAAGCATCAAAATTCGTGTGTTTTTATTAATATATTTAAATTTCTACAAAAAACACATAAATTTAATAAACAATTTATTTAACGTAAAACTTTTTTCTTATATTATGTGTGTGTCGAATTTATTAAGTATTTAACCTTTATACGGAGAGTGTGTCGAACAGACTCGCCAATTCTCATGTATGGGAAATCGGGTTCTCTTTCCTATGCCTTTGTGAAGAATCAATGATAATAAATGATAAGTTAAATCCGTAAAATGCTATGTAATACACATTACATCACATAAATTTACTGATGACCCGCTAGTAGACACTTATAGACGTAAACTAGTATAGATATCTCATATGTACTATCAACTTTCTTATTTGATAAAAAGCGATTACATTAATGAAGAAAGGTCTATGTAGTTTTTTGTAACAGAGATGAAACAAATGTGTAACCGTTTCATCTTCAGTTACCCGATTATTCGTTACTCTTACACGTATATTTTTTTCTAACATACGATAAAAAGCAACATTATTTTCTCTAAACCCATGGGTTACCTGTAACATTTGAAGTAAATGAGTTTTTCTTAATAATAAAATATATAGTTTTGGAAAGAAAAGAGTTATTGATAGGTAAGGAGTTTAAAAAAATCAAAAGGTATTTAAGAAAAAATAATAATGCCAATATAAATCTTTAAAAAAACGTCCGAGTTTTAGCGTGGTCGTTCGTGTTCTGAATTGCAACGTTTGAGATCTTAATGTAATGTTTTTAATCTCGAATTTTCAAATATATTAATAAGTAGAAATACGCAATACGCAACCAAATTTGTGCAGTGATTAGTGCGATTTGCTTCAAAATATCGAATTCAAAATCCGAGTAAGAAACAAATTCTTTTAATAAGTTGTTATCAAATTTAGTTTTATTTATCGCCCGTGTCTAATATGTATCAAAAGCATATGTGCCATGTCGACATAAAAAGCCATTCCTCCAGTAGTATGTACATAAATAGCGATTGTAAACAAAAACCAGATAAATATATTCAGATTTTTTGGAAAGGTTTTTGTGATATTATAAATATTTGTTATTGAATATTTGGATGATAATTAAAATAAAAAATTAAAAGTTGTATTGGTAACAATAATAAAATAAAATCGAATTTGTATATGTGCCCGTATGTATTTGTTTGTATAAATAAAAACGATGGTATTCCGTATGTTAACCAAAAAAAAAGTATTGAGAAATGCAAGAATTATTGAGTTTAAAATGGAGGACATTTCGTCAATTATGATGGAATGGATTTTGCTTATATTTATTTTTAGAACATAAGAATACAAGGCGATGTTAATATACTTGAAATGAAAAATGAAGGTTTTAAGTGGATAAAGACAGAAAACAAAAGGGGAGTTTTTATAAATCTTTTTGTTCTGCATAAACATTTTATTTCACAATCAAACTTTCAACAAGAACGCTAAACACAGCCATTAGTAGTTTATTTTTATTATTATTTTATTATGATTATCAAAAGATCTTCAATTTATTAATTTCTTACCTTCAAAGCCACAAAATAACACGAACATCCAAGAAAAACTGTGAATTGTTTAATAGGTAATCGCTCGCTTCAAATCATTGCACAGCACTAAATATAAAATTCCATTTTCATCTGGTTTAGTTGAAAACATTCAGTGCTTCAGCTTATTAAAATTCAAGAGGTATTTTTTGAATAAACAATGAAATAGGAATTAGAGACACATTGAAACATATCATTTGAATATCATGAATACCGAATGTTTTAGTGAAGTTTTCGTAATGAGTTCGGAAGTTGCGTGATCACGTTTTAAATTTGGGAAAAATAATAAAAAAATGGTATTGAGAAAAATTAATTTGTGAAAATAACTTCAAATTTTTGATAATAAGCTATTTTCAGCACCCAACGAAAGATGGGAAACTAAGAGGAAGGAGTCGGTGTTAGAGGTAAAATAAATATTTTTTATGACGGCCTTCGCAGACGATTTTTTGCATCTTGTTGGTATTGCTAGCCTTCTGATGTGTAAATCATCACAAAAATTCTCAATACACAACATTTTGTATAAAATTAAAAAAAATACATTATTATTGTTAATTTAATTTGTCCGCCTCCATAGTGTAATGGTCAACACGCTCGACTACCGTTCTGGAGGTCCCGGCTTCAATTCCCAGGAGGAGGGGTGAAATAAATATATATAAGTGATTTTTTCACTTTATAATTAATTCAATATCTTTTTTTTTATTGTAAGGAAGAACAACAGTTACAATATATGATACATCACAATACAAAAAATAAAATCATGAGTACCAATTACAGTTCTTCACAACTATGCATAAGAGAGGTCTATATAAAGGAAGAGACATGAGACAAGGATGGGATAAAGAGAAAAGGAGATGGCAGTGATAGGAAAAGAAGAAAAGGAAAGGACAGGGAAAAGAATTACCTTTTTAGGTTTATAAGATTTCTAACAATTGATTTAACAATAAAGATTGGAGTAGAACATATCAAGGTGGGTACAACATTCATTGAATTTCTTACAACTTCGATAAATAAAGGAATTTACCCTAGACTTATTACCCTAGACTGGATCACCTTTCCTCCATATGTTAACGATCAAGCTAACACTGCGTTTATACGATGCGGATAACAGTTTGAATGAATAAATTTTTAAATTATGTTTTACTTGGTAAAAACCACTATTTATTAAAATCCATCGTGACACGTGTTTTGTTGCATTCCGCATTATTTTCAAAAACCGTTGATAATGCGAAATGCATCACGTGTCACAATGCATTTTAAGAAAAAGTGGTATTGCCAAGTAGAACGTAAATTAAAAATATATAGATAGTGCTAAAAAATGACTGCCAAATCAATAAATGACGTTATAATTATTGAACACATGTTTGTATTCTGTAATGCTGTTTAATGTTTGACCTTGAACGTAAATTCTATGCAATAAAACAAGTCTTCTCCTATTGTGTCTTTTGATGGTAAAAGTCACAACTTCACTATATATATTCACTATTAGTCAGTCAGTAAGAGTCCTCTTCGCATACAAAAAATGTCATTTTGCTAAAGTAACATTTCATGGTAAAGATTCGTTAATTTAAAGATTTTTCATAAGGAATTTATTAAAAATGAAAATTTAGACAATTGTTTTTTGTGTATGGTCTACTTCGTAAATCATAGTACATGGTACTGTAAAAAAATTATATTGTAATAAAGTTTAAATAATTTAAACGCTTATTATTGTTTGAATATAGTGTGGCCATTAATTTATTACTTCTGATCTAACATTTCTTGAGTTCCTGACTAATATGATCTTATTGATTTGTTGCAGTAACGTTTGTCTAGTTTATTCATTACAGTAAAAATTAATTGCCAAATACTGAAAATAGGTCTTTATTCTAAAAAAATGAAATCTAAAAAATAAAAACGCTGTATTATTAGGATTGATTTATTGTCATATTTTGTTTACAACTCTAGCCGTTATTATTGACTATGAAATTGGCCCAGTGCTATTAACTTTTTACTGCTACATAATAAGGAATTATATAACTGTATGAACTAGACCTTGACACAAATGTCAATGTAATCTCATTGACCTTAACAGTTGAAAATACAGATAACAGAAGATTTGTCATATCTAACATAGGTGAAAAAGAATACGGAAGTCTGGGCATTTACAGGGCTTACGACAGTCATAGGCTGGCTAAAGTGATCACTTTACACACGTGTAACATTCACCAATTCTACTCATGATTGACAACCACACTGTTCAAATTCTTGTAACTTCGAGATTTATTGATCCAACTTGATACACAGTTATATATATATATATATATATATATATATATATATATATATATATATATATATATATATATATATATATATATATATATATATATATATATATATATATATAGTTCTTGGACTCGATAGACTTCACGAGAGACATCTATGGTAAGCAGAAACGATTTCATTTGTATGTGAGGTCCAAAAAAAAGTTAGAAATTACTCCTAATTGGAGATAATACAGATTTGTTGACAAGAGTTCGGACACACTCAAAATGTTGTAAAAAAATCATTCATAGAGATTATATACGTAATAGGAATAAAGATGGTTTCCTACACAAAATAATAGAGGGGACGATCGAAGGAATAAACGCCAGAGGACGCCCACGCTGCGAATACCTAAGCGACTTATACGAAGACATGGGCTGCTTGACGTATGAGGAGCTTAAGAGGACCTCCGAAAATAGGCGAGAATGGCGAAAGAGATGTCATCTGTTGCTACAGACCAATCTGCAGGATTGAGACCAGAGAGAGAGGAATAAAGTATGTGACTATCTCGTTCAATTAAGTTAAGAGTAAACTCAAAATATTGTAAATATAATAACTGGTCAAATTACAAGCTACGTAAATAAATTGAAATTCATGCTTTCAGGCGGGTCACAAGTATGTGTATATAATCCAGGTCTCTGCTTAATAAAAGCTTTCCTCAAACCAACATCGTCTGTTGTAGATCAATTTACATATTTAGTAGTGAAGAATTTGTGAATACTGAACGTTAGTGTGTAAAGTGATAAGTGTGTGTCACTTAACCAGCCTTATTTATTTACAGGCTTATGACAAGTCATATTTTAATATTTTGAGTGTGTCCAAATACTTGTTCACAAAATCTGGATTATTAAACTAAATTGAAAATACATCATAATCCAGATTTTGTGAACAAGTATTTTGACACACTCAAAATGTTGAAAATAAATTATCTGGTCAAATTATAAGCTTAAATAATAAATATAAAAATGATATTTTCTGGCGTTTCTCATGTGTGTGATTGTAATCCAGGATTCGGACCTCACATACTAATAAAAGAGTTTTTACTTAATAAAAAGCTTCTTTTCATCTCACCAATAGATGTCTAGTGAAGTTCTAGTGATTCAAGAAAAATGTTTTAAAATTGGTTCATACACATAGAACTTCCAAGAATTTGAGTAGTGTGGTTGTCAATAATGGGTAGAATTGGTGAATTTTACACGGGTGTAAAGTGATCACTTAAACCAGTCTACGTAGTAATTATTTTTTTAATTGCCTTTTGATAAGGATATCATAAATGCATTTCCTTAATCAAATTCAATCGTGTTAGTTGATTTTAAATTAAAGAAAGGTCACATACTTTAAATCTAAGAGTAACCTGAGAAACCTCTGTCAAAATTATTGATGTGTGAATGATACGAGCATTATATGATATAGAAAAACACATCGGGTAACAGGTTCCATTAGTTAGAGTTTTTTTGAATATTTTTATGTAAAACAGATAATGCATTGCAAAAAATAACTTTGCAATAAATACAATACAAACTTTACTAGATGTCCTTCTTTTAATTGTAGATTTCCTCAAGACATTTTGTAGGCGTCAAAATGAACTGTGATAGATGCTCGAAAGGTGAAATAAGGAAAGAGGGCAAGGCTGAAATAATCGTTATCGATAAAACTAAGAAAGGTGTATTGAGATGGTATGAACATGTGGAACATGTATGTTTATGAGGCGAATGTAAAATGTATAACTAAACTATCGGAAACTTGACATGACCTAGTATGTCCAACGTTTGAAAACGAAAAATCAGGAGTCGAAATGATCGTCCGGGTTTGTATGAGGTAATGCATAAATTTGTATTAAGCGAAGAATGTTTGTAAAGACAGAGTAGAGTGGCGTTCTATTCTTTCTGTAAACCTCTGCAGGGAAGCGGCGTGATGGTTAGTTAGTTGATTTTTCAATCCAATTTATAATTATTTTTTCTTATCAGACACTGAATAATTTGACCCTACGGATGATAAATTAATATATTTCACGCTTTCAATAAATCATTTGCAGTCTTTTTTACAGATTCTTGCATATAATGCATAAATTTAGGTAAAAAATATTAAGGTAAAATATTAAATATTAAGGTGGTTGAACTTGAAGTGAAACATTTTTCGTTTTATTATGTAATGATAACAAAGAAGCATTTATATTTACAATAATAAAAAGAAAACTATATTATTTTTTGACATCTCATTAAAGATGAAGAAGAATATGGAAGTCTGGGTAAATGCCCAGACTTCCATATTCTTCTTCATCTTTTTTGATGAGATGTCAAAAAATAATATGTAAAATACTCCTTTAAATGGAGATAATACAGATTTGTAAACATGTATTTGGACTCACTCAAAATGTTGTAAAAAAAAAGTAAATTATGTTACCAACCGCATTATATAGGGTTAAAATAAAATCTGATAATTTACGTTCTGAGAGCGAGTTGGTTTAAACATTAGCAGCATAAAAAAGGGTAATTTTTTTCCCTATCGTCAGGAGGAAATAAAAGATTTTTATCGTAATTCGCTTAGGTTTTTATACAGGTACATTGAATTCGCCAATATGTATAATCAAGCTCTATTTCGTTATCCTGTCCCGTTTTTCTGCACATTTTTTGCCTCTTCGCCTACTTAACATTAGCTTATAGAATGGATATTACCTTTTTTACATCCCTAAATTTCAAACCAGTTTGTGGGTTGGCGACACTGCTACTAATGAAGTGGAACGCCATGCAAGTGAATGATGTTAATAAAAACAACTAATTTAATTACGTTTAGACGTTTGATTGAAGAAAAAAATACAAAAGTCGTGATGTGGAGTTTTTATTTCAAATTTACTTCCGGGTTTGACACCTTCAAAATAAAAGTAAAAAAAACTTTACTTGTTTCTTCCCTAATAACTAATTAAGTAATGGTCTATATACACATGCACATATAAGCACTTAAGCAGGCTATTTTACAATTGCTACTTGAAGCATGTGTGTACGTACTTTGCTAGAAAAAAGCATGTTCATTTAGAGAGTGTAAGAGACAAAATAAAGAGTTCACGCATTCGTGGAAGTCTGGGTGTAACTGACATCAATAATAAAGTAGAGGAAACGCAATTGAGATGGTATGGGCACATAGGACGTAGAGAACCTGATCATATTGTAAACCAGGCAATCGCCATGGATCTTCCTCGAAAGACATCTAGAGGAAGACCAAAGAATTCATGGATGCCACAGAAAGACAACATGATTTGAAAGCATGTCCTAGGTGACGTTGTTCATGATAGAAGGACCTACAACCTGACGACTAGGAGAGCTGGCCCCAGCTGAGGGAACAACTGGTGATATTTGACAACTGTTTTTTACGTATTCTTTTAGAATCTATTTACAGTTACGTACAATAGATTTGGCTCAAGGTAAGTAATAAAAAAATAGCAAAAGGAAATATTGGTACGTGAAATACGATCATTTTGATTGGTGAAAAGCTGACAGATAATTAAAATATACGTACACATACACCCATGATCTGTTTAAGGCTATGGTTGTAATATGACCCGAGGATACTATGTGAAAAGCATCAAATTACCCCTAGGATTAATTATATACAAATTATACAAAGTAAACGACATTGAACTTTGAATAAAACCGCTGAGAAAGGTATTTCATTGTGATTTTTCAGTATGAAAGATGTATTCAATATTTATTTAGATCCATGGTGTTTCATAAACAATTACAAAGGATGAAAAATATATTTTTTTTTAAACAAGGTCATGTTAAATCATTCCAAGCAAGGTTTATTTCTTAGATAATAATCTATTTTATCTGACAATGTACTCGTATTTCGTAACACATTGTTAGTGAATGTCCAATTTCTAACGATATTTTAAACTTGCTAACATCAAATTCGTCTTTATTAATAATAATGAAAATGATCAGAATCTTTTACCTCCTTAATATTTTTTTCTTTATTGTAATTTCTTTTGCATTATACAACATAATATAAATACAAATACAAAAATATAAATACAAAAAAAGATCCTACAAAGGCCTGTTTGTGGGTATATAGTATAATTCGGGTCATAGAAAAGGGCACTATTAAGAATACAATAGATATTATAAGAAGAACTAGAATAAAAGTGTAAAAATAAAATACAAAATACTTGAGTACCATAAGTCAAAAATAAAAAAAAAATAAATTTAAAAATTTAAAAATAAAAAAAGTTAAGTAAAAAGTAAGCAAGCATGTACTACATGAGTGATACGTCTACAAGAAAAAGGAGTTTAAATATGTTTCTTCAACAAACAATTTGAGCAAACAAAGTAATTCACAAAATGCCTTCAAATTTTGACAACATTGGATTCAAATAAGCACGTAATTATACACAAACATATAAATGACATCTCAACATAGATGAAGAAAAATATGGAAGTCTAGGCACTTACAGGGCTTATGATGTGTTAAAGGCTGGTTAAGTGATCAATGTCGTGACACATTACATATAAGTTCACAACAGCCATCTATGTAAGATTAAGGAAAGCTTTTATTTATCAGATACCCTTTAATTTGTATGCAAGATTCGAACGTTGTAGTATATTCACATACTGAAAAACGCCTGAAAACATGATTTACATTTTTATGAAGCTTATAATTTGATCAGCCTTGTAAATGCCCAGACTTCCATATTCTTCTTCATCTATGTTGACATATCAAAAATGTAAAAATAACTGGATAACTGAAAAAGAAGCGGAGTAAATCTAAATTTGGTCACAGTCAAAATGTTTTTAAAAAATATGATTTCAAATGGATATGAGTAGAGTATAGGGGATGAGAATTGACCTGATCTGTTTTTTTGATGGACTTTTCATTAAAAAGTGAAACATAGATAGTATTTGTGAAAATGGGCATATGTATCGCTACTTAAGGCCCAGTATTCGTTAAATCGAAACTTATTTATCACTAAATCCAGGTAACATTTTACGTAATCATTTTATTCTTAAAACACCGTTTTTGCATTGAAAACATGTGTTTTTGGAATCCACTCTAACACAATTTGATAACTTTTTTCTAATAATGAGCCGCTTAGGCTCACAGAAATAGTATGAAATTGAAATATTTGTGTAAATAATAAAAACACAAATATTTGTCTTTTTTATTTGAAAAAATACACTCTAAAAATTCGGGCGTGATCAGACATACGTAACCTCTCCGGTGGTGTCCAGTAGAATGAATACTGTGTTTGCGAATATACCCTTAATTATTCTTCTTCTCCGTCTTAATCCTCATTGCTGAGGGCTGTGACCCTTGCAGAAGCAATGACTCTTCTCCAGTTATCCCTTGACTGCGCTGCACGTAGCGCTCCAACCACTGAGGTGCCTGCTGCTGCCTTAATTTGATCGGTCCATCGTGTGGGGATCTTCCTCTCCCTCTCTTTCCCTCCAGGCTACCGATCACAACTAGTCGTTCCAGGCTATCCTCGTTGCCACGCGCAACGTGTCCAAAGAACTGGAGAATCCGTCGGGTACAGATATTGGCCAGAGTTATACACACCCTTAATTATACACACCAACAAATGAAACTCCTTTGATTTAATAAACTTAAAATGATTGTACGTATATTTAAACAAAATTTTAATTGAGACACTTATTTAATTTAATTAAAATAAATACAAAATAATAATATTGAGAATTTAAAACAAGTTTAACAGTACGGAAATTATTATATAATAATTTATGTCATTTTTTATTTCAAGGTATATTTTTATGGGATGCTGAATTATTGTGTTAGGTCAAAAACGTGGGGTTTTAATAGTTTTTTTTAACTCGGAAAGAATTTACGATTTAACGGATTTAACATACTCGATATACAGGATGACCAATAATCCAACGTATTCCTGTTAAGGGATGTTAGGCCGGCTTATGACTCACCAATAAATGAAAATATGACCTCAGTAAAAGTGCATTAGTTTTCAAAATATTTCCACTTTTATGAATTTCCCGAACATCTACGCCTTATATAAGTTTTTGAGTGCCGTATTTTAAAATTTTCAAATTTTAGGATTCTAATTTATTTTTCACAATAAAACATAAAAATAAGTTAAACATAAATACTTTTCACTTCACTAAACCAAAGCAATTGTTAATATTGGAATTCCTTATAATTGAAATAATTTTAAAATCAGCTCATTTTGCATTAAAGAAGGAGGAAATATCACGAAAACTAAGGCACTTTTATTGAGGTCACATTTTCATTTTTTGGTGGGTCTTAAGCTGGCCTTACACCCCTTAAAAGGAAAACGTTGGATTTTGGGACATCCTGTATAAAGTAATAAACGATCTATAATACATGCATAATATTTACAGTCCAAATCTTTGTTCACAAATTCTGGCTTTGTTGCAAAGTCTGACAGGGGAAACTTACATTGATATCTCAATATAGACGAAGAAGAATCTGGATATCCAGGTGTTTACAAGGCTTACGACCTGTCAAAGGCTGGTTTAAATGATCATTTTGTACACGTAAAACATGTACTTTTCTACCCGTGATTGACAACCACACTACTTTATTTCGGAAAATATGAAAAATAAATATAAGAGTGAAAAAATCACTTACATTTATTAAACCCCCCTGGGAATCAAACCCGGGAACTCCAGAACGGTAGCCGAGCATGCTGACCATTACACCACGGAGGCGGGCAGTAAGTAAGTGTTATCTTTACAGCGTAGTTAAAACGTATACTTCCTATGTAATCGACGCCCCGCTACTCACATACGCCCACGTCATCTCGTCATACAATACACCGGGTGACAATGTATCAATTATTAAGACTGGCTGTGTACCTACAAGCAAACACGAAAAAACATTTACAGGTTTAACTGTTAATATATTTACACAGCAAGGACAAATAAGTAATTCTACACATTATCAGGACACTTACAATCACTTGTTCTGCAAAATTCTAATTATAATCTTTGCAGCGATAAATATCCACTGTCAATAAATTGTATTGTTTTATGGGTGGAAATTACACGGATGCAAAAACTTTATCCGTTACGTGTTGTATGCATTAAACATTATTACGTTAGCTATAAAGTATTTAAAATATAATTTAATTATTTCTGCGAGCTTACGTGGTGGCTTCACTGGCCAACCGGCACAAGGCTAAGAAATAATAATAATAATAACAATAAATCCCTTATCCGCACCCCAATGGTGCATAGGGCACTGCGTCATATAAACGCAGTGTTATCTTGATCGTTTACACATGAAGGAATGGTGATCAGCCCTCCGCTTCTGGTCCAGTCCAGGGTAATATTGAATAAATATTACAGTGAAAAAATCACTTAGATTTATTTTACCCCCCTTAGGAATCGAACCCGGGACCTCCAGAACGGTAGCCGAGCGTGCTGACCTTTACACTATGGAGGCGGACAAATAATAATAAGAAATAATAAGAAATACTCAACTGAAATTTAATTTAGGGAAATAACCCGCAAAACCTCTATTTTAAAGGCTTGTCTGAAGATAGGAAGACAGAATAGATAAGAACGGGAAGGTTTATGTGAAAAATACATTACAAACATATTCTCAATATTATTAATATTTAAATCATTTACTTTGTGGTTAGTCATTTTTACCTATTTATTTTTTACAATGATTAAAGAAAACACTTGTTTTTTACCACTTGAGTTTTATTATAGACTACATGTTTCAGAAGTTAAACTTCCATCATTCAGGTCTGTATAATAACTACTATTATTATACTGTTATTATACAGACCTGAATGATGGAAGTTTAACTTCTGAAACATGTAGTCCATAATAAAACTCAAGTGGTAAAAAACAAGTGTTTTCTTTCATCATTGTAACATGTCTTACCACAAAGTTAATGCCGAAACAATAAATAAAATATTTATTTTTTTACAAAAATGTTAATAATATTAGTATATAACCACTCACCGCTCACCGAGATTTTTATGTCTACCGGTTTCGAGACGTACCCGTCTCTTCTTCTATCGCATGTTTAACCTCGGCTCGTAACGCATGTCTGTGTTGAAAACTTTTGTGCATGTTGGTCTTCGGGTCGACCAAAAGTCGCATGTGTTAGACATTTTGTGTAGTTTTGAGTGTGTAAATGGTGCTATGGTGGTGAAGGGTAGTATTGTTTGCATGCTGTGTTAGTGATTGTCCTGACGAAGAGACGGGTACGTCTCGAAACCGGTAGACATAAAAATCTCGGTGAGTGGTTTTAAACTAATATTATTTATTTTTTTGTAAAAAAAAACATTACAAACACTCAGACCAATTCAAAATTTCAACCAATTTCTTACTATTTCTATGAGCCTAAGCGCCTTATTATTAAAAATAGGTATCTAATTGTGGAAGAGTGGGTTTGAACCCAGAAAACTCGAGAGTCCGCGACACTAACCACGCGACCACAACCCGACACTCATTCATTTTGCTATTGGTGGGATTCGAATCTACAATGCTAGTTTCGCAGTCGAGCGTCTATCGGACCACACGTCGATCAATAAATAAATATAAATAAATATAAAAAAATAATTATGACATTTATTTATATCTTAAAGAGAGTGTCGACGAGGTGTGGGCAGAAGGCTCCATATCCATATATTCTGATTCCAAAATATATACGAGATTGGACGGGGATCGGGACCGTCGAGGCGCTGCAGCGCGCTGTTTGCATTTTTTCAAATGTATATATGTAATTAAATACCTAGGTACCTTCCTATACATTTTATTAAGTACTTACAAATAGTACCTACATAAAACAGTTCTACCACCAGATGTCGCATGCGTCGCACTGAATAAAACAAAAGACATCAGATAGAAAAAATATAATATTCTGAACTGTCAGAATCAGATAGATAGATAGAAAAATATTATAAAGATAAATTAAGAATAAACTTTTATTATAAACTTTAATTACAAAGCAACACATTGTTTATTTTATTATTATACACCCACTTTAAATACTATTTACACCCAATTTACAAAAGAAAATTATTACCACGTTATTTATATTTCTTTTTATTCAGCAGAAACCTTCATAAAATGTATATAATATTCATCTCAAATTGTTTTACACGCTCGCAGACGCTTTGAATAAAAGATTTTTTTTACAGTTTATACCTCTCAAAAGAAATATGTACCCATATGTTATTTTTATATCTTTTATGAGAGAGCTCCAGAAATTACACATGTTTTTACACTGATTGCCTTCTGAACCCACCACATATGTCTTTCAAGTCCACCTTGACCTGAAAAGTGATTTTATTACTTCAAAGACAATGGTAATATTGATATTAATATCATATCTAGTTTATTGTCTTTTTTCGAATATAAAATAAAGATTTCTTATATATTTAATTTTTAAAATGTATTTTAATTATTGTAGGTGTATAAATAACGGATATATTATACATTCCGTAAGTAAAACAAATTAAATATCATCTCACAACAATAACAACATTAACAACGGACCTCACATACTAATTTCTGCTTAATAAAAAGCTTCTTTTCATGTCACCAAATAGATGTCTCTAGTGAAGTTCTAGTGATTCAAAAACAAGGTTTCTAAATTGGTTCATATATATATAGAACTTCAAAGAATTTGAGTAGTGTGGTTGTCAATAATAGATAGAATTGGTGAATGTTACAGTGTGTAAAGTGATCGCTTAAACCAGCCTATGACGGTCGTCAGCCCCGTAAATGCCCAGACTTCCATATTCTTCTTCATCTTTGAGAAGATGTCAAAAAATAATATGAAAATAACAACAGACTTCACCAATCAAGCTTCATCACCAATAAGCTTCATCAAAAAAAAATTATCGTGTTTTCAGTGTGCAACAATTAATTCGGGGTACGGATCTTGCATACAATTAAAATGTCTCTGCTAAATAAAAGCTTTCTCCGTTCAACATCGATGAACTCATATGTACTGTATTATAAGATTGATCGATATATCTAGGAGTTTAAATAATTTGAGTAGTGTCGTTGTCAATAATGGGTTTTTATTTTTTTTATTTCCATACATTTATTTAAATCACAATTTATATATATTTAGAACTTTTTTTGCAAAGACCCACCAAACCACCTTGGGTGTCTTGTCGTTGGAGTTCTTTTTCAATACATTTTTTTATTGTTTTTAACGATTTTAACCTAATATACACACAAAAAAGAGAAAAAAATTAAGAAAATTAACATTTTACAATTTTCATAAAATTAACTCTTGATCATTTACCCATTTCTTTATTTTGCCTTTGTTCCATATTTTATTTTGACCTCTAACATCCGTCGGCGATAAATAAAAAATGTTCGAAACGAAATATTGCAGTGTTTGACTCCCATATTTATTGTTATGAATTTTATTTTATGGGGTAGAATGGTGAATGTTACACGAGCGTAAAATAATCACTTAACCAGCCCATGGACGGGTCATAAAGTCTGTAAATACCTAGACTTCTGTATTCTTCTTTATAAATGTTGAGATGTCAATATATAAAATTAACTCCCAAGAGAAAACCCAGACATAAAATGCTGTTTCATCAAGAAATGTCAGATTAAAATCAGTTTAATTTGTACCAGAAGATGAAAACAATTGTCGTTTTCGAAACTAGTCGTAAATAAAAATAAAACCCTTTAAAGTGGATTATTCAAGTGTTTAATTTTAATAAAATAATCATGTCATTCCACAAAGTTAATGCCGAATCAATAAAAAATATAATTGTGGCCAGTACCTACGGAAAATAAAGAAATGTCAGTAAAAAACTTATATCTTATAATAATAAATCATTCATTATGGTATTCAAAACAATACATTCTAATAAAACGTATTTTTATGATATTTTCTGTATCTCATAACCTTACTCTATGACATATACTCGTGACAGATGACTAAATGCACCATAAACAATATTCTAGTGGTCGATTCTAACAAAAAGATTCATAGTAGACAGATTCTATGAATTGTTTATTGTCTTTTCAACTTTTATTTATCACAACGAATGCAATTGCGATGTTTTTTGTACATACCGTAAAAGCAAATTATTCAACTATTTTTTATAACTCAATTTATTTTTATTATATGTAAATAAAACCCTTATCCGCACCCAAATGGTGCATAGGGCACTGTCATATAAACGCAATGTTATCTTGATCGTTTATACATGAAGGAAAGGTGATCAGCCCTCCGCTTTAGGTACCAGTCCATGGTAATTTTGAATAAATATTACAATGAAAAAATCACTAATATTTATTTTACCCCCCTTGGGAATCGAACCCGGAACATCCAGAACGGTAGCCGAGCGCGCTGACCATTACACTACGGAGGCGAACATAATTATTTTATTAAACCAAATAAAATAAAATTAAAAAAGGTTTCAATAAATTTTCAATAAATTTAATAATTTATTGAAAAATGTTTTGACTAGTCGAATCCCGATATCAATATTCGATAGATCACTGACTAGCATTAGCACAAAAAAACATTATAACCTTATTAAAATAATTGTTAATAAAGGTCAATGAAAAACATATTTTTTCAACATTTATTCTAAAAAAAAAAATCCATATCTTATATTTTAAAAAAAATTCTGCGCAGACGTGTGCGGCTTCTCGCGCAGCCGGTTACGAATTGACTTTGACATCTCAACTTAGAAGAAGAAGAATATGGAAGTCTGGGCATCAACGGAGCTTACGGCCAGCATAGGCTGGTTTAAGTGAAGATAATTAAGTGAAGATTAAGTGAAGATAAGTTTATAATTGAAGATTATCCAGATTTGTGAACACACTCAAAGTATTTGGACACACTCAAAATGTTAAAATAGTGTATCGATATCAATTCCTACCAAGTATTTTATTTCATCCCATAAAATAAAATCCAACAGATTTTCATACAAGCATATTTTATCTTAAAATGGATTACGCATTTTACCTACCTAATACATCTCGTATTGTTTTGATTTTTTAATTACTGCGTTACTGTTTAAGGAAATAAAGGGTAATTTTTTATGGAAATCAGACCAGAAAACGAATTGTTGACATTCCGGTTTACTTACTTCCCTATATATAATTCGTCAGATTTGAAATGTCATGCTGACAACTGTATAAAATAACAATTATTCTAAACAAACAAAAATTATTCTGTACTAACAATGTAACTGTTGAATGAGGAAGTTCAACACTACAAGATTTATTTATATATATTTCTTTTATATTACAGATAATATTTTACCAATTTTAAAGTAAACTCGTAACTAATGTATGATACGCCATACTAAACATTGATCATTGCAGTTAGCGTGCTTCTAGACAGCTGTTTCACTTACCATTTTAATGTTTTCCATTGCATAATTTAATATTTTCATTGCTTCACTATGCAATGGAACAAATTAAAGATGTTCACTTTCTTATTTCTTCATTTTCCACTTTATCATACTGATAGTCTACTGATAAATAATAAAGGTTCTGTAACACTATCTTCATATCTAAAGGAAGTGTAAGTTTACAAGCAAAATGTTGTGAATAAAATAACTGGTCAAATTATAGGCTTCATAAAAAAATCATGTGTTCAGGCATCTCCTAGTATGTAAAATAAATTGAGAAGGGTCTTGCATTCATTTAAAAATAAGGGTTCCTACTTAATAAAAAGCTTACTCAACTCAACCATAGATACTGTCGCGATACACATAATCATCAACATATTGATATGGAATTCTGGGCGTTTATGGGGCTGACGACCGTCATACGCTGGTTTAAGTGATTACTTTACACACGTGTAACATTCACCAATTCTACCCATTATTGACAACCACACTACTAAAATTCTTGGAAGTTCTATATAAATATATATATGTATATATATATATATATATATATATATATTATATATATATATATATATATATATATATATATATATATATCTATATATATATATATATATATATATATATATATATATATATATATATATATATATATATATATATATATATATATATCTATATATATATTTATATATATATAAATATATATATATATATATATATATATATATATATATATATATATATATATATATATATATAAATATATATATATAAATATATATATATATATATATATATATATATATATATATATATATATATATATATATATATATATATATATATATATATATATATATATATATACATATATTTAATTTATTTTTATGTATATTGTATATATACAAAAATAAATTTAAAATATTGTAGGGTAGAAAAATTAATTAAGTAATAATAATTACTAGTATAAGTCATCATTTAATCCAGCCTATGACAGGTCGCAAACCCTGTAAAAACCCAGAATTCCATATTCTAATGTATATCTGCAGTACGCAAAATCAGACATTACTCCATAGTGATAAGTGCTATATTATTAATAATATCGTGTTAGATTACACAAGCGATAATATGGTATAAAATCGGAAACGTTAACAAAAGATACATTATTTAATTTTTAATTAAAAGGATCGTGTTCAGTAACTGTAATTATAAATTAAAACGCTTAGACATGACATACAGCAATTAGCATGCCTTGCATTATTTTCTTATATCAGCATTCAAACATCGTTTTCCCGCACATTCGTCTAAGAGATCCAATTTAGAGTAATTGATTCCCATTTTTATAAAATACGCCTACGTAAATAAGTGCTCATAAGTTAAATACAACAAAAAATTCATAAAGATTTAAAATAAATAAAATATTAGAATTTCAATCGAAATATTACCAATAACTTGTTTTTTTTTTCATTGAAAAACATAAATAAAAACTACGATATTTCATAAATTGATTCGGCAGTCACTTTTTGGTAAAATTTCTCTATTTTTAATTTAAGTTTTTCTTAATAAACACCACTATTTCTTAAATCTATTGTAACACGTGTTTTACATCATTTTCAAACACCGTATGTGAAGCTAAATCGAAGCTAAGTAAAACTTGAATTAAAAATTAATGAAAACTAATTAAAAAAATGCTGCCAACTTCTGACATTCTAGTGCTATTATATTAATGTATTTTTTTGATAAATGTGATGTTGGCACGATTGGTCCACATTAAACACCTAGAGATCTTTGAAACTTATTCGTTTATGGAAAAATTTACATTAATTGCACAGATAATATCGTAGATATAACAATTAACCCATTAACGTAATTATTAAGTACAAATTAAGACGCTAGTCAATTAAATAATTAATTATTATTTATCTGGGTACATTATGAATTTTAGACGGTGTATATTTTTTTGTCCGCCTCCGTAGTGTAATGGTCAGTACGCTCGGCTACCGTTTTGGAGGTCCCGGGTTCGATTCCCAAGGGGGGTAAAATAAATATAAGTGATTTTTTCACTGTAATATTTATTCAATATTACCCTGGACTGGTACCTGAAGCGCAAGGCTGATCACCTTTCCTTCATGTGTAAACGATCAAGATAACACTGCGTTTATATGACGCAGTGCCCTATGCACCATTGGGTGCGAATAAGGGTTTTTTTATACTTTAAACTCTCATATATACATTTTTTTATACTCTCGAATATACAATTTCAGTACAGGATCGGATGCAATAAAATTCGTTCAAACCCAATCTACCACAATTTGATACCTATTTTTAATCATGAACCGCTTAGGCTCTCAGAAATAGTATGAAATCGAAGTATTTTTGTAAATAATAAAAACACAAATATTTCTATTTTGAATTGAAAAAGAAGATTAAAGCATCCAATTTGGTTTGTAAAACGTCCAATTTCGAGTGAAAAACCTGTACCAGGGGAAAAGAAATAATAAGCCTTTTTGTGACTAAAATTGATATTTGTTTACTGGTGTCTTAAGACAACAACCACGATACAAATTATCATGAAATTCTTTGCGTTATTTAAATGAGAATTCTTTTAAGTTAATGGATTAATTATGTTTTTTTTCAAACAACGATCAACAAAATTCATAGTTATTTAAACTAAATTGATTATTTATTTATTAATTGGTACTTAATAATTAAAAGTAATAACACAATGAATATTAATTTTTAAAAGTTAATGCTAACAAACTATAAAGTTAAAATAATGGGCAGAATGGTAAACGTTACAGAAGTGTATAATATATAGTGATCACTTAGCCAACCAAATGCCAGTTCGTAAGCCCTGGCATGCTCGAACTTCCATCTTCTTTAGTATTTTTCTACTTCTCTGGTCTCAATCCTGCGGATTGGTCTGTAGCAACAGATGACATCTCTTTCGCCATTCTCGCCTATTTTCGGAAGTCCTCTTCAGCTCCTCATACGTCGAGCAACCCATGTCTTCGTATAAGTCGCTTAGGTATTCGCGGCGTGAGCGTCCATTATTTTACATACTTATTAAGTAGTAGTTCTTTTACAGTTTAGAAACTTATAAAATGTTTATTAATATGTCATCTGTAGGGTGATTAATTAAGTATTCTTCTTCTTCTTCTTCTTCTTCTTCTTCTTCTTCTTCTTCTTATTCTTTTTCTTCTTCTTCTTCTAATTCTTCTTCTTCTAATTCTTCTTCTTTACATAGGATTATGTCCTGTCATTCTCCGGTCCGCTCCTGGGAGGTGGAAGACCAGCTGTCTCTCCATCCTTTAGGTGGTCTTCCTGGGGGTCTGCTACCTCTTAAGCTGATGTCCGCTGCTATCCTTACCACTCGATCCGAACCGAATCATTAAGTGTCTAATAAAATATATTTAAATTTAAATTTAAATGATATTAAAGAATGCCACGATTGAAAGAGATGTTTTTATAATACAAAAATTTAATTAATTGCTGATACTCGTTGATAATACATATAATAATAATAAAACCCTTATCCGCACCCCAATGGTGCATAGGGCACTGCGTTATATAAACGCAGTATTATCTTGATCGTTTACACATGAAAGAAAGGTGATCACCCCTCTGCATCAGGTACAAGTCCAGGGTAATATTGAATAAATATTAGAGTGATCAATCACTTATATTTATTATACCCCTCTTGGGAATCGCACCCGGAACCTCCAGAACGGTAGCCGAGCGTGCCGACCATTACACTACGAAGGCGGACTGTTGCTAATATACATATTGAAAATAAAATATCCAGTAAAAAACCTGTTCTACCTGATGTACAGAATAATAAACGTCCCGTTATAGGCTGGTTTAAGTGATCACTTTACACACGTACAAATGAAAGAGTTTCAGATCATTAAAAAAATGTTTAATGCCTAAAAAAATGACCAGTTATTTTATTCACAATTTGAATTTGTGAGTGAAGAACGGTGAATGTTACAACGTTTAAAGTGATAACTTAAAACAGTCTATGAGAGGTCGCAACCCCTGTAAATGCCCAGACTTCTTCATCTATGTTGAGATGTCAAAATGTAAAAATTACTAATCGGAGAACCAAGATTTGTGAACAGGATTTGAACTCACCCAAAATGTTGTAAAAATAAACGTATTTTTGTTGAGAATTATAATTATATATTTTTTATCAATTATTAAAGAACATGTACGAATAAATGGCGAATTTAAGATACAAGATAGGAATAGAGATATTTTTGCATGGTGGAATTACATCGTTATTAATGCATTACTGTCATGAATACCTAATAATTATTTGTTGCAATTGTTTTATTAGTAATCGATTTAATTACAGATACCAATCACACGACTTGATATTACATTGTATTAGTATTTATGATTTACTTACATATTAATTTTAATAAAATGCCAGTATGACACCCACTCACGTTTACAACGGTATCCATGTAAAACAATATATATATATATATATATATATATATATATATATATATATATATATATATATATATATATATATATATATATATATATATATATATATATATATATATATATATATATATATATATATATATATATATATACATATATATATATATATATATATATATATATATATATATATATATATATACATATATGTGTGTGTATATATATATATATATATTTATATATATATATATATATATATATATATATATATATATATATACATATATATTTATATATATAAATATATATATATATATATATATATATATATATATATATATATATATATATATATATATATATATATATATATATATATATATATATATATATATATATATATATATATATATATATATATATATATATATATATATATATATATATATATATATATATATATATATATATATATATATATATATATATATATATATATATATATGTAATAAAATAACTAGGTACCTACCTATACATTTTATTAAGTACTTACAAAAAGTACCTACATAAAACAGTTCTACCACCAGATGCCGCATGCGTCGCTCAGAATTAAACAAAAGACTTCCGATAATATTATTAACTGTCAGAATCAGATAGATAGATAGATAGATAGATATAAAAATTATTATAAAGATAAATTAAGAATAAACTTTAATTATAAACTTTAATTACAAAGCAACACATTGTTTATTTTATTATTATACACCCACTTTACATATTATTTACACTTAATTTTCAAAAGGAAAATATTACCACGTTATAAAACGACAATTTTGTTAATTGGAAATGAATTATGAAACATTAGATGTATTAAAACAATTACTACAATATGTTCGGAGTGAGAGAGAAAAATTAGAAGATGATCAAAGAAAACGATTAGAAGATAAACAAAGAAGACGTGGAAATCTAAGAACTAGTGATAAAATTAAAGATAAAAGTCCATGTAAGATTTGTGAAAATTTAAATAAGGGAACTCGATATCACCCTGAAGCAACGTGCTGGTTTAAAACAAAGGAAGATGATAAGATTAATAATAAAAATGAAGATTTACAAATTACACAGAAACAGTGCTTGAAGAATGAAAATAAAAATAATGTGGAAAAAATTTCTACAAAATATAAAATAAAATATACTCCAGAAAAGAAGAATTTCGAAGCAGATTGTATGAGCAGGAATCCAGTATTAGAATCGAAGGAAAATGCAAATGAACAATTAAAAGTTGTAAATTTGGTTAAATTAGAAGATATTTTAAAAGATCAGAATAAAAATGAAGACATACAAATAACACAGAAACAGTGCTTGAAAAATGAAAATAAAAATAAAGTAGAAAAAGCTTCTACGAAAGATAAAATAAAATATACTCCAGGAAAGAAGAATTTAGAAGTAGATTGTCTAAGCAGGAATCCAGTATTAAAATCGAATGAAAATGCAGATGAACAATTAAAAGTTGTAAATTTGGTTAAATTAGAAGATATTTCAAAAGATCAGAATAAAAATGAAGACATACAAATAACACAGAAACAGTGCTTGAAAAATGAAAATAAAAATAAAGTAGAAAAAACTTCTACGAAAGATGAAATAAAATATACTCCAGGAAAGAAGAATTTAGAAGTAGATTGTCTAAGCCGGAATCCAGTTTTAGAATCGAATAAAAATGCAGATGAACAATTAAAAGTTGTACATTTGGTTATATTAGAAGATACTTTAAGAGATCTGAATAAAAATGAAGGAATTCAAAAGAAAAAAACAAATGGATTGAGAAAAACTGTGTCTACTTTAAAAGGGTCAAGAAGAAAAAAAAAATACAAAAAAAAAAGAAAAAAAAAGGACGAAAAAAAAAGGAAAAAAAAGGAAGAAAGAAAAAAAACAAGAAAGAAAAAAAAGAAGGAAAAAAGAAAGAAAGAAAAAAAACAAAAAAAACTTTATCATATCACTAAACTTATACAAGAAGATGATCCGGAGGACGAGTGAAAATTTTACTATGAATTTTCATCCCCAAGGGGGGAGATGTAATAAAATAACTAGGTACCTACCTATACATTTTATTAAGTACTTACAAAAAGTACCTACATAAAACAGTTCTACCACCAGATGCCGCATGCGTCGCTCAGAATTAAACAAAAGACTTCCGATAATATTATTAACTGTCAGAATCAGATAGATAGATAGATAGATAGATATAAAAATTATTATAAAGATAAATTAAGAATAAACTTTAATTATAAACTTTAATTACAAAGCAACACATTGTTTATTTTATTATTATACACCCACTTTACATATTATTTACACTTAATTTTCAAAAGGAAAATATTACCACGTTATATATATATATATATATATATACATATATGTGTGTGTGCGTGTGTGTGTGTGTGTGTGTGTGTGTGTGTGTGTGTGTATTAATTATAGAATTAAAATTACTTGGCCTTTTCTATAAAAGTTGATAACATTTGCTGCAACAATGACGTAATAACACATTTCTTTTTAAAAAGTTAAATATGTCAAAATGTGCGAAACGACTATTTACATCGGGAGAAAAATCGACAGAATTGATTTTATGGTGAAATGCTGTGAGATGGCGCCAGTTTCATTGTGGAATTGAGTAAAATGGCGCCATTTATGTTGCTCCAACGTCTGAATGGCATATCCTGTAATATTTCTATTGTAAAAGTGTAATTACGCCATTGTTGCACAAAATGAGTAATTATAATAATATTATAAACGTAAAGAAAGGGTTTCAGATTAATTACTTAAATTTTGAAGCTGTGTGTGCATTTTTGTTCACAACACTTTGAGGTTGTCTAAATCATTGTTTACAAATCTGGGTTTTCCAAAAAACTTTGTAGAATAACATTATGAAAATAAAATGCACAAATAAGTATATTAAAAAAAAGTATTAAGGAGGAATATCAAGCAACCTAGACTATGAAAGTGACTCTGCCAAGTAACTCTACAAGTATAAAGACCTAGCTTACTTTACTTATAACCCTTATCCGCACCCAATGGTGCATAGGGCACTGCATCGAATTGACGCTGTGTTATCTTGATCATTACTTGCATGCAGGCAAGGTGATCACTCTTGCGCTTCAGGAACCAGTCCAGGGTAATATTAAATAAATATTACAGTGTAAAATCACTAATATTTATTTTCACCCCCCCCCCTTGGGAATCGAACCCGGGACCTCCAGCACGGTAGCTAAACACGCTGACCATTACACCACGGAGGCGGACAAAACCTAAAGACCCAGCACTGTTATATTATTATACTCAAGCCTCAGGACAAGTATGACTATAAAGTGTATCCTTATTTCATGTAGAACAGTAAATCCTCGATATAACGGACTTCTATTTAACGAACTTCGGATATAACGGACAAAAAATCCGAGTAGATGAAGGTGATTCTGGCTTTAATATCAAAAAGATATTAAATTATATATCAGAAAGTGGAAAATCTGATGAAGTAATGAACCTAAAAAATGAGCATGAAAGTAAAGATAGCGAAGAAGAAGAAACAAAACTGCCAAAAATTAAGTTATCGGTGGTAAGGTCGCATCTCGACGATCTAATAAAATTTATTGACTTTTCGTCAGACGAAGTTCAACTATATTATACGCATGTTCGTTATTTTAGAGAGTTGATTATTTAAAAAAATAGCAAATTTCAGAAGTGCAAAAAAACTTGATTACTTTTTCAAGGCAGGATTACCGAAAACAAACGCGTCGATATCAAACAGCAACGTCACTTCACGACGTGTGTCCGAAGGCAATAAATATAATGTAGTTTGTGTTTGGTATTCTTTATTTATATCTAAATGTGTACAGTGTTCATATTTTCTTAGAACTTTAAATGTTATTTTGTTTCTGTTAATATCTTTTGTATTCTTGCTAGTGCCCTTTATTATTTATTATTTTATTTTTATTTTTTATAAGAGATATTTTCGTGTTTTTATTATTGACACAAATGTTTCAATTTCATACTATTTTTGTGAGCCTAAGCGGCTCATTATTAGAAATAGGTATCAAATTGCGGTAGAGTGGGTTCGAACCGAGAAACTCTCACTTAAGAGTCCGCAACACTAACCACGGCACCACAACCCGACACTTACGAATTATAGTATCAATCTGCCGATTTAGGCTATTAGAATTTGTCCGGTACGTAGTCCGGTGAATGTGAACCCGACGCATATATTTTATAACCTGAAATATAATGTATACCCATACACAGGCCATGCCATTGTGGGATTTTTTTACTGTCTATTTACATTATATATTTTTTGTACTTGTATTTATATAATATGTGAAATGCAAAAGAATTTGATATAAATAATGAAAATTAAAAAAATATATATTTTTTCGATTTTTAAACCTATTTTTATTATTTCAAACGATTTTCGGCTTTAATGGACACCCCCTCCCTCCAATTAGTCCGTTATATCCAGGTTTTACTGTAAGCATATTACAAGGAGACCGTTGAGAGATTTATAAATCGAAATTAAACCTTTTATAGCAATAAGAAATTAACCTTAATATTATTCAAATATATTTTTTTATTAAAGTTGCTATAGCTGGAATTCATATAAACGTATAAATCAAGGTTAACCAAAACGATTAAGCTTTATTATCACTGCCTATTATTTGTAATAATTGTACTTGTCATTATGCAAATTATGGCCATAAAATTCTACAAGTAAAGATAAAAAAACAGAGATTGTCAACCCTTACCCGCGCGTAAAATATACGAAAATATTAACTTCATTAAATTTCAAAATAGATAAAGAAGCATATAGAAGCCAGAGTGTTTACAGAGCTTACGACCTGTCATAACATTGACATGTGTAACATTCATAATCATAACATTGTACACGTGTAACAATCACGTTTCTATCCATGATTGACAACCACACAACTCATTTTTTTAAACTAACTAACTAACTAACCACCACGACGCTTCCCCGCAGGGGTAGGCAGAGAGAATGGAATGCCATACCACTCTGTCTTTGCAAATATTCTTCGCCTCTTCCACGTTCGCCTCATACATACCCACCGATTATTTCAACTCTTAACCTGACTGTTTTCAAGTATTCGGCATACCTGTTCGTGCCAATTTTTGGATCTTTTTCTGCTCTTTTTTCCAACTATATTCGCCTCATAAATTTGTTTTACCATTCTTTCCTCACTCAATCGTTCCACATGTCCAAAATATCTCAACACACCTTTCTTAATTTTATCGGTATTGCTTATGTCAGCTTTGCATGCCTTTATTATTTTACCATTCAAACATCACACAGCGCTATGTCGCACATTCTTCTGAGAGATCGTATTTCGACTGCATGCAGTCTACTTTCATCCTTCTTTTGCCAATTCCATGCTTCACTTCCATACATTAGGGTCGGAACCAAGACGCCGTTGTATACTGCCAGATTATCTGTTATTATGTCTAAGGCTTATATTTTTCATTTTTTTAAGTAAAGTATTTTTATAAGTCAGTACGCATTTATAAAATTAGATCATAATTCTAGACTTCAAAAAAAATCATTGGCATAACCACAGAATTACATATCCTTATACAATGATTGATGTTTAAACTTTTTAAAAAGGTTGGTCATCACATCATATTTAGAGTTCGATTTTATATGTGCATTGTAAGGATATTAGTAATTATATGCAATACGTATGTTTATATATATATTTATATATATATATATATATATATATATATATATATATATATATATATATATATATATATATATATATATATATATATATATATATATATATATATATATATATATATATATATATATATATATATATATATATATATATATATATATATATATATATATATATATAAATATACTTATTTAACGCCTTACTAACCTGCGACATGTACTGACTTCGTTTACTTTTTTAAAAATACATATGTTGGAATGACAAATAATACAATACAACATAAAGTGAAGGAATAATTATTAAAAGATGCATAAAATATAATTTCTTGAATGTTTATTGCACATATCGTTCACTCCTTTCAACAACGTCATATATCAAACAACTTGATATTTCAGGAGATCGTTTTTAATGTTTAAGAATATAATAAAATGTATTAAAAATAAATATCAAGCCACTTATTGAACTTTTTACTGTGCAACAGATCTTTATAGGTAAAACCTGAAGGTTTTTAATCCATTTGAAAAATATTTAGTATACTTAAAGAAATAATTAAAAATACCTATTTTTCAAAATGCAGACAACACTTTCTGCCATGTAGCGGGTAAATATTTAGTTAAAAATATGCCGCTTTTGCTGGGATGTAAAACATTTTCTGGGCATTCCGAAAACATGCACAAATGAAAATTGATGTTTTTTTATAAATATGACGTTGTTGAAAGGAGTGAGCGATATGTATAATACTTTGTGGCACATTTTATATTCCATTTTCATTGTTGTTACTATGTATTTTAATAATTATTTTCAAAATTAAACACTTGTATAATATAATACCACTTATCGAGTTTATTTCATTACACAAGATATTTGTGAAAACTATGTACAGTTGTTTTCATCAACAAGTGATTACAAAAACGAGCGAAAATATTATTCAGGTACATGTAGTGGTGGGTGGGGTAATAACAAGAGGGGAAGGGGTTAAGGAGCGGGGCTTTGTGAAGATTCATTTTTCAACATAAAAATTAGAAATTAAAAATGACTTAATTTAAAAATGTTTTCACATATTCTCGATATAATTAATATTTAAAGCAATGACTTTGTGTAAACATTTTGAGTGTCCAAATATTTTTTACAAATTTGGATTACCTGCAATAAGAGTTATTTTTATATTATTTTTTTGACATCTCAACATAGATCAGGAAAGATATGGAAGTCTGGGCATTTACGGGGCTTACAACCATCATAGGCTGGTTTAAGTGATCACTTTATTCACGTGTAACATTCACCAATTCTACCCATGATTGACCACCACGCTACTCAAATTTTTGGAAGTTCTATATAAATGCCCAGACTTCCATATTCTTCTTCATCTTTGGTGAGATGTCAAAAATAATATAAAAAATCCTCCTATAATTGGAGATAATCCAGATTTATGAACAAGTATTTGGTCACACTCAAAATGTTGTAAATAATATATATATATATATATATATATATATATATAATATATATATATATATATATATATATATATATATATATATATATATATATATATATATATATATATATATATATATATATATAGACTCCCAGACTTCCATATCCTTCTTCATCTATGTTGAGATGACAAAAAAAATATTTACTTTTTGGTTAGTCATTTTTATTTTTATATTTTTTACAGCAAAAACTTACTTCTTCGTGATTTGAGGTTGCCTAAAACATTGCTCTATCGCGTGTGTGCCGCGGCACTGGTGCACCGTGAGGATTACTTAGTGTGCCGCTGAAAAAAGTCTAGTTTTGTGAAAATAACACAATTGTTCCAAATTTTGATTGCCTGTGCTCAGTTAAGTAGGCTCACATTTCGCATAATATGTTGAATATGTTACCATAATATGGTAAATATGCGCCTCTGAAATTTCTTAATTTGGTAGGTGTACCTTGAATAGAAAAAGTTTTGCGGAACACTGGCCTCAAATACCATATGTATATAAATAAAGCAAAATATTTGAAATTATAAATGTATGTATTTTTACTCACTTTAAACGATTATGGTACACGAAATCGCGTTTAATATTAAATATTTTAATTAATTGTCAGAATGATAATATCAAAAATTAAAATATTATGTTGCGTTTAGATAAAAACTATATCAAAGTGCAGTGCTTCTTATCTATTTGTCTACGCGCATTGCTCTAATTAAAAATCAAAAATTAAAAATTAATATTGGATAAGATTAGATAAACTTCAACCTCATTAAAAAAACTAATTCTTTGTTTATCAACAAAATATTTATGGACGCTAGTGATAGTAATAAAAAAAATCTACTACTACTATCATGCCGTTTCCCGAAGGGGTAGGAAGAGAGGATGGAGTGTCTCACTCTTCTGTCCTCACATCCACTCCAAGCTTCCTTCACATCCATACATGTAGTCATACATGTCCTCCGATTACGTAGACTTTTGACACCACCATGCCTAGTACTCGTAATAACGAGTCTGATATTGTAACCATCCAAAAAAAAAATTTACTACATCCTCACTTCATGTTTCCTACACTCTTTTTTTTTATTCCAAAATTTTTAATTTCCAAAAAAAATATGTAAAAATTTGGAATAACTCCATAATTTTAGTACTTTACTCTATGCTTTTTTTTAAGTCACTTTTAGGATTACTTTTTGGTTTTTCAATTTTTAAATATTTACTATATATTTCAAGGTCGATGAATTGATTTTTAATCATATCACGAATTGGTTTCTACCAATATTATTACAAGTTTGATAACCTACATAGTTATATGTAGATAAGAGAAAATTCACAAAAAATTGGGCTACACGTGTAATCTGAGGAATTTTAGTAAGAACTTTTGTTTTTTTTGCACTGTGATTTAAAAATATAAGGTTGTGAACTAGCCTTATCGTAAAAAACACGTTTTCACTCTTGTTATTGTTTTGATAGTAGTATGACCAACTATTAATTCCTGTTTATTAATCATTCTTTATTTCCTGAAATATGTTCGAAGAGAGAATATTATTTTATTGTTTCAAAACATCGATTTGACAGTCACCACACATAATAATAAATGACGACAAGACGCAGGAGCTTGCGGGGACTGTTTTTCGAAAAAGGATGCGAACTTTTTTTAAATGTATATTAGGGGTACCCGGTCAAAAATTAGGGGTAATCTTTCCAGCTGTCAAAAATAAACCGCTAATCCAAAATGGCTGATAATGTAACATACGATAAATATATGTGTACCAACATAACACAACAAAAATCTAAAATCGAATGTACACAGCCCGCGAATATTTTAAATTCACAAGCTTTTTACAAAAAAAGGAAAGTTCATTACAATTCCATATTTTATCTTTTGGACGAATTATATAAATATCTATTGTAATTACGTAAGCACAAACATTGATGCGTCTAATCGATTTTAAAAATTAAGAAAATATTTCAGTAAAACAATGTGCTTGAACGCCGTTCTACCACGTTAGTTGAAAAAAAGCCCTGGATATGACAGTTGCCTTATTTTTATCCATCCCTCCGTCACACATGACATTTGAAACTCACGTACTTGACACCTTGGAGTTATTTTATAAATAAACATATATTAATAGTATTAAACAATTAATGTATAGTGCATCTGCTTACCGTGCTCTATTTAAACCGGTGAAAAGCTCGTTATCAAGTATAATCTAGCTTAAAGAATAAATCCGTTTATAAACGGAATGATTACGATATCAGGTTTTATAAAAAAAATACTACAACGACTTACATTTTTTATAAAATTTAATACCATTTCCATACATTTATATTTAATTTTCGTACACTCTTGTAGTTTTAATTGCGCTGATCCTCTCGAAAAAGAGACTGAGCTCTTGTGCTTGGAGAGGGAGTTATTTTTGCGTTACTTATATTACTCAATAAATTCAATATTTTTAATGATTGATTCGTCAGTCTATTTGTCGTAATTTAAGTAAGTTACCGATATCATCATACTTGTGGAAAGATAGGCAAAAAAATGTACCCAACAAGACAGGGGTTTTTTATTTATTGTTTCGGCATTAACTTTGTGGTAAGACATGTTACAATGATTAAAGAAAACACTTGTTTTTTACCACTTGAGTTTTAATTATAGACTACATGTTTCAGAAGTTAAACTTCCATCATTCAGGTCTGTATAGTAACTAAAATATAAAATATAAAATTGTTCTATTAATAAGGAGAGGGGAAATTTAGGGGGAGGGGGTTAGTCAAGGGGCGGAGTTTGAAAACAAAGGAAAAATGGAAAGCAAAGGTGAAGAATTTTGAAACAATATATTATTTAATAAATTATTATTAGAATTTAGGTTTTTTTGGATTTCTAAATTTTCAAGATAAAGGCCAAATTATGAATTATTAATAATACAGACCTGAATGATGGAAGTTTAACTTCTGAAATATGTAGTCTATAATAAAACTCAAGTGGTAAAAAACAAGTGTAAGACTTGTAACTTTAATCATTGCAAGACAGGGGTTGACATAAATTCACTCAATTTAAATTCATTTAATCAGAAAAATTTTGGTAAAATCATTGTTTTTTTTTTAGCCTTCAACCGGTCTGATAATATAGGTAACGACGAAGCCTGGTAACTGGGCTACCAACATTTATGTGGAAAATTTGTTGTTATTTTACTATATAATTTGTCATAATATTTATCGATATCTAATTTAAATTTTACTTGGTAAATACTACTATTTCTTAAAATCTATTGTGACACGTGTTTCGATGGATTTCCCCATTTTAAGAAATAAAAGAATATTGGATATTAAGAAATATGACAAATATATTGAAAACTCATTTTTAAGGTTAGATTACTTCTGCTCTGTATTTTATACCACACATTCACACATGTTTACACATTCCATTCACAGATGTGTCGATGAGCTATGCTTTGGATATTATAAAACAAAGGAAATAACGTTCTTGCATATTAACACACATATGAAGTTACAACTCATTACGATAATTTATTTTTAACCGGACATTTATAATCTCATTTTACTTTAGATCAGTGATCCCCAACCATTGAAGTCGCTTTGGAGGCAATCAAAGTAACGAGTGATTTGAGGGTGATTTTAATACTTTATGCAATGGTGCATAGGGTACTGAATCATATTATGTTATATTGATCGTTATTTACAAGAAGGCAAGGTGATCACTCCAGAGACCAGTCCAGGGTAATATTTAATAAACATTAGAGTGTAAAATTTGTTATATGTTCTCATTTATTATATTTTCTTATTTGTTTTTTTTAAATATGCTTATCACCTTATGCTTTTCTCATTTATTTCTTTTAAATATGCTTCTAATGCCTATTTAATATACCTGTTTATTGTTTTTATATTTTGCCATGTATTAATTTTGGTTATTTTTAAAAAAAAAACTTTTTTGTAACTTTGTTATTTGTGTTCCAGTCTTGTTTAACCTTAAACTATGTCCCAAAATGAGAAATAGAAATTACTCATCGGCAATATTATATGTATGACTTATGCATGTAATATGTTTTGAAAAAATAAATAAATAAAATCACTAATATTTATTTTCACCCCCCACTCAGTACGGTAGCTTAACACGCTAACCATTACACCTTGGAGGCGGACGAATACTTTAAGGATGATTTTAAAAGCTTAGGGCTTTAAAAAGGCGCTAAGGAATTTTGGAGGAAAAAATTAAATAAAGAATATGGGAAACTGAAAAATAAAATATCCTCGTGGCAATAAGACTTAAATGGTTTGGAAACCTTCGGTTTGGGTTTTATGTAGATAAGTTTTCATTTATCGTGAGCGTACTGCGAGAACTGACCACGCCGATAATAAATTGAAACGTGTTGACATGTCATAATACTAATATACCAGAAAAATACAGAAAAATGTTTTAAGCTTTCAAGTTATAAATAAACAGTTTTAGTATTGCATTTTTTAGTAACTTGAGACAAAAACTTCAGAGTTTTTAACCGCTTCGATGAACTGACAATTAACAGATATTTGATTAATTAAAATTAATTCAAAATTCTATTGATTAACAATGTAGGTACATATATATTTTTTTTTTGACATCTCATCAAAGATGAAGAAGAATATGAAAGTCTGGGCATTTACGGGGCTGACGACCGTCATAGGCTGGTTTAAGTGAATGGTGAATGTTACACACGTGTAACATTCACCAATTCTACCCATTATTGACAACCACACTACTCAAATTCTTGGAAGTTCTATATATATGAACGAATTTAGAGACCTTGTTATTGAATCACTAGAACCTCACTAGAGACATCTATTGGTGAGATGTAAAGAAGCTTTTTATTAAGCAGAAACTCATATTAGCATGTGAGGTCCAAATCCTGGATTTCAATCACACACACGAGAAAAGCCAGAAAATACCATTTTCATTTTTTTTTATTATTATTATTATTTTATTTTTTTTATTCAGGCTTCCATATTCTTCTTCATCTTTGATGAGATGTCAAAAAAATAATATGAAAATAACTCCTGTAATTGGAGATAATCCAGATTTTGTGAACAAGTATTTGGACACACTCAAAATGTTGTAAATAATCTATACACTTTTAGCAGAACACTCAATAAAGGGGTTGGATAAAAAAATGTTAACCCTCATGGCATATTCAGTACAGTTTAAGTTCTTTCATGTGTGAGTTCTCGGCAGAAACTATGGTTGAGTTGAGCAAGCTTATTATCCAGCCCAGCCCTTATTTAAATGTGGGCAAAATTCTTCCCAAATTATTTCACGTAGGTACTACGAGATGCATGATTTCCAATTTTTACTAAGCTTATAATTTCATTAATTAATTCGGCAGTCACTTTGTGGTAAAACCTATCCAATACTAAGTTTTACTTAGTATTTCTTAAAATCTACTGTGATACAGTGTTTGAAACACGTGTCAGAGTAGATTTTAAGAAATAGTGGTATTCAACTTTAATTTTAAAAGCTTATAATATACCAATAGTTTCCTAAAATTTGAGTAGTAGTAAACGTATATAAAGTTATGACTTATTACAGGTCGCTAGTCAGGAAAATACATTGATTTTCATATTTTTTTTATCTTTGTTGGGTTGTTAATGTAATTTTAGAGATTTTAAACAAAATTATTTGGAAATAATCACCAAGTTAGTGAATAAAACTTGATTAAGTATATGATAATTCCCTTATTTAGGTACAAACAAGAGAATCAATAATAATAATTTGTACATAAAGTAATAAAATAATTTAATCCACATACCTTTCGTATTCCAACAGTCGAGTCCTTGATTTTCCCGAAGAACAAAAGATGCTATATTTACAGATCAAATACGAATCACGATAAAGAAAATTCACGCGGGAAACGCACAGATTATTTGTATCACTGTCGTTTTTGATCACTTTGAATATAAAAACAAAAAAATAAGTAAATAAAAACTCCGAAGTGCAAAGAGAATACTCTCTGTGAGCCGATGACGATTCGAACTGAAATAATTTCAGCGGCAACACTACACAAAGCTATACGCACGTTTACAAAACATATTTATAGTATTTTACATATCTACATATTGTCGTGTACGTCCCGTATCAAAGAGGGAACCATGTCAGCCATTTTACTACCAACAAACGTGGAGTTCTCGTAAACACAGTGAAGTCGACCGTATAAATAGATATTGGCAAATGTTTCCTAGTGACCTTGTTTAAATCCATCCAGATTGCCCAGAATTCAAGTGGAAATCGCTCACCAATAATTTAGTTTCTCAAGCTATCCGAATCGTAAACACGAATATTTTTTTTAATGTGTATTTAGTAAATATATATATAGTAGTTCATTCGAATAATGCACTTGGATTTTCTTATCTCAAATATTGATAGGTTTCTACGACGGAGTTTTTTGCTCAATTTTAAGTGAGCATGCTTTAATCTTAACATATGTCTTAATTTGATTATTTAATTTGTCCGACTAAAATATTAAATTTAATACATCAAACACAACTCATAATAAGATGTGATCTTAATATTACTTTATTTTTATTTAAAAAAAAATAATAAAAATAAAACTAGTATCTCAAACACAAGAATTAAATTAAAGGGAAGTCACATATGCCATTTAAGTAGGCCACTAATGATTGAGGTGTAAATATGCTTAAAATCAATGTAAACGCAACCCGTTTTGTAATATTTAACAAAATTTCCTTTATTTCGTTCGAACAAGAAACTTCACTTCTCAGTTGTTTTTTGTTAATACAAATAATTGTATTTTTTTCATTTTTGGTTCATATTGCTATTATTTTTTTAATTACATATTGTTTTACTATTAATTCAGGTTGTGGTTAGTCTCTACCACAACGTGATACCTATTTTTAGAAACAGATCTTATAAACGACTTAAATCTGTATTTGTTATTCTTCGTTTCTATTCACAAGCCGTAATTTTTGTACATTGAAGAAAATTCATTTGTAATATTTCTCATATGATACGCATATAAATCAACAGCTTTTAAAATATAATAAACATTTCAAATACAGTTTGCTGTCATGAATTCATTTTCGTATATCAAACATAAATTTGTTTTCACAATGAGTCACTGTAATAAATATTTCAAGTAGTATATTTTATATTAAATATCTTTTATCACTTCATAAATTATTTTCATGTTTTGAAAATACAAAAAGAAATAAAAAGTGTCACTTCATAAATTATTTTCATGTTTTGAAAATACAAAAAGAAATAAAAAGTGTATGCATGCAATTTATCTGTGTGACCTAAATATCATACATATATGATAAGATATGATAAATACGTGAAAAAATGAAATCTTAATAAAAGTCCATTATACACGGGCTGCGACTCAACCTACCGATACGATCTCAGAACGTAGGTTATCATTAATTTTATCTTACCATTTTTATTATCTTGTATGCATTTTTATGCTAGATACGTATATTTGTTTAACTATGTATGTATGTATTATATGTTTACAAATATTGTAATTTCTGAAGCCGTGAATCTTTCAACATAGACATCAACTGGGCTGAATTTTTTTTTTGAATTACCCACCGTCCAAGTGACTCTGAAATCTAGCTACGGCTTATGCAACACCGTTTATCATGACCCTACTCAGGCTTCAACTTTATATGTTTCATAGCTATGCCTACTCGTGAGTGGATTTACTATTTATGTTTAAAGTTACTATAATATAATTTCATGTAATTCATGAGTGAAAATTCTAGGCAAAAACACTCGCTGAACAAGTCGTCCAGAACACTGAGGAATTGATGGTTTTGAGACGAATGTTTGATTTACCCCCTGGACACCAGTTAGGTTCGTAGGTTTAGAAGAAAATATCGTATTTTTTCAAGCTAAAATAAAAATTTTCAACGTTCAAATCATTCATTCGGAACCTCATTGAAAATGTAAAATAATTAGTATTTTCATAAACCGAATTATATTTTTTTCACTCATTTTTCTCAAATGATTTACCTTCGTATTAGTGAGCTGGCTCTATATTTATATATTTATTTGTCTATCATGAGTCATGCTGTCGTATATGAAAAGGCTGAATGATTGTACAATATTAGTTACAATTAGTTATTCATCATAGATGACACGGCCGAATGATATATTTCAAATCTACCCACCTCCATTATCCTATTTAAAATACCTCTTTTATATATATGTAGTTTCATTGTTTAATGAATTCATGAATAATGGTACATTATACAGCTTTATTGAATAAAAATATCAATTAAAAAAAATTATCCCAAAATTGAGTTCCAACGGAAAGCTTTTCTTGCATTATCGTTATAAATCATAAGGTAGCTCATTTTATGAAGTATTATTAGGTCTTTTTTTCAAGACAAATGTCAAATTATTACAATTAATACAAATGTATTGAAGAATAAGCTGTTTGCTTTGAAACTGGTCGACAAATTATATCAATATATAGTTAGTTACAACACTTTGAGTGTGTCCAAATACTTGTCAACAAATCTGGATTATTCCCAATTATAATCCAGATTTGTAAACAAGTATTTGGACACACTCCAAATAAATTATCTAATCAAATAAGTTAAAATGATAAAAATGAAAATGATATTTTCTGGCGTTTCTCATGTGTGTGATTATAATCCAGGATTCGGACCTCACATTTAAAAGAGTTTCTTCTCAATAAAAAGCTTCTTTTCACCAATAGATGTCTCTAGTGAAGTTCTAGTGATTCAAGCACAATATTTCAAAATTGGTTCATATATAATATATAGAACTTCCAAGAATTTGAGTAGTGTGGTTGTCAATAATGGGTAGAATTGGTGAATGTTACACGTGTGTAAAGTGATCACTTAAACCAGCCTATGACGGTCGTCAGTCCCGTAAATGCCTAGACTTCCATATTCTTCCTCATCTTTGATGAGATGTCAAAAAATAATATAGTTGGTTATTTTAAACAGTAATTTTGTACGTTATAAAATAAAAAATCACAAAGTTGAAATATTGTTTTAATAATATACTGAATTCAAACTCTATTCTATTTTAGAACAATGCTAAAACGAAACCACGAGTTCCACTGCAATAGTTTCGTTCTAAAGCTCTAAAGCGCATTCAAATTGGAGTCTGAGAGTACCTATTTTCATTCATAGTGGCATTAATTTTCACCACGACTCATCAATAAAGCCCGGGAATATTCACAGCATCGATAAATTTAACTACTCTTAACGCTTCATTGCATAAACTCAATTTCAAAATCTATTTATAAACACGTTTTTTATATGTAAATTCAAACAAAGTTTTATTTAATTTTTAATGGATTCTCTATATTGAAATAAAAGCTCTCAAACCCGAATCCCACTTAACTATGTAGCTTTCAACCTGCAAATCAATATACATATGTTTAAAATGTTTGTATATATTTTGGGAAAAAGCGACAAAAACGAATGCGTAATATGTGACTAAGCGTCATTAAAATGAAGTCAAACATAGTAATATTTATTTTCCTTTAAATAAATTAATCAACGTGTCTGATATCCTGAAATTTTTGCCAAAGGATAATCTTTACTGCCCAGAAAATTAAAGAATTTACATAACTCTCTTGAAAATTTAGTAAAAAAATAATCTTTACTGCCCAGTAAATGAATGATTTTACATGACTGCTTTCAAAACGTAGCAAAAAAAGAATAATAAATGAACAAATTTACTCTTGAAAATTTAGCCAAACGGATAATCTTTACTGCCAGTAAATTAATGAATTTACATAACTACTCTCCTGAGAATGCTGAGAATGTAGTAAAAAGGGATAACATTTATTATCCTGTATAGTATTATTATTAATTCATGTGTTCTCCTGAAAATGTAGTCAAATAAAATCTTGACTCCCTTGTAAATTAATGAGTTTACGTAACTGTTCTCGCGAAAATACAGTAAATATAAAAACATTTATTTACGTTTCAATTAATGAATTTAAGTAACTCCTCTCCTGAAAATGTTGTCAGAATTGATAATCTTTATTGTCTTGTAATGTCTCCTAAAAGTGCGTAAAAAATAATTTTACATAACTACTCTCCTGAAAAACGTGGCAAAAATAAGAGTGTCGTAACCGCTCTCCTAAAACATACATATGTAAATGAATAACAGAGTTGGCTCGGAGTTGTCACTCTGTTAGCTAGAGTAATCTGATCCCATTCGTTCATCAATCTACTTCCACCCGGGAGTCAATTATGTAAATAGGCTCATCCTGTATGGGATGAATTGCAAATCTATTTCAAATAGAGTACACATAATATAGTCGCAATGTATGTCAGCTATAAAATATGCACTCTAGTACGGGAGTTATCAGATGAGTAGTTGAAAGCCAAATTTCTGAAAACGACGTCTTTCATTCTCTCTTTCAATTTTTTATTTTTGTACCAATCGCTCCTCCTTTCAAGAACGTCATTTATCAAAAATCGTAAATTTTCAGTTGTGCATGTTTTTGGAATGACCAGAAAATGTACTTTATCCCAGCAAAAGCGGCATATTTTTAACTTAATATTTCCCCGCTACAGGGCAGAAAGTGTTGTTTTTCAGTTTGATGAAAAGGTATTGTTTAATTATTTTTTCAAACATACTAAATATTTTTCGAATGGAGAAAAAACATTCAGGTTTTAACTAAAAAAACTGTTGCACAGTAAAAAGTTCAATAAGTGACTTGATATTTATTTTTAATACATTTCATTATATTTTTAAACTTAAAAAAACGATCTCCTGAAAAATCAAGTTTTTTTTATATAACGTTGTTGAAAGGAGTGAGCGAAATGTCAAACCGTAATAATTTTATTTAAATAACCTGATAATAATAATAATAAAACCCTTATCTGCACCCCAATGGTGCATAGGGCACTGCGTCATATAAACGCAGTGTTAATAACCTGATAGTGGAATGATTATTCCTAAACCGGTAGTCACGAATAAGTGTTTCTAAAAGCGGTATTACACGAAGTGAACAATGGATGATAAGGAGAGTGTTTTATTACCATACCACAATGTTATCAATGCTTTTAATATACAAAATATAACGAAGATTATTTACCAAGACAGATTTATTCTCTCTGCCTACTGAAGCGGTGTGATAGTTGTTTTTTTTAAACAAAACTAGAGTCCGGAATATTTTGGATGGTGATTTAGAATTTAACCAATAAACTAAGATGGGAGAAACTATATGATCTACAATTTATTATTAAAAGGGTGAACTTATTAATATTGCTAAGTGGTGTCGCGAAGATAAATGTTTAACCTTTTGGGAAAATAACACTCCCGTTAAAAGGGTATATTTATATATGTATGAAGACGCACGGTCTACAATCTAGAACTGGATAAATGTTGAGGGAAAGAGTATAATAAATAAATAAAGGGGTGATTTTTTTCCGAGTATTTATGTTTTCTATGTAGACACATTTATTTAAATCGCCTTTTCTGTGGTATGCTTATCATAAAAATATGTTCTTCGAATAGTTTTGCCTCAAGAAAATTTTGATTATTTGTTATTTGAGAAATACTCGTATTATGTTTTTGTATGTATTGTGTTTTCACATTTACCTTGGATCGTTTATTGCTATTTTAACTAACTAACTAACTAACCATCACGCCACTTCCCCGCAGGGGTAGGCAGAGAGAATAGAGCGCCACACCACTCTGTCCTTGCAAACATTCTTCGCCTCTTCCACGTTCATGCATCTCCTCATACATACCCGCCGATTGTTACGACTCCTAACCTGACCACTTTCAAGTATTTGGCATACCTGATCGTACCATGTTTTTCTCGGTCTTCCTCTGCTTCTTTTCCCACTAACATTCGCCTCATAAATTTGTTTTACCGTTCTTTCCTCACTCATTCGTTCTACATGTCCAAACCATCTCAGCACACCTTTCTTAATTTTATCGATAATGCTTATCTCAGCTTTGCATTCCTTCCTTATTTCACTATTCGCACATCTATCATACATCGTTTTGTCGCATTTATTGCTATTTTTATTAATTAAATAGTGATATATCACTGCACACTGTTTTTTTTTCAATGTTCGCATATGGAAGTACGTATGTACCTACACTTGTACGATCCACATGTGTTCGCCAGAAGCGATATTTCAGCCGCTATCAAAATAAATACCAGATTATATCTCGTATTCTTGCGTGACGTTTAGTGACGATTTTTAACATGGCGAAACTCTTTCAAATGCATTCGCATATAATTTCTATTTAATATTTTAATTTTGATCAATACATCCACTTACCTTTTAATTCACTTTTCCAATTGAATTATATTTTTAAATATTTTGTCTTTGTTTAAAACATCAAAACACACATTTCGCGTTTAAATGAGAGGCTACTTTACACAATTTTTTTCTGCCTTTTGACCTGTTTAACAATTTTTGAGATGTCAATGAAATATGAGAATCAATAATATTTTCACTCTTTATTTTTTTCTTATTACATGATGTTTTATTGGAAGTATTTAAATTAATGAATTAATTAAGAAATAACACTTGTCCTTATAATATAATTCTCCACAGTTAACACATTTTATTAATTACTTTACATGGATATTATTTTGAAAATTGTAAATAAATATTAATTGTGAATGGAGGAAAATTATTTACAACATTTTGAGTGTGTCCAAATACTTGTTCACAAAATCTGGATTATCTCCAATTACAGGAGTTATTTTCATATTATTTTTTGACATCTCATCAAAGATGAAGAAGAATATGGAAGTCTGGGCATTTACGGGGCTGACGACCGTCATCGGCTGGTTTAAGTGATCACTTTACACACGTGTAACATTCACCAATTCTACCCATTATTGACAACCACACTACTCAAATTCTTGGAAGTTCTTTATATATGAACCAATTTAGAAACCTTGTTCTTGAATCACTAGAACTTTACTAGAGACAACTATTGGTGAGATGTAAAGAAGCTTTTTACTAAGCAGAAACTCTTATATTAGTATGTGAGGTCCAAATCCTTCTTTACATCTCACCAATAGTTGTCTCTAGTGAAGTTCTAGTGATTCAAGAACAAGGTTTCTAAATTGGTTCATATATAAAGAACTTCCAAGAATTTGAGTAGTGTGGTTGTCAATAATGGGTAGAATTGGTGAATGTTACACGTGTGTAAAGTGATCACTTAAACCAGCCGATGACGGTCGTCAGCTTCGTAAATGCCCAGACTTCCATATTCTTCTTCATCTTTGATGAGATGTCAAAAAATAAGAGGAAAACTATATAAAAAAAAAGAAATTTAACTTTATTTTTAAAAAAACACTTTATTTTTAACGACTTTTTTTATTACATATTTTTCTCCAACCGGTTTCGACAAGAACCTTGTCTCATCAGGGGAAAAATAAAATGTTTTTTTTTTATTTTCAAAACTTTAATCTATTTTTACTATCTCTGATAAATTTAAATGGACAAGTGTTGTTTTTTAAATAATGGATTTAAATCATTTATAAAATCACCAACCTTTTTTTTGTTTACAGTTTTTTCGCATATGTTTAGGGTAACTGAATCAAACAAAACATAAAATTTAAGTATATAAAGAAGAAATATTTGTGTTATGAAAGTAATACGTTTTCGTTATTTTTATAGCTAAAACACAACCTTTACCAAAACTTTAAAATTGGATCTTGTTTCCTTGGGAGGCTGTACTGGACCGGATGTAGCAACGCGCGCGAAAACACTGCGCTTCCTTCCTCCCCGTGAGCGCGGGACATCCCCCACCGGAAGCCTCCATTGCCCCGGTGAATGTATCGGATTAGACGTATCGTTTCCCTTCTAAATATAAGGGAAGGAAATATACAAGATTAATGGTCTTCTATTTCACTTCGACACATTGGAATGCTTATCTTACATCCTTCTCTAGGTTGAAAAATCCATATTTTGTTTGTTTGCCCGGATATAAAATTGTGCGAAGAAAATATAATTCCACTGTGAAATACTATTACACACACACACATATATATATATATATATATATATATATATATATATATATATATATATATATATATATATATATATATATATATATATATATATATATATATATATATATATATATATATATATATATATATATATATATATATATATATATATATATATATATATATATATATATATATATATATATATATATATATATATATACGAACTATTGTATTTTACATACTAGACTAGGAGATGCTTCAAAACATCATTTTTAGTTTTTAATAAGCGTACGTTTTCAGCAGTAATTTACCCAAATTCCGTATTTTTCGTTTATATTGAGATATTAATATAAATAACTCCTAAGTGCAGTCAAACCCAGACTTGAGCGTGAACAATGATTTAGACACACTCAAGACGTTAGAATTGGATAGACATGGTTTTGACCTGTTTTAAAGCAGCATTGTCCAGTTGAACTCCTTCACATACATAATCTGCCTCCTGTATTCCGTATATTCCACGAATCTCTAGCGACTACCCACAAGTTAACACCGCATCGATCCGTGCCCTATGCATGACTGATGACACCAGAAGAAGAGGATGTTTTGAACATATTTAAATTATTTAACTTAATTTTTATCTTCAATATAAGCTTCAATTTCATTTAAAAAATTCAAGATGGCTTCTGACAAAACAGTTTTGTGAAAGAAATACGGCATCCTTTTCAAGAGTAATTAAAGCGTCCCTCTTCCGTGAAAAGCTCCTTTACAAAGGCAGTGTGCTGTGTGTAGGCTGGAGGCTGTATGTAGTGAACGGAGGTAGCTTTTACCTGAACCTTCCCCCCTGAGAAGGGTGGCATCTTTCCACCCCTTCCATAACAACAACAAACATTGTATGAGAGTATACTGGGGAACAGGGCTTTCCAAACTTTTGCATTAATATTTACTTATTTATTAATCTAACAATGGCAAACATGTATTTTATTTATTACGCTTTTTTTCACAGATATTCGTTCCCTTTTCTTGAATATTTTCATAGTCTTGTGTAGTGCAGAATTATGTATTTTGTTCTTTATTGAACGGTAGCTGAATTTGGTATTTTCTTTTGATTTTGTGGTCATGTACCGTGCTTTTATTAATGATACGATATTTCTTCAGAACTCTAATGAATTACAATATCAAATTCAGCATTCTGCATTCAATATTGTAATTTGAACACAAATATCATGTAAATTCTAAAATTTTCAATGCTTCTACGTTAATATTTCTAGTACATAATTTTGCTACTAACTTTGTGCATCTATTTCGACTTTGATAAATTAATTTTTTTTTTTTTAAATAATTGTATTTTTATATATGATCTTGATTAACTTTTAATAAATATTACTTAATTTAAAATAACTTTATATGGTTGTGCTTCTATACATATATACGAGTATATTCCCATCATCACATACTCGTACGCCATCAATCGCGTATCTGTTTTTCATCTGTATTCAATATATCATTCTTCAATTCAGATAATTTTGTATTTAAGCTTAACATATTGAACCGGCTTTTGCTACTAGCGATTGTTTTGCGTAAAAAAATTCATTCAGAAATACATGAAATTTTAGAAATAAAACATTAAGAGTAGACCAAGTACATATAGGCTATAAGATTGATAAACCTAAAAAGGGTCATTATGAGCGGTGTTTAATAAGCCGTAGCTAGAATTCAGTCACTTAAACCATAGGTAACTCAAAAAATAGCATTTATTATACATGGTGTCCGCTTCCATATTATACTGGTAAACGCGATTGGCCAAGGTGGTCAAATAAATATAAAATATGTTTTACTCCACACTTTTCTCTAAATTAAAAATTATTACGAAATTAAAATTTAATTACGAAAACCAGTTAATCTCAGAAAAATACATTGAAGAAGGAAAAATTAACTTGAAGTAGGTAACTAATAAATGCTGATTATTCTTCTTATTTGTCATCATCTTCTTCCAGATCTTCTTTTTCTTCTTCTACTTCATGGGTCACGTCAGATCTTCCATAGTCGAATTTCACTTGAGAGTATGTGTTCCTGTCTTGGGCAGCTCTAAACAGTGCTTCAACTGTTCTGATCCCCTTCCAGTCTCATATATTCCAAAGCCAGGAGATCTGCTTTCTGCTCTCATCAAAATTATTATTTGTTTACAATAAAATGATATAATATTAAATCATGTATTGTAAACCATTGTAGGTTGTAGAACCACTGAAATTTGGGTTTATGCTAAAATTCCGTTACACCTAAATTTATCGGAAAAACTTCTAAAATGTAAGTATTTCCTTCGGTTTCAAAGCATTGAATTATTCAAAATACCTTTTTGTACCCACACTTGCGCAAAGCGGCGTAGTAGTATATGTATGCAGCTATTGTATACACACACACACAATTATACAGGTACATTATAACTAATTTGTACATTTTATAGTATGAAACACCGTAAAACTAATGATTCTGAATGCATCGAAACACGTGAGACAATATAATAATTGTACTCGTATAGTTAGTGGTATTTACCAAATTAAATTACAATATGTTAAGAAATTAAAATAAATTATTTAAAAAGAAAATGATATCTCAATATACGAAATTAATTCATTATTACACCTTGTTCCATATAAAGGCCAAATTATGAATTATCTTGAAAATTTAGAAATACAAAAAAACCTGAATTCTAATAATAATTTATTAAATAATATATTGTTTCAAAATTCTTCACCATTGCTTTCCATTTTTCCTTTGTTTTCAAACTCCGTCCCTTGACTAACCCCTTCCCCTTACTTTCTCCTCTCCTTATTAATAGAACAATTTTATATTTTATATTTTAGTTACTATACAGACCTGAATGATGGAAGTTTAACTTCTGAAACATGTAGTCTATAATAAAACTCAAGTGGTAAAAAACGAAGTGTTTTCTTTAATCATACGAAATTAAAATGTAAGAAAGTAAGTGGAGACAATCCAAATTTGTAACGAAGTATTTGGAAAAGTTTTGAAATGTTTTGAAGTATTTGGAAGTTGTATATATGCTTCGATTAAAAGATCAACTGCGTTTTTGGATTAAAAAACTTCATCTGCGACATATATGGTTGAAATTAGTAAATATTTTTTATTAGCAGAAATCACCACAAATTGTATTTATTTTGGACACACTTGAAATATACTAAATTTGATCAAATTAGGTAGTTATCATACGTTCCCAACACTCACTCTCCTTTCATTATCTTTTTCAATCTTTCCATCTCTAGAAAACATTATTTCCAAAACATGCAAAATCCTGTTCCACAATTTCCCCATTTATTAATATTTTCCATCTAGATCAACATTCATCTGTATCAAAATTTGAAATTAACGTCTAGTTTGAAAACCGTGGGATCCTTTTCATTTATAATGGATCGGCTCGTTAGGCGCTCTAAGAAATGGTCCTTTTCAGAACAGCTGTTTAATTCTAGATGCGACACGAGAGTAAAACAAATCACAATTATTTTACCCAAACTTTTCTGGAAATTAATTTTGCCGGCGGTCAATATTGATTTGCCTCGTGGGAAAATTACTGAGTACGTAGGTATTTTATTAATTTGTTTTCCTTTATTTTTTTTATATTTTCTAATTTTATTTTTATTTTATTTTTTTTATTTTTTTATTTTAAATATGCTTCTTACCTTATGTTTTTCTCATTTATTTCTTTTAAAAATGAATCTTATGCCTTTTATTATACCTGTTTATTGTATTTATATTTTGACATGTCGCTCACTCCTTTCAAGAACGTCATAAATAAAAAAAACTAGATTATTCAGGAGAACGTTTTTAAAGTTTAAAAATATAACACAATGTATTCAAAATAAATATCAAGCCACTTATTGATCTTTTTACTGTGAAACAGATCTTTTTAGGTAAAGCCTGAAGATTTTTTCTCCATTTGAAAAATATTTAGTATATTTAAAAAAATAATTAAACAATACCTTTTCTTCAAAATGCAAAATCAACATTTTCTGCCCTGTAGTGGGTAAATATTAAGTTAAAAATATGCCTCTTTTGCTGGGATATACCACATTTTCTGGGCATTCCGAAAACATCCATAACTGAAAATTGACAATTTTTGATTTTATGACGTTCTTGAAAGGAGTGAGCGATGTATTAGTTTTGGTTATTTAAAAAAAACTTTCTTTTAAAACTTTATTATTTGTGTTCCAGTCTTGTTAACCTTAATCCCATGTCCCAAAATGAGAAATAGAAATTACTCATCGGGAATATTACGTATATAACTTATGTATATAATATGTTTTGAAAAATAAATAAATATTTATATATTTTTTAAATGTGCGCGGAGACACGTCTGGCCAGTCGCTGACTGAAGAGTACCGCCTTAACGGACAAATCCTGTTATTCAAGCATTGATTTTGTCAGGTATTGAGATTCTGATTTTATTAAATGTTTTAACTTTTGAAATACCTCATTTATTTATTTATTTGTATTCAATTATATTTTTTTTTAAATATTTGCATTATATTTATTATAATAAATGCATTTTTTTATGACATAAAAAATCAAACTAATGCAGCGTGGATACATAATATAATATAATACACAACATAGTATAAAGATTATTACATACCTTATGATATATTATTTAAAAGAAATAAGAAAACAGTAAAAAATGAGTATTTTAACAATACATGTAAAAAAATTCGAGTATTAAATGTAAAAAAAATAAATGTTAATGTATAAGAAAGAGAATTTAGTGAGTTTTCCATTAAAAAAAATTTTTAAACTTCAATCATTCACCGGACTACGCACCGGACAAATTCCAATGACCTAAATCGGCAGATTGATACTATAATTCGTAAATGTCGGGTTGTGGTCCCGTGGTTAGTGTCGCGGGCTCCAAAGTCAGAGATTCTCTTTTCGAACCCACTCTACCACAATTTGATACCTATTTCTAATAACGAGCCGCTAAGGCTCACAGAAATAGTATGAAATTGAAATATTTGTGTAAATAATAAAAACACAAATATTTCTCTTTACTTTAAGATAAAAATATAATAAAATTGATTAATGGATTAATTGTCGCTTCAAATGAAAAACGTTCATGAATGTGGAAGAGGCGAAGATTGTAAATCCGATTGGTGTGGCGTTTACTTCTCTCTGCCTACCCCTGCGGTGAAGCGGCGTGATGTTTAGTTAGTTTGTAAACAAACAGAAGTTAAAATTAAAATAATATTATAACAATAATTTTTTTTAATAAATGTGGATGAAGAGAATATTGTTTGCAAAGACAAATTGGTGTGGGGTTCTTGTCTCTGCCTACCCCTGCGGAGAGGCGGCATGATGGTTAGTTAGTTAGTTCAATTGTTATATGCAGAGATGCAACAGTAGCTTAAAAATAATAATACAAACTAATACGATTCATGAATGTAGAAGAGGCTTTTAGAAATTTGATAAAATTAAGAAAAGTGTGTTGAGATGGTTTGGGCATGTGAATCAAATGAGTGAAGAAAGAAAAGTACAAGACAGTCTCTCTTGTATTACTCCAATGTATGGAAATGAAACATGGAGTTGGCAAAAGAAGGATGAAAGTACACTGAATGCAGTCGAAATGCGATCTTTCAGAAGAATGTGCAACAAAACGATGTATGATGGATGTTCGAATAGTAAAATAAGGAAGGAATGTAAAGCTGAGATTAAAGCGTTATCGATTAAATTAAGAAAGGTGTGTTGAGATGGTTTGGACATGTAGAATGAATGAGTGAGGAAAGAATGGTAAAACAAATTTATGAGGCGAATGTAATTGGAAAAAGGAGCAGAGGAAGACCGAGAAAAACATGGCACAATCAGGTATGCCAAATACTTGAAAGTGGTCAGGTTAGGAGTCGTAATAATCGGCGAGTATGTATGAGGAGATGCATGAACGTGGAAGAGGCAAAGAATGTTTGCAACGACAGACTCTCTGCCTACCCCTGCAGGTAAGCGGCGTGATGGTTAGTTAGTTAGTTTGTTAAGAAAAGTGTGTTGAGATGGTTTGGGCATGTGAATCAAATGAGTGAAGAAAGAAAAGTATAACCAGTTTAAAATTCAAGAGGCGAATATGGTTGATAATTCAAAAACTTGTCATAATCAAGTATTTCAAATACTTGAAAATGGTCAGGTCAGGAGTCGGTATAATCGGTGGGTATGTATGAGGAGATGTACAAATGCGGAAGAGGGGCAGATTGATTTGCAAAGATATATTGATGTGTCGTTCTATTCTCTCTGCCTACCCCTGCGGAGAAGCAGCGTGATGGTTAGTTAATTAGTTCAATTGTAAAATGCAGAGTTAATAAGCAAATGATTAAAAGTAATAATTAAAAAAATACAAATTAGTAAGATTTATGAATTTGGATAAGGTCTATTTCCTATGCCTGTCCGCTTCCGTAGTGCAATTTTCAGCACGCTCGACTACCGTTCTGGAGGTCCGGGGTCCGATTCCCAGAGGGTCAAACAAATATAAGTGATTCTTTCACTCTAATACTTATTCAATATTACCCTGGACTGGTACCTGAAGCGGAGGGCTGATCACCTTTCCTTCATGTATTAACGATCAAGATAACACTGTGTTTATATGATGCAGTGCCCTATGCACCATTGGGGTACGGATAAGGGTTTGAAGAAAAAAAGAAGATTCTCTCTGTCTACCCCTGCTGGGAATCAGCGTGATGATTAATTAGTTTTTCAGTTAATAGCTTTGTCCCTAATTTAGTTCAGTCTTACAAAGGGCACTGAAAGTTGAAGTCACCGAAGCATCACATTTTCTTTCAATTAAGCGCTTGAGGTGGCATTGGATTTGGCAGCCAATGAGGATGACTTTTGAGGAGTTCGAACAATGCCTTTCCAGGACTCTCCACGGGAGAACACTGACAGTGTCCGAGAAGACCATAATCCTCTGCTATGTGATTTTCTTTGACAGCTTGCTCTAACAGTAATGATAAAGTGCGTAGACTTCGGCTGGGTGGGGTGGAAATCATGTAGCAACTAAAATGCAAAAAAAAAAAAATTTATAGACACTTAAATATATACGGCAAATGTGAGCGGGAGAACAGAACGAAGAAGGCCGAAAAAGACTTGGCGCAATCAGAGTTTTAAATCTAATGGTGCCAAAAGTCTGTGTAATCGGAGGGCATGTATGACTAGATGTATGGATGTGAAGGAAGCTAGAAGTGTTTGTCAGGACAGAAGAGTGTGGCGTTCCATCCTCTCTGCCTACCCCGGCGAGGAAACGGCGTGATGATAGTAGTAGTAGTAGTAGTAATAGTAGTAGTAAAAAGTAATCCCAGTCTGTAAAAAGCTCCAGTTAGGATCTTGCTTTCATTACACCTTTAGAAAAGGATCTTTACTAAATGAAAGGTTTTTCAATCCAACATATCTTGGCTGTTCAAACTCAAAACACAGTTAGGGACATTTTTTTTTTGTAGTATGTTTTTTTTTTGCAATTTTGACTAAGTAGATTCTACTTAGTCCAAAAATGCAAAAAACGTACTGCAAAAAAAAGTCCCTTACTGTGTTTTAAGTTTGGACAGCCGATCTACGATTAATGATAAATGTAGGAGTTCCAAAAATTTGAGCAGTGTGGTTGTCAATCATGGGTAGAATGGTGAATATTGCATGTATTTACATAAAGTGATTTTCTTTGTATTTTATCACTTAAACAGCTTATGAGAGGTCATAAGCCCTGTAAATACTTACTTTCATATTCTTCTTCATCTATATTGAAATCTCAAAATATAAAAATAACTCCTGAGTGGAGAAACACAGGTTTATGAACAAGTATTAAAACACACTCAAATTGAAAATCACATTTTTCCTCCTGTTTTCTATTTTTACCCTCTTTGCTTCCCTCAACTTGGCTCAGGACACAAAGTAATGGGGCCAAATTGTGCATGTACATACCAGGAGACTAGATGTGAGCAAGATGTATTTGACTGTGTGCTTACCCAATGAAAGATATGCCAATGGCAACTTGGTTATAACCCAAGGTATGTGCTCCGATTCTTTTCCAGCCTCTCCCTTCGTAAGCATTACCATCTTCACCAATCAGAAAGTTATAAGCTATGTCACTCCATTTTCTGGACTCTATGTGGAAAGACTGTATGTCCCTGACCATTGAAACGTTTTCTGCGAGAGAAGAGGCTGGCTCAGTTGCCGTGTGAGCTGAAAAAAAAAATATATTTAACACACTAAGGACGGGAAAGGTATTTCCGCTCGTTCGGTCGATTGATGCTTAAGGATGGGAAAAAAGTCAGAAAATAAGGAATTATTTAATGTTTTTTTTTACGAATATTATGTACCGATCTCTTTATTAAGGTCTTAACTATATGTACATAATTATAAAATCCCGTCGCCAGCAGTCCGCAGGTGTAAAAAATAGCCGTCCAAAATGTGTATACATAGTACACAAAAAGATAAAAAATTTAAATAATAGAACTGAAACCACTACAAAAAACCTTACATTCATCTTCAAAAATATTTGCAGTATCCTAAATCAAAAAAGTCCGAAATGTGGTGATAACAGCGTTTGACTACCATGCTGGAGGAGCTACCAGGCTACCTAGGTTTGATTTACTGGGGTGTGTTAATAAATGTAGTTATTTTCACTCTCATATTTATTTAATATCACCCTAGACTGGTACAGTAGGTGCAGGACTGACCGCCTTGCCTTCATACAATTAACAATCAAGATAACACCGCTTGTGTATGATGCAGTGCCATCGCACAATTAGGCGTGGATAAGTGTCAGAAGATTTTTTTTTTCTTTAGATAGTTAAATTTACAACATTTAATTATTAATTTATTCTTCAGTATTGGATTATTGGTTGAGATGGTAGTAGTGTCAAGTGACACTCTTAAATAATGTCAATATTACACAAAAATCAATCATTATATTATATCCATCGGACACTGACTTTCTCTGAGGAATTGTCAAACAAATTACAGCTCGTTAGAGTCTAAATGCAAAAACAATCCTTACATTTGCATTTAAAAATCACAAGAATTCACATATTCTTCTGAGTATATAATACAGCGTTCTGATTTTGATTATTTTCTTTTCTAGCCGATAATGAAACAAATCATCAAATCATTTTTACCAGCATTTAATAAACACATTGTCTTTATCATAATTACATTTAACTCTCCTAGCCAATACCCCAAGCCATTTTGATTATAATAAAAGCCTCACACAACCTATTTTAAAGGTTTGGCTCATACATTAACCCTTAATTAATATCACGGCTGACCATTGCTTTTGATAAAGGCATTTACACCCTAGTAATAAGAAAAATTGGTCTTACATATGATTACATATTTTGGCACATAGTCAAATTCTTCTACGTCGATCGGGAACTGCGCGAGCCATCGTCTCCTTGGTAAAATATAAAGAGGTCTCACCGTCTCATCGGAAACTGTAACATAATTTTAAACATTCTTCAATACTTTGGTCATTATGTAAGACATGTTGCAGACAGTATTTAAAAAGTTTTGGTACCCAGTATAGCAGAAAAAATATTCATGGATGGAAAAATTCTAACTTAATATATATTATTATATATATTATAATAATATAATAAAACCCTTATCCACACCCCAATGGTGCATAGGGCACTGCGTTATATAAACGCAGTGTTATCTTGATCGTTTACACATGAAGGAAAGGTGATCAGCCCTCCGCTTCAGGTACCAGTCCAGGGTAATACTGAATAAATATTACAGTGAAAAAATTACTTATATTTATTTTACCCCCCTTGGGAATCGAACCCGGGACCTCCAGAACGGTAGCCGAGCGAGCTGACCATTACACTATGGAGGCGGACAAAGTTTTTTATTTTTTTTATTTTTTATATATATTAGAGGGAGATATCCCTTCAAAAGTACTCCTGGAAGCCCAGTAGATGGATCATTCCGTGGAAAGATAGGTGCCATTTTTACATGAAACCAACATAACTTTTGTAATCTTTATCAGCTTATAATTCAGCATCCATTTAAATTAAAATGGGGTTAAATTTCTCACTGAGCAATATTTAACATTTGGTAATGGTGGATAAGAACTGTTCATTCAGAAGATCCGCAATTACTGGATCTATGTCACTTAAATAATCTTATTTATTAAGTCAAATTAAGTCCAGATCAATTGAATGTTGGATCTTATGTCTAACAAATTGTGCCTGCAAGGAAAGAGAATTATTCTCTCAAAAAAACATAAAAGGGAAATTTTCCTTTCCGTTACCTTCAAACCTTACTTTTTTCTACAAATTTTTTCATGATGACCTTCTTTTTAGTCATTTGCTCAGAAATTTCAATCATCGACAAGGGTCGTATAATTTTTATTACAAACCACAACAAAGAAAAAATGGTCATTAAGAGATTGTCCTATTGTGCGGGGGCGTGCCTCCCATATAGGCAGAAATGGCTAACTTACCCGCGTTACATATAAAAACGCAGCAAGTACCTACCCTACCTTAGTAGTAGTACCAGCTAATCTTACTACCTACCTCTACTACCTACCCTAGTAAGTAGTACCTAGCTTACCTTACTACCTACCCTAATTAATTCTCTGCGATTGCGAAACCCTAGTTTTTCTTTGCATCAATCAAAAGATGAATCTGTGAATTTTGAAGCTAGTGAACGGGTCAGTGTTGGTGAATGAGTTCCACGTGAAATTAGGATCTGGTCACTCTTTATATGATTAGATCTTTAAGATGGTTGTCATTCAGGACCTACAAGCTAAATGTTTGAAGGTTCACATACAGTTAATTGGCTTCTTCACAGGAGTTGGAATAAAAAATGGTATGCCGATACCACTTCATTCTTCCAAACATCCACCACCTCATTTCCTGAACTGTGGACACTTTATTTCAGTGTACCTGATTTAAACTTCTTTTGCATGTAGCATCTTACCATTCTTTTATTATTCATTTATTCACATACTATATTGACAAATAATTACCAAATTACAAATAACATACCTTTTGATTTTAAAAAAATATCACCAGGCACTTTTTCCTCGATTTCAAATTTTTCTTTTTTCTTTTCTTTTTTTGTCTTATTCGAGGAGCTCTTCATTTTATATATATTAATATTTGTAACATTTCCCACGTATACTTTCTCAGATCGATCCACGTTGATGTTTTTGAAAACATTTCCATTAGTATCGACAAATGCATTGCTTCCATTTTGTTGCAACGATTCCTTCACTTTAAACTTTTTTTGGAGAGCAAATCTTGGATCAAAGGCGGAAATAATATCACTATCAGCAACGGATGACACATCATCTGTATCACATGCATCACTAACAGATTCTGAATCAAGTGAATTCAATGCACATTGCTCAATCCATTTAGAGCACTTTACCTCAGCTTGATTACACTCATTTGACATTTCAACACATGAATCTTCCCTTTTTTTGATGCCGTCGATCAAATCTAATTCTCCATTTCCACACTTAAGCGTTAAATCACCATTTGCACTATTCTCTTTTTCTACATTTTCACATTTGTTAAATATATTTTCTTTCAGTGATAATTCTGATATATTTATATTGTTTAAATTTGTTTCATGTGAAATAGGATTATTACTCATGGTCAATATAGCAACTACCTTTATCTTTGTTTACATGACACTGATTCATTACAAATATAACACGCATTTCTTTAAGTGTTTTCACATATCACTCTTTAGCTTATTATTGCCAATATTTATTAGAACAATCTAAAAGGAGCAATAGGAAAATTTAAAATTATATCCTGGCTTGATTGAAGACTAGTTTCGACACGTCCGAAATATTAAAAACATGTCACATTTTTGCGAGCAATTATTATATACTTGGTTGTGCGTGCCAGTGATAAGTCCTTTATGCCTAGTTTACATAAGTAGAGACTTATGAGTAAAATTAATAAGCAAACTTTTTCTCCTTCAATACTTTATTTATTATGGTATAGAGAAATGGCATGTGTTTGCATAGCCTGCAGTTTGATAGAAGAAGCTCTTTATTTCTATCTTATTTCTCCAATTAAAAAAAAATGAAGATAGAAACAGTCAAATCAAAGAAAATTGAAGGAAGTACTTTTTTTATTTTCAAATAAATATTTGTATTCCTACACAAATATTATTATACTGAGAAGGGTGTCGATTTGTCATTTAAATATCTGTTACCCTCCTCAGCATCATCATCATAGAAATAGCATCGGCAGCATCCAAAAAAGTATTGTCAGCATCAAGTGTCTGTATACTTCTTTTGATGATGATCCAGACAATACAGCTTCTGATGTTGTAGATCCTGTGGAATAGCACACTTCTTCTTCTTCCTTCTTATAGATCGAGGATCTGTCTGTTCTGTTATCCCGTCTCTTGTGACGTGGACTACTAGCTGTCACACAGGTCTTGGAGGTCTTCCAGGTGGTCTTCTTCCGTCTGGATTTTTAGAAGAGAAATTCAGGCCAGTCTATTTTTTCTTGTATTGTATTGACATGGATATTCCAGAATCGTATTTGCTGTCTTCCCAATCTGACTACATATATCCTCCGCACTACACATTTTCTGAATTTCTATGTTAAGTAAAATAGCATACTTTCACACAAATGTTATCTTCTCTTCACGTCTGATTGCTATCTAGTGGTTTAGTGCAATGCTCTGTAACCTTTTCTCACATACGACATACTAAATTTCTTCCTAGTATTCCGCAGCACACCAAAAGCTAAAGTATATGGACCATTGAAAAATTATTAAATCGTAGTAATTATTATCCGCCTCCGTAGTGTAATGGTCAGCACGCTCAGCTACCGTTCTGGAGGTCTAGGTTCGATTTCCAGGGGGGGGGTCAAATAAATATAAATGATTTTTTCACTCTAATATTTATTCAATACTACCCTGGCCTTGTACCCGAAGCGGAGGGCTAATCACCTTTCCTTCATATGTTAACCATCAAGATAACACCGCGTTTACATGATGCAGTGCCCTTTGCACCACTAGGGTGCGGATAAGGGTTGAGAGAGAGAGAATTATTATTTCCTACATTTTGAAAAACAGACAATGTTATGAAAAATAATTTGTCATCGTGTATTAAATACATGATGAAAAATTGTAAAATGTCATATACACTGAATTTGATCGCGGCACACCTGTATCCGGCTCACAGTACACTAGTGTGTCACGGCACATCGGTTGCGGAGTACTGGTTTAGTGTATATTATATTTAAACTATATGTTGCTTATTCCACAACCAAACACTACTGTCTACTAATAAATCTACTATTGTAAACAAGGCTTTACAAAGAGATAAGAAAAAAATATATGCATTTGATATAATTTTAGAATGTATAATATCCTGTGAGTACTAGGGTTTCTCAATCAAATGTAGTTGAGGAACCTTTATAGATATAATGGAATTAAACATTTTGAACAATAATGTTAATGTAGAAAATAACTCTCTACAAACAGGAATTAATGGTATACAAATACATCCATACTCAAATTTATTAATGAACATAAATAATTGAATATCTCTACCAATCAGGAAACAATTTTGGATTGTCTCTCAGGCTCTGGATAACATAATATAGTAAAAAGTTTAATGCAGGTTTGTGACCAATATTGGATGAAATCCCAATACTTTAAAAATTGCGAAAATTGACCACCAATGGCACATAGTACATACAATAGTTATTGCTGTTTTACTTATAAATTTACTCTTATGAAACTCTAATTGAGAAACATAGCCTTTGACCTTAAGTTTCTTATCAATTAGCCAAAAAAAAGTATCAGTGATATTAATGTAGAGTTACATTGTTTAATGTTATATTCTTTGTGGGCCGTGTCTCCAACTGCTGTATGAAGGCCTCATCTAGTTTTTTTTTTCCAGACTTCTCTCGTTTAGTCTTTGGGTTATATAAATAATGTTATATTAATAATGCTATATTAATCTTGTCCGCCTCCGTAGTGTAATGGTCAGCATGCTCGGCTACCGTTCTGGAGGTCCCGGGTTCGATTCCCAAGGAGAGTAAAATAAATATAAGTGATCTTTTCACTGTGATATCAATTCAATATTACCCTGGACTGGTACCTGAAGCGGAAGGCTGATCACCTTTCCTTCATGTGTAAACGATCAAGATAATACAGCATTCATATGATGCAGTGCCCTATGCACCATTGGGTGCGGATAAGGGTTTAAAATATTAATCTTATTAAAACATGTTATTTATTATACTTTAAAAGCCCCCTCCCCATTCCAAGGTATGGCACAGAAACTCTTGGTTTCTATTTGGTCCAGTTTATTATGCTTTTATACATATACAATAACTCAACCTCTAGGGAATAGTACGCAAAAGCACTGTATAAGTTACACAAGCTAGTGTGCATATGGGTATGCCACCCCGAGTATCCCAGCTATTACTGCTATTCTGCTTTTCCTAAGCGCTATTCCTTCTCTGTTTCCTCTCCCGTGTAGCAGTAATGTCCTTCATCCTGACCTCCTTTAGTTAGGTCACCTATATCCCATAAAATGTTTTCCAATCCTTAATCCTTATAGGTCGAAGAAAAAATGTATGTTTATGAATTTAAGAAAATATATTGTAAAATTGGTCGATTTTAATAGTGGTCGTATCATCCCCATTTAATGTTTTCTAAACCATATTTAAAAAAAATTATTAATATATTATAGAAATGTTATATCGTTTGAAAGAAGAAATATATTTCAGCATTTTTTTCTTGATCAAAATTTACATAGCCTACCGCCATCTATAAAAATTCACAATAAACAAATCATTTAACATTTATTACTCTTGCAATTTGTAAAAAGTTTTACAATTGAACGCTAGATGGCAGAACGTAGAAATACAATTTAAAAGTTGTTACTATTTTTCTCGTAGAGCTGTGACTAAAAGGAATCTGTTACTTATTCGATTACCCAATTGGGATGGTTTTCTTTACTTTTTATCAGTTTATATTTATTTCAAACTTATGTTTTGATACGAACTATTGTATGGGCTAGAAATTCGCAATACGCAACAAATTTTTACGCTGATTGGCGGGATTAGTTTTAAATTATCGAATCCAAAATCATAAGTAGCCAACGGCTTCTTTTAAAGAAGTCGTTATTTAAATCGGTTTTTGTTATTCGACCCTGTCTCGATGTTTCGACAGAGACGATGCATATTTTTATACGATGGAAATATTAAAGGAATTAATAGATGGAAGTCTTGACTTTTACAGGACCTGGTGTTAGATTAAGTTACCATTTATTTTCCCTCTAATTGTGAAAGATACAGAATATCTTAACAACCGGTTTCATATCTCAATGGGAACTGCCATCTGTAGAGAATTTCGTGAAGTAATACAAATATAACGCAAAGATTATGGCGTAAAATATTGGGATTGTATCACATAATGTTAAGGAAATGTCACAGAGTAATAAATATGTACACAGAAATGGCACAGTGACAAAGAATGATAATATGTATATTTCAAATTGTTCAATAAAATGTCTTGTTAAAGATAATGAAATAAAAAAGAAATTCGGTAGTCAGAGAGAATTTTTTTAAAAAGACAACTGAATTCAATGGAAAAGATTAATTTAAATAATGTAAAAATTAACATTTGCTCTCCTAATAAGGATGGCAATAATTCAATATTTTTTTGAATAATACATTTTGTTTAAATTTATTCCTCATTTTCAAGAAAAAAATACCATATTTGTATGTTTTATAGGAAAGTATAGAATAAAATACAGGGTAATAACAAAACTTACGTAATAAAGAAACTAAAAATCGAAAACAATTTTATCATTTCACATCCCTATCGAAAAAGCGCGTAAACTTGCACATGCGCTCACCGCTTTCTTTTCATAGCTGCAAGGGAAAATAGTCCATAACTCATTTATTTACAAATCTGCAAAACATAAACAGCGCGCAAAATAACATGCACTCGGAATAACAGAATATTATTCGTACAAAAGACATAATCATGTATTACAGGCGTAGATTTTATTTTTCGATGAGGTGCATTTTTACTGTATCCATTTTTCGCTCTTCTCGGAAAGTACCGGCCGGTAAAATCTCGCAAACTGGAGGGACGTAGGATTTGAATTCAATTCAGTTTGCGCGCGGCGCCTGCTCGTGTTGGTTGTTTGCGTTGTTATAATGAGGGACATCGCGAACAAAATGGCCGAGCTAAAATTCGAAGCTCCGCTGGCCCAATTCGAGGAAACTGACGATTGGGGTTCCGTAGAATTCCAGTCCAATAACGCGAAAACTATAAATGACAACAACATCGACGCGATAAATTTGAACAACATTAAAAATAGCATGAAGGATCGGTGTGATGATGTGATGATAATGAAAAGTGATTCCAATATTCTGAACGAGGATTGCATCAATAATATTAAGAATGATAACGTCGTTAAGCCCAAACTGGATAATGCTACGGCAGTATCTGACAACTTCAACGAGACCTTCTCCGGGTCCTTGGAGGATCTGGTGAACACCTTCGACGACAAGATCACCAAGTGTTTCGGGAATTACGAGGAGTCAGTCGAGAAATTGGCTCCTGTACAAGTCCGCACACAGGAAGAAATCATGAATGAATGCCAGTGAGTACACCTCCAAATTAAACCCTTCCCTAAATACTGTCATAATAGTTAAACATCATTATTTCGCCGAATAAAATGTCTCTTGCCTTGTCGATCGATCGACCCATCTGTCAACCGAATGTTTTGACAGAAACTTTCCGTATTCTTCGCTTCAGATTTCAGTATTTGTGCTTAAATTATGTAAACATTGTAATCTTACATACAATTATTGTATTTATTCACTGTTGACCTAAAAGTTATGTCAGAAAAATCGATTTTTCACCATTCGACCATTCGAGGAATCCTTGACAACGAAAACAATCGCTCTAACTGTCAATTTGACAGCCGTCGAGTTTAAAAATGGAATGATTTGTTAATTTATATCAATAAATATTGTACATATAAAGAATATTATTACATATTTAGGTACTTTTTAAAAATATCCGGCGTAATATGTATGCTTACCTAATTTGTTACTGAAATCAACCCTTATTACGTGTATTTTTTTTTTAATCTAGTGCAAAAGATATTTAACTTTTTTTTCTTATATGACCCGGTACGAAACGTTTGTTCTTACATAGACCATATTCCTATTTCTAAAATTAAAAGAATGCATTGCAGCAATAAAAAATTGGGGGATAAGTTGGTTTAGCATAGAAATAGATTATTCCATGAAACTACTCACATGAACGTAGATTTCCACGGTCACAATTGATAGTATACACTTTTAATGGTTAAAACCGAGTAAAAATATATATCCTCCTACCTTTCTTTCAGCTACCCTTGCAAGGACCTTCCGGAGGGTACTAAATTGTGAAGTAAAAAGGCGAACCTTTATCTTTTATATTATGTTATCAGCATCAAACAATGATTTTTTAATTTTAAATCTACTTTGTATTTTTCCTCGTTAAAATTTATTCCAGCAATAAACAATCATACTTTTTATTTTCTATCGGTGGACATAATAACATATAAAATATTTTTAATAGTATTCATTTGAAAATGAAAAGAAACGAAATATGCAGTGGAAACCCAAAAATCAAAACAATTCAAAATAAAATAAAATAAATCTAGTCTTTTTCACTGGCTCCGCAGTGTTGTGGTACTAGATGTTCCTACTAGGGTTTTTATAAATGTAAATGATTTTTCTCCAATATTTATTCAAAATCACCCTGGTCTGGTGCCTGAAGCGCGGGAACGCCTTCACGTAATTAAATTAACTATCAAAATAACACTTCTATGCAGCGCCTATGCAACATCGAGTGCAGATGACGGTTAGAATAAGAAGAATTAAGGCTACAAATACAGTTTTTGGTATTGTGTATTTCATGCCAATAGGAGAAAAAACTAAAACGTTGTTCACAAATCCCCATTTTATTTGTTGATTCATTTTCTACCTATGAAGATACCTGCTCGATATTTTCGTAACTCACAAAATAGAGGCAATATTCGAACATTCAAATACTATTTTCAAAATGTTGCTAGTTCTCCAAGAACCCGCTCTCTCTAGGCGTTTATCCTCAATAAATCAAAATACCTTTAAAGGTAAACAACGAAACTACGCAGTATTTTAGTGATGGGGGCGTGTCCACGACTTTCGGATAAATCTCAACGGATGTACGATATTTCCGATAAAGATAACCTAATTGGTAGTATAACTGATTTATGGATGAATTCAAAGGTTAAGGTTTTAGTCATAATGGCAAAAAGCCGTCTGGTGTGGTTTTATTGGACCGCCATCGGTCACAGTTTTCACAGGCGAAATATTTCCCGCCTTTTATTTGCTATTCTACTTTTGAAGTTTAAAATATCAATCGGTCTTCGACAAAATGTCAGGTTGAAAATATTCGAAAAATTTTATTTTTCAAATACTCTACAATTATTAATTTTGACTTTAAATTTTCTATGACTTGAAAAATACAACTTTCGAAATTTGAGTGTTTAAATCACCTTAACCACCCAATGACAGGTCATATACCCTGTAAATTTTCATCTCAATTGACTTCTCCATCTATGTTGAGATATCAATGAAAATATTATTTCTATCTCTTATCCGCAGTCAATAATGCATAGGGGACTGAATCGTATGGACGCAGCGTTATCTTAGCCGTTCATTACACGAAGGCAAGATGATTTTGCGCTTCAGGTGATATCAAACCAATAGAGTTAAAACAATATATTAAATTTAAGTTTTGTACTGACATTTCTTGGTGGAACTGCATTTTTTATACTAAAACAACAACTATATAAGTATGTAGTTTGTTCCCCTTTTATTTTATTTGACCAGTGACCGTCTGATGATGTCGGTAACGACGAAACCCGGTCCAATGACCAAATAAAATAAAAGTAGAATAAACTACATACTTATATAGTTGTTGTTTTATTACATGCCATACTATTGATTTTGGACCCTTTGGTTATCGAACGCGGGACGTCCATTAAGATCACTACTCTAACTATCTAAAAAAACTAACTATCTAACTAACTAACTAACCATCACGCCGCTTCCCGCAGGGGTAGGCAAAGAGAATAGAACGCCACACCACTCTGTCTTTGCAAACATTCTTCGCCTCTTCCACGTTCATGCATCATGACCGCTTTCAAGTGTTTGGCATACCTGATCGTGCCAAGTTTTAATCGGTCTTCCTCTGCTCCTTTTTCTCCTTATTACATCCTCTGCTCCTTATTACATTCGCCTCATAAATTTGTTTTACCGTTCTTCCCTCACTCATTCATTGTACATGTCCAAACCATCTCAACACACCTTTTTTAATTTCATCGATAATGCTTATTTCAGCTTTGCATTCCTTCCTTATTTCACTATTCGAACATCTATCATACATCGTTTTGTAGCACATTCTTCTGAGAGATCGCATTTCGACTGCATTCAGTCTACTTTCATCCTTCTTTTGCCAAATCCATGTTTCACTTCCATACATTAGAGGTAGAACCAGGACTCCGTTGTGCACTGCCAGTTAAGCTTCCGCTGATAGGTTTTTATTTGCTGTAACTGATTTCGGTGCACCATTCACTTTGTTCCCAGCATTCACTCTCCTTTCTATATCTTCATCAATCTGACCATCCCTAGAAAACGTACTACCCAAATAAATTAATAATAATAATAAATAATAATAAAACCCTTATCCGCACCCAAATGGTGCATAGGGCACTGCTTCATATAAACGCAGTGTTATCTTAATCGTTTACACATGTAGGAAAGGTGATCAGCCCTCCGCTTCAGGTACCAGTCTAGGGTAGTATTGAATTGATATTACAGTGAAAAAATAACTTATATTTATTTGACCTCCCCTGGGAATCGAACCCGGGACTTCCAGAACGGTAGCCGAGCGCGTTGACCATTACACTACGGAGGCGGACCAATAAATTAATGAAATAAATTGATAAAATAAATTAATAAAATTCCTTTGTTGACCAAGTATCTACGGCCGACGCCCCCATTTTCGAGCTATGAATAAAATAAGTAATAATCTCCCTATAGTAGTATTTTTTTACCCACTTGCATTATCGCATACGCAAAACATTCGTCATCGGGAATTCTCGCCCCTTTGTGCGGTAGGGGCGCTCTGGTCGCGCTCCGTACGAGCGCTGGGTAGCTACCTACCTACCTACCCACTTCTTACATAGTAGAAATATTGATTGGGACAACCCTCCGGTTGTAATGTTGGGACGCGCGCATGCGCGGGCCTTACGTTATTTTTGATGAATTTAGAGATGTGCCGGCAGTGCGATCAAGCTTTTTTTTTTTTTTTTTAACACTCGAAATTGAGAATAAGCGACCAATCTCTTGTAATAATTGTCCTTATGAAGGGAACCAAGAAAAAAATCAATATCAAAGAGCTATAATATAAAATATGGAGCTATTTCTCAAATTTGGGAATGTGAATACATGCAATACTCCTGAGGATATTAATAAAAAAACCTTAAATAAGAAGGCTTTAATAATATACTCGTATTAGATTTCATAATACTATTCTATTAACACAATCCACACTTATATGTATATAAATAAAAAAGTAAATGTTCAAAATCTTTAAAATTCAACGTTTTTATCTGTGGCAGGTTAAAATACGTTTCTTTAAATATCTTTTTAGACCGCATTGGCAGCGCCATCTGTTGACAGCTGCTGAAACATTATATACCCAAAATCATTGTGAAAAACGTATTACAAATGCGTGCCCTCTCTATTCTTTCTTTTCCATTTAACCACACTGAGTCACATCAATGCGTGGCTGCGTACACCTCGTTAAAAATAAACACGTTATAGGTAAATAAGTCAACAACTATTGCAGCAGACGTCATGGACAGTTTGTCTGTTTATTCGTCTTATCGCATTTCCGTTACCTACGTATAAGAAACGGCTTCCTTTCATCGCACTTTCCTAGCAAATGACGTTTTCTATAGGCGGAAAGTTAACGAGATGCATTATGCATTTATGCACGTTCAGAAAACGTGTCATTAGTCATCAATTAAGTTCTCAGGTCAACGGCTAGTTCGCCTTATGGTGGGGTCTGACCGGAGTCATTTCGTCGTAATATAACACGTTACGATGCGAGCATTCGTATAGTCAGTACAGCGAGCCGAGCTCGTTCCGAGTACTCCATCCGGATGTTCGGATGCTCGCCGCGAATGTAAAGGTGGAGACTGACCGGAATATTTCGTCGTAACGTAACACATTACGATGCGAGCATTCAGGCAGTCAGTACACCGAGCCGAGCGCTCCATCCATAGTTTCGGATGCTCGGTGATGCTCGCCGCGAGCTATCTTACGACGTTATGTTACGACGAAATGCTCCGGTCAGTCCCCACCTTTATTGGCACGCTTTGTTCGGTTTACGTAATAAAAAAAACACTTTTTAGTAACCATATTTCTCACTTAGTGTACCAGCATCTAAATAATAATACTTGAATATTAAAAACAGCAAATGAGAGGCAGAATGCGATCACTGGAATTATGTTTAAAGTACGGTAAAACCTCAATATTACGAACTAATTAGGGGAGTGGGAGGTGTTCGTTTAAGCCGAAAATCCGTTGTATTAAAATAGGTTTAAAATCAATTAAAAAGCTTTTTTTAAATATGAACACTGTATTAAGATATAAATAAACAATACAAAACAAACAATGATTATTGTATTCGGACACTCGTCGTAAAGTGACGTTGCTGTTTGATATCAACTCGCTTGCTTTCGGTAATCCTGTTTTGTAAAAGGAAGCAAGGAAGTCTTGTTTGCACTTTTGAAGTTTTGGGAAATAATTTGTGATTATCATGGCCGCCAAAAATTGTTTACATGCAGTGAGACTTGAATTTAGGCATGTACATATAATATTAACAGGACGTTTTTATTTTTTTAAACATTTGACCGATTTTTTTTGTCCGTTGTATCTGAAGTTCGTTGAATAGAGGTCCGTCATATCGAGGTTTTATTATGTTTATGTTTATTGTTCGCCCCGGTGACGGCCCGTCACTCAAAGTTACCATCATCTGAAGTCAATGAGATGTCGCAATTGGCTCTGTAAACGATCAATTGGTAGCAACAGTGACGTAAAAGTAATGTGAATGCTGTCCATTTTATTGTTTGTCTTCTTGTCGCTCAGGTATAGGGTGTTTTTGGTACAGACTGTCAATTTGACAGTTGACAGTTGATTTGTAGTCAGTACGTTTTGCCATTTCACCATAAATAGACTGAGTGATCATTATGCGCCTCGTAGGTTCGGTGAATGGGCCCAAAATAATATTCAGCTTGTTCCTCTTTTTCAACGCATAATTTTGTTCACCGATGAGGTACAGTTTTGGTTAAATGTCAATAAGCAGAATTGGCGAATTTGGTGAGACGCCCGTGAATCCATTAAAAGCCACTGTTTTCATCATCATCAGACGATGCCGGTCAGAATGTTACGGTCAATGGAGAGCGCTACAGAACCATAATTACTAACTTCTTCGTACCTCAGTTGAATAGCATTGATGTGTCAGAGCTGTGGTTTTAACAAGATGGCGCAACATGCCACATGCCGGGTGCCACCATCAATTTTTTGCGGGAAATTTGAATTCGTATACCTCTAAAAAATACCCTATATTTGCTAAAGCTGTTTTCTATTAAAATATTTCCATTTTTAATTTAAGTTTTACTTGTGCCACTATTTAATATTTACCAAGTAAAACCTAATAAGCGTTTTTATATTGTTAATAGAGGTTTTTACCTAGTAAAACTTGAACGAAAAATGGATAGACAATACCACAAAGTGACTGCCGAATCAATTAACGAAAAAATATTTCCAAAATACATGGTTTTTTAGAAGGGGCCGCATTAGTGGGAGTGTCTCAATATTCGCGGTCTCGCTATACGCGACCTATTCTAGGAATGTAACCCTCACAAATACGGAATGATTTACTTATATTTATATATCTTGCTTATTCTGGGTCTGCTTCTCATTCTCCGGGCGCTTCTCTCAGGCTATAAATTGCTTCCTTTCAATTCCTTTCTGAATGTAAACTATTTATTTATATATCTCGCCGCATAACGGCCAGTAGACAATAAAATATTATAATAAAATTCTTTTCATATCGTAATATTTCAACCATGAGATTTATGGCATTTTTTCTAATTATAGTAAAACGTTCTCATGCATTTTTCATACCGATTTATGTAATCTTATGTAACTAAATTAACACAATTCAGACGAAAATAGTTTTTTTAATATGCATGAATAAAATAGTAGTTTCCTATTCTTTTTCCGTTGCTGATTTATCTAATTTAAATACATAATACGAATTATTATTCCTATTTTTTTTATCTGACCATTACATATTCGTTTTACTTTCTACATTACTATAATATTGTTGTTGACTTTCTAAATGTATGACTAAACCTGAGACAATGATTGTCTTATATTTCGCTCACTCCTTTCAAGAACGTCATGAATCAAAATACTTGATTTTTCAGGAGAGCGTTTTTAATGTTAAATATTATAATACAATGTATTAAACATAAATATGAAGCCACTTTTTGAACTTTTTACTGTGCAACAGATCTTTTTAGGTAAAAGCTGAAGGTTTTTTCTCCATTTGAAAAATACTTAGTATATTTGAAAAACAATTGAACAATACCCGTTCTTCAAAATGCAAAAATAACACTTTCTGCCCTGTAGCGGGTAAATATTAAGTTAAAAATATGGCGCTTTTGCTGGGATATAGTACATTTTCTGGGCATTCCGAAAACATGTACAACTGAAAATTGTCGATTTTTGATTTATGACGTTCTTGAAAGAAGTGATCGATTTATATGTTCCTTTTTGCAATTAACATACGCATACTCCATTTCGTTTTAAATATAGTAATTTTTAGATTACGTTTTTAAATAAACGACTCAAATTTGAATATGATATTTGCAACTTTGAATTTCGACTTGAACGCTTCATTCGTTGTTATTTTAAACGTAAAAAATATTACATTTTGGCATTTCAGCATAAATGAAGAAGAATATGAAAGCCTGTATATTTACAGACCCGTCACAGGCTGGTTTGAGTGATCACTTTGTATACACTTAAACCAACCTGTGACGTCTTGTAAATATCCAGATTTCCATATTCTTCTTCATAATGTTAAAATAACTCTTAATTGGACAAACCCAGATTCGCGAACGAGAATTTGGACTCACCCGAATTGTTTTTTACCTACTTTTTATTATTATTTTTATTTATTTTGACATAATATACACACAAAAAATAATGATTTGAAAAAAAATTAAAACTGTTATACATTTTTTATAATATAAACTCTTAATCATTTTATTTTTTGACATCTCATCAAAGATGAAGAAGAATATGGAAGTCTGGGCATTTACGGGGCTGACGACCGTCATAGGCTGGTTTAAGTGATAGATATATCGATCAATCTTACAGTACATATGAGTTCATGGATGTTGAACGGAGAAAGCTTTTATTTATCAGAGACATTTTCATTGTATGCAAGATCCGTACCCCGAATTAATTGTTGCACTCTGGGAACCGTCTGAAAACACGATTTTTTTTTTATGAAGCTTATTTGATTGGTGAAGTCTGTTGTTATTTTCATATTATCTGTTGACATCTCATCAAAGATGAAGAAGAATATGGAAGTCTGGGCATTTACGGGGCTGACGTCCGTCATAAGATGGTTTAAGTGATCACTTTTCACACGTGTAACATTCACCAATTTTACCCATTATTGACAACCACACTACTCAAATTCTTGGAAGTTCTATAATATATATGAACCAATTTAAAAACATTGTTCGTGAATCACTTAAACTTCACTAGAGACATCAATTGGTGAGATGTAAAGAAGCTTTTTATGCCCAGACTGCCCAGACTTCAAAAAATAATATGAAAATATCTCCTGTAATTGGAGATAATCCAGATTTTGTGAACAAGTATTTGGACACACTCAAAATGTTGTCTTAATCATTTACCTAATTCTTTATTTTGCTTTTGGTCCACATGTTTGTTTTTCCCCTTACCTCCGCCTGCAACAAATTAAAAATAGAAAGAAATTAGTATTGACTTGATACATATCCACTTCTTATTGGAGATGTACTGTCAATAATTTAACGAAATAAGTATAGCGAAATTTTAGGTACCCATGCCATGTAAATAAGTCAAACAAAATTTTACGAGGCGTCGTAAAAGTTCCTGTATACCCGATACCTTTGCGTGCGTCATGGGCTGTTGTAAAAAGTAAAAGCTCCGCAAATAATTTTAACTTCAATATTTCGGCAGTGGCAGTTCGGACATTAAACTACACAACGGCACCTGAGAGAAACAACTCAATCTTCGGGCTCGAAATTAATATGAAATTAGCCTCGCCTGCCGGGAACGTGATCAAATATGATTATTTAATTTGACCCTCTGAAAGGTAAACAAGCTTTTTACAAAATTACAGTTTGCGCACGATTTTCCGGGGAAATGGAAACAGTAAGCTTTGTAAAAAGGTGTGCTTTGGTTGTACGAATCAATTTATATTATATTTTTACTGGATTACCCTTTTTATTAAGAATAGTGTTCCTAATAATGAACATATTGGTAAATTCGAGATTGTATATAATGTATTTGGTTTCTGCTATAGTTTATTGATTTTAAATATACATATAAGGCACACACATCAAAACGAACACACTTTATGGAAAAGTATATATACTTTATTAACTAAATCCAAAACATAGAAACACAACAAACAAATTTACAATATTTTGAGTGTGTCCAAATACTTGTTCACAAATCTGGATTATCTACAATTAGGAGTTATTTTTTACATCTCAGTATAAACGAAGAAGAATAAGGGCATTTAGCTATGACGTCGTAAGCCTTGTAAATTCCCAGACTTATTCTTCTTCATCTATGTTGAGCTGTCAAAAATAACATTAAAAAAAACTTAACACATACTGCTTTTGGCCAACAGAACTTTTGAGTATTCTGCAATTAAGTTGGACAACCTGCTTCCATTATCCACAAAGTTATTTAAAAAATATTTTTTTGTCTTCTTTCTCTCTTTCAAAATGTTTAATTTTGCATAAATTTTATCAGACTTTCTTATTTTAATAACCTGATGACGGAATGGTTATTCCGAAACATGTACTCACGAATTAGTGTTTATTAAAGTGGTATTACGCAAAGTGAACGACGAATGATAAGGAGAGTGTCATCTTGCCATACCACAAAGTTAACAAAACTAACTAACTAACTAACTAACCATCACGCCGCTTCCCCGCAGGGGTAGGCAGAGAGAATAGAACGCCGCACCACTCTGTCCTAGCAAACATTATTCGCCTCCTCATACATACCCGCCGATTCTTTCGACTCCTAACCTGACCACTTTCAAGTATTTGGCATACGATCGTGCCAAGTTTTTCTCGGTCAAAATTAACAATGCTTTTAATATGCAAAAAATATTTAAAACAGAAACTACGTATAAAAAAAGCTATTCATAAATTAATAATGGAGATAGTTAGATCTAAAATGACAACGCTACCATAATCTCTATTTTTCACACAAAATAGGTTTATCTGATTATATAATAGTATTAAATTAAATTTTGTGTGAATTATTAATAATAAAGTTTTTTTTCTTCATTCATTCATGTCATTCAACTATTTCCCGTCCAGACATTCTCCATCCCCCATCTCTAGCACTCATCCCTTAGCCATGATCGAACAAAGGACATAACAAGACACCCCCTCGAAAGGCAATAGCCTTGGCAGAAAGTAGACACCCCCAACCCTACTCCCAAAGGGTTTTATGTTCCCATTCAGCAGAAATTATATTTTAAGCTTCTTTAAAAATATATATTTTAGTATATAACGAATTACGTTCGCTGAGATACCAGCTTGAGAAGGCTAAAATACCGACTTCAGTAAGCTACAATAATATATATCCGCTTAAGAAAGTTAAGATATGGTTTACTGTCAATTTACCGTTTGATCGAGGTGACTTTGAGATTTTTTCAAATAAAATGGCGCTGTAAAATTTATCAGAAAATGTTTTTTTTTTATTAAATAAATAGCTTTAGTTGCCTTCGTAGAAAGTAGTTTCCCCCTTCATCCACCAAACATTATATTTTTAGCTCGTTTTTTCCAAACTCCATGAAGTTTTTACCGACTTAAGAAAGCTAACATACCGTCTTAAGTAAGCTAAGATACCAACTTAAGTTAACTAAGATACCAACTTAAGTAAGCTAAGATACCAACTGAAGTAAGCTAAGATACCAACTTAATTAATTAAATTAAACCATATCCGCTCCCTAGATGGAGCATATGGAGTCCACAAACTGTCTCCAACTTAAGTAAGCTAATATACCAACTTAAGTAAGCTAAGACACCAACTTAAGTAAACCAAGATACCAACTTAAGTAAGCCAATATACCAACTTAAGTAAGCTAAGATACCAACTTAAGTTATCTAAGAAACCAACTTAAGTATCTGTGGGGAGAACAATCTGTGGGGAGCACCGAGGCAACACATGTAAAGAATGTAGTGACAACTAGCATACTTAAGTATATATTTTTACCGATATTTACGCTCGTATTTTATGTAAAGTTCTCAAAAAACATGTTGCACTTATTATTTAACAACACATGTAAAGAATGTAGTGACAACTAGCATAAATATTTTTTACCGATATTTATGCTCGTATTTTATGTAAAGTTCTCAAAAAACATGTTGACTTATTTTTTAACAACACACGTAAAGAATGCAGTGACAACTAGCATATACATTTTTACCGATATTTATGCTCGTATTTTATGTAAAGTTCTTAAATAACATGTTGCACTTATTTTTTAAATGTTTTAAGTAAAAAAAATGGAAAAAAAGTGTTTTTCTTATCGTCGTACATTTTACGATAGTACCGTATTAAGGTACATTGAAGCAAGTCCCGTAGTGATGATTGATTGCCTCAAGTGTGAAAGGGTCTAAGTACATTATCAAATTTTGTACGTCCGCAAATACGTGTCGTCTGATAAACAACCGTTTTCCATAGAACGCTGTATTTGTATGCGTAGTATATTTCACGTGTAGTAACGACAGCCTTCGGGCCTGCGATCCTTTGAAGGGACTCCCAAGCAACCCCCCCCCCCTGGATCGATGCCCTCTCCAGCACCTCCCCAAGGGTCCACGTGCCGAGATACGCGTGACGTTGAACCGTCTGCGCTATACCTATAAATGTACATACAGTAGGTACCTACTATATATTTAATTTTATCTAATTTTACGCCTTTCAGATTTTTGTTTTTCATTACACTTTATAGTAACGTACACAGAAGTCGTCCGCCTCCATACTGTAGTGGTTAACGCGTTAGGCTACTCAGCTGTCCAAACTCAAAACACAGTAAGGGACATTTTTTGCAGTATGTTTTTTTTTTGATGTTTGGACTAAGTAGATTCTACTTAGTCCAAAAATGCAAAAAAAAACGTACTACCAAAAAAATATCCCTTACTGTGTTTTAAGTTTGGACACCCGTACTGTATTGGAGGTCCCGGGTTCGATTACCAATATGGTCAAAATAAATATGTATTAGTGATCTTTCGCTCTAATATTTATTTAATACCACCCTGTACCTGCAGCAAAGGACTGATCACCTTTCCTTAGTGTATTTAACGATCAAGATAATGCAGCTTCTATATAATGCAGCGCCCTATGCACCATTTGCTGCGGATGAGAATTAGAAGACAAAGACACAGAAATACAAAATCCTAAACACAGAAATACACCACACAAAATCACATCGCCGCAACATGAGGTTTCTGAAACGCATAAATATAGACGTTTGCAAGTTCCGCCTTAAAAATCAGTCACTAGACGTCATCCTAGATTACAAGCGTTATTGTGCTTGTGTCGGTCTTCTGCGTCGCGTGCCACGTTATCTCTGTTATTACTGGCCACTTCCTATGTACCTACCTACTCGATAGTCGAGTGTCGTCGAGTTACTGCTGAGGAGGATTCTCACTTCCGTCATTCGCCGTCTAGTGACGACGTATTTCCGTTTTGCACACTCATCGACCGGCCCAGGACTTCATCGTGATAATATAAATAATTCTCCTACTTATTTATAGAATTGGCGTTTGATTAGTAGAACACCATTTTAATTTACATATAAAATATAAAATTAAATATTTTCTGAAGATTAAATGTACTAACGGTCTTATAAAACTATACCATTATCAAACTTCTGTCTACTTGGTGTAGGCCTTGTGAGGGATTACCCTCCTGCGATCTCGATACCTATCTCTCCGGGAATCGTCTACCTTGGGATTGGCCGTTCAATGCATTGTGGGGAAGTCTGGATGATTTCATTACCCTCAAATGCACACACCATTGCCTTCTTCGTTACCTTCTCCACCTAACGACATCTTCGATCTCGCGTATTTTCCTTATTCCGGTGTTCCTTATTCTATCTTGTACAATCTTACCAGGTACGCTCCTTAGAGTATTCATTTCTGATATTGTTGGAACTGTCTGTATTGAATATTATTTTTATTAATCAATTTTTCGATTAAGGAAATAAATCACTTTGAAATTTTAGCAATAAACATCAACTGTGGAGACAGTCAAGGGTATAATATTAACTTTCAAGGGGATGAAATCATAACTTTCATCCTGACAAAAATAAATTTCCATCCCCCATCAGGATACTTGCATTTTTTTTTCATATTATTCAAAGAAAGATTTCTGGTTGTATGAAGCACTTACTCAGGTTGTATGAGTCATAAGGGATGTCTACATAACTCGTAAGGGTGTGTAAGATCAATATTACGCCGGGGGTGGTTGTGAGGGGTGAAAAATTAACATTAATTTAATTAATGTACATTTTGTATCAGGGTAGCTTTAAATAATTACTAGCCCGTGATTAAGTATTGTTTGAACAATCAATCAGCCTTTAAAAACAAAAACAAAAATGTTTGCGATAAATGCGAAGTACGTATATCAAGTATTCACAACATTTTTCGGTGTCCAAATCCTTGTTCATAAATCTGGGTTTCTCCACATAGGGATTATTTTAACTAGTATAAATAAATAATAAATAAATAACACACCCAAAAATGTAATTAAAAAATCTGGTCAAATTATAATCTGCATATTTTTTTAAATTATATTATGAGGCGTTTCTTAGTTTGTATAATAATCTGGTAAGGATCTGCCATACATCGAAATAAAAGGGTCTCTGCTAAATAAAAGCATTCTCAAACCATCTATAGATGGCTCCAGTGAACGCGCACATAAAGCGTCATGAAAATTATGGTACATATAGGAGTTACAAACATTTGGGAAGTGTGATTGTCAATCATAAAATGGTGAATGTTACACGTATGTAAAGTGATCACTTAACCAGCTATGACAGGTTATGAGCCCTATATTATGAGCCCAGTCTTCTATTGCATATTCTTCTGCATCTATGTTGAGGTGTCAAAATATATCAAGTATCTTTTAATGGTAGTAGTAAAAAAAATCATTAAATAACATGGTCGTTTACTTCCTGTTATCATATATTTTTTTCAATGTCTGCTTACTTTATTTAATGTAGGAGTCTTAAATGTCAATTTCTTTGTTGAATTAATTAAATATAAAATTAATTATTATCACATAGAATTGCGAAATTGATTCATTTCTTAAAATGTTCACATAAACGATGTTTATTCAAGCAGTTTCGTATATTTTTTTCTATGCTAACATTGACATACAAACATGGATGTTACCATGATGCAACAACGCCTACTCGTCGGATAGTACCTACCGTGGATGACTAATTATTTTACGAAATATTCACATTTTTACTATATACTGACAAATTTAAGTATTTTTTTTTATCGGTTTCAAGGCAATCCATAATATTTTGTTTGACATATCAACATAGGTGAAGAAGAAATCGGAAGTCTTTAGAAGAAGAACTTAGTTAAAAGGAATAATTTTCAATATTTTTAGTGTGTCCAAATACTTGTTCAAAAATTACCAAAGAGAGCCAGAGCGAATAGGGAACTTATATCAAATATTTAAGTGTCCTATTTGGGACATGTGCTAAAAGTGATGTGATAAGTGTGACCGAAAGTATTGAGTAACCGAAAAGTTAAAAATTAACCATTGACATATCGCTTACTCCTTTCAAGAACGTCATAAATCAAAAATCGTCAATTTTCAGTTGTGCATGTTTTCGGAATGCCCAGAAAATGTACTATATCCCAGCAAAAGCGGCATATTTTTTACTTAATATTTGCCCCCTACAGGGCAGAAAGTGATGTTTTTGCATTTTGAAGTAAAGGTATTGTATAATTATTTTTTTAAATATACTAAATATTTTTCAAATTGAGAAAAAACCTTCAGGGTTTACCTAAAAAGATCTGTTACACAGTAAAAAGTTCAATAAGTGGCTTGATATTTATTTTAATACATTGTACTATATTTTTTAACTTTAAAAACGTTCTCCTGAAAAATCTAGTTTCTTTTTATTTATGACGTTCTTGAAAGGAGTGAACGATATTTCGATAATACGATTATTTGTACGTTGTAAAAACCAATTTGTTGCAGCCATTTAAATTTCCAAAAAGTGATGATTCTCCTATCTCTAGTTTTATCGTTCAACAACGCCATGCACTTCCTGTAGAAAATTAAGTACAAAGCTGAAAAGTAGCATACACAATATGGATAGAGCCTTATCTCGCCAAACAATTTAAATTGCTTGTGTTATCTTGCAGTTTTAAGTCGAAACATGGATAGAAAACTAGAACGGATATGTCGGTACAGTTAGATTATGTAATTTGCTATGGGGTATTTTTTTATTATTTAACCCTAGATTACGGGATATTCGTAAAATTTACGACGGACATCCAAACTGTGGGGAGCACTGAGGCAATACTTGTAAAGAATGTACCGAACTAGCATGTATCGTAAATTTTTACCCGTATGTATTTATGTTCGTATTTTTTATAAAGTTCTCAAAAACGTGTTGCACTTATATGTTATTAGTTAACGTTTTTGATAAAATGTGAGTTTTTATGGAAACTTACTTGAATTTGAAAATGTGACTTATTTTTCCGAAAGCTGCCTAGCCCAGCTTAATTCTTCTCGGTATAACTAACTAATTAACCATCACGGTGCTTTCCACATGAGTAGGCAAAGAGAATAGAACGCCATACATACCCGTCGATTATTTCAACTCTTGTCCCGACCGCTTTAAAATATTTGACATACCCGATCGTGCCAAGTTTTTCTCGGTCTTCCTCTGCTTCTTTTTCCAACTACATTCGCCTCATAAATTTGTTGTACCGTCCTGTGCTCACTCGTTCGTTCCACATGTCCAAACCATCTCAGCACACCTTTCTTAATTTTGTCTATAATGCTTCTCGGTATTTCCGCTTTGAATGTTCAAATATTAGACGATGTTTATCATTCCATTTAGTCAGAGTATGGACAATTCACGCCTTGTCCTATTGTACGATCTACAAAACCGCCACATGTCACCGCTGCTAGCCATTAGTGCGGAGTGGGTATATTGATATGACCTTTCCACTTGTTATGATGTGACGCTATGCGTCATCGGATGGTTGCTCCATATTTGATATTTTGTATCGCTTTCGCAGATTCCATTTGACATTTAGACGACGTTGTAATAAATCATCTTTATGGTCGATAAAATCGCCTTTTTGTCAAGCGAACATACGGACCTATTCCCAATGCTTTCTATACATAAAAACAAATCATATTCCTATTTAAAAAGCGATTTAACGTAAATATACTCCATCTGAATGCAATCAAGAACTATCTAAAAATCGGCATGGGTTTAAAAGAATATGCAAACATAGCTACTTTCGGTGATAATCCTGATTGACAAGTTATTGAGAATTATTTACAAAAATTCAGTGATGGGTGATCGAACTACAACATTCGAACCACGGAACTACTTCTTCATAAGAAGTCGTTATTTTATTCGGTTTTTGGATTCGATTATTTAATGCTTTTAACGCCAATCTCTTCACAAAATGTTTGCGTATTGCTTATCTCTAGCTCCTTATATATTCGACAATTTACTTAACTTAAGGTGGAAATAAATATATAGTAAACCAAAAAAAGCAACACCATCCCTATAGGGTAACCAAAAAGTATAAGTTACCTATCAGGCATCAAATAATACAAGCAGTGTTCAGTTCTTATCTAAGTCCCGTCGACTAGGTGCTTACTTAAATTTATCATAAATAAATACTTTATGTAGAAAACTTGAAAGGATTTCGAGACATTTATAATTTTTGTATTATAGCTACTGCCACTCGTGCACTCATTGGTCAATAGTACTCTTATAAAGCCTCTTTTTGCCATTATCGCTTAGGTGGTTCAAAAAGTTAAGAATGACAGGAATTTATAAAAGTAATCAATTGAGCTTAACGCATTAATCCATCTTTCTATCTTAAATAAAAACGTCGATATTCGCACGATTCGCTATGCGATCGACTTTCTAATGTAAATTTTGTACGAAAACCGAAACTTCACCGTACTTATTATTTTTGATATCAGCTTATGAAATTAATATGATTTGCCTTTGATTTATAAGTATACTAGATATTAGGTATGTCTAGTCATCTTCGTGTTTTGACCAGTAAACTCGCCATTATTTGTAAAAGGAGAAAGTATTTTTAAGATCTTTTACTGAAGTAGGTAAGTTACTATGTGAAAACGCGTTATGTACCTGCTCTGTTTTTTATTATACTCTAAAAATAAAATGATCATGCAAAGTATATGTAAATATGCCTAAAATATATGCTTAAATATATTAAGTAGGTACATCTTACTCTTGATGATGTGTATGGTTATACCTCGATTAGTACTGTTTCGATCGGTACGGTTTATTATCCAAGAAAGGAAATTTCTTTGAAGTACCGTGTTTTTTAAGATACTTTTTTTAAATGACTTTTTTTTCATTAAATATTACGTAAAAAAATCAGCCAATGAAAGACATTGTGTCATTTTTAACATGTTTTTGGGAGAGTTATAACCTTTTTCACTTATCTTTTAGTCTCCACACCCAAGTGGTGTACAAGGCACCGCCTCGGAATAACGACGTGTTAACTCGATTTTGCGGGATGACCATCATTGTTATATTTATTACTGTATTAGATATTACTGTATTACGTCATCATGACGTATAGAATCGAAAGTAGAGCGGACACCGTTGCCACAAAAAACGCGCTTAGAGTGTCAGAAATGAAGACACTAAGAAGCATATCAGACGAGAGTCTTCGAGATAGAATAAGAAATGCCAGGATCAGGGAAATATGCGAGATTGAAGATGTCGTTAGGTTAGGTTAGGTTAGGTTAGGCAACGAAAGAGACAATGGTATGCGCATATGAGGAGAATGGAACCATCCAGACTCCCCCACATCGCACTATACGGCCAACCCCATGGTAGACGACTCCCGGGCCGACCACCAAAGAGATGGGTCGATAGCTGGGAATCGACATCGCAGGAGGCTAATCCCTCTTAAAAACAAGCCACAAGGCCTACAACAAGATGAAGCTTTATTTATGGTTCGAAGAAGAAGACTGTATTAGAATTTTCTCGGCTAATGCGAACGTTTCCAAATCTAAACAGGCAACATCCCCAATTAGTTCGGATTAACGGGGTTCTACTGTACGTAGTCAACACGTTAGTCCCTGCCCTGGTTTCAAACAGCACGGAATTTCGTTGTAACAGCCGGACTAAGCGAGCTACCCCTGTATTATATTGATTAGTAAACATGATGTTCATATGCACGTATCATATATGTATATATGCGCATAATCGCGTCTCTTTAATGTGGTATTATTGATGTACCGTTTATGGTAATTTCGGCCTTGGGTGAGTGCGCGTATTATTCGGTGAATGAAATGCCGAAACCAAGCCGCCTGAATAATGATGAGCGAATAATTTCACGGAATTGAACAATTTATTGAGTCGACCCATTATTGTCAATTGAAGACGTCTTTAGTGCAATTCTCAAACAACTCCGTTAATGTTAAAAATATAATGAATGTATTGTATTTAAAGGTTATGCCATAGTTAACTGAAAGATTGCATTAGTGATTTTAAAAAAAATATAATAATGCATCATTGTGTCGGGTTGTGGTCCCGTGATTAGTGTCGCGGAGTCACAGTTTCTGGGTTCGAACCCACTTCCACAATTTGATTCCTATTTTTAATAATGACCCGCTTAGGCTAACAGAAATAGTAAGAAATTGAAGTATTCTCGTGAATAATAAAAACACAAATAATTCTTTTTTTTAATATAAAAATATAGGTGTGTATTTTTCGGATATAACCAGAAAGATATTTATTTGACTGACAACCACACTACTCAAATTCTTAGAACTCCTATATATATGGATCAATTTTGAAACATAGTGCTTGAATGACTAGAATTTCACTAGAGACATCTATTGGTGATATGAAAGAATCTTTTTTTCACCAGCACCTCTATATTCTTCTTCATCTATCTTGAGATGTCAAAAAAATAATATGAAAAACAAATCCTATACTTGGAGATAATCCAGATTTGTAAACAAGTATTTGGACACACTCAAAATGTTGTAATTTCATATTTGCTTCGGTGATCGGAAGTGACCCACGAAGAAGAACTGTACATTCAAGAAACTGCTATATTTGCAGTTAGTGACATTGACTGAACTGGAACGATGCGTACATCTGATGACAAAATGATTTGTAGATAATATAAATAATTGTATGGAATCCAAGATACCGTTGTCGCCGGTGGTCTGCATCATCTGAACCGTTCAGAATTGCATTCAGTCCGTTGGCTTTAAACTGCATTGCGGTCAGAGCTCTACGAACAATGCAACTGTGGTCCATTGTCACTCGCAACATCTGTTCAGTGGATCTCTAAACGCGACAACTAGTACAACCGCATAGATGGCAAATAAAACATCAAACCGGGTTATTACTGCAATCATTGTGTATGCGAGTATATTGGATGTCATGAATGCCAGCACTCGACTGGTATTATGTCGTTCAAATAAACTAAATGTATTGTATATTACATTTTTGATATCTCAACAAATATGGAGAAGAATATGCAAGTCTGGATATTTACAGGCTGGTGGAGTGATCACTTTACATACGTGTAACATTCACCCACCTCCATAGTGTAATGGTCAGCACGCTCGGCTACCGTTCTGAAGGTCCTGGGTTCGATTCCCAGGGGGGGGGGTGAAATAAATATAAGTGATTTTTTTCCTCTAATATTTACTCAATATCACCCCCTGGACTGGTATATTTCCTTCACGTGTTAACGATCAGTACAACACCGCGTTTATATAATGCAGTGCCCTATGCACCATTGGGGTGCTGATAATGGTTTGAAGAATATATTGTTTCAACGTATTTCATTCGTGTTCCAGCACTTTTTCTTCAATATCGTTATCTACTAAATATGCAATTATAAATAATGATATTATGTGGATATACAAATGACATTATGTATTAGATCTCGTGTATATATATTATATATACACATGGTCCTATTTGGAAACACAGTACGATGACGTGTGTTAGTTAGAAATGTACGTATGACGCGCTGGGAACACATGGCCGTGCAAAAAATAGAGCTCCCCCACTTAATGCTTCAATTCTCCTACTTCTGTACTTACTCATCGTAAATTAGTTACTCATTTTTCACTTAATAAAATAATTACTACCTACATTGGCGAACTTACTGCTGACAGGCATTATTTTGTGAGTTAATTGAGTGAGAGTAATTGTACCTTATTCAAATTGTTTTTCTAAACGGCTTTGTAGTCCAATAATAATGTTAAAGGAGGAATGTGCGATTAGTAATAGATAGTTTTTTCAGTTTCCGTGAAAGACGTTTTTGAAATTGGTTCTGCATTATAGGAAAATATAAAGGCTATAGAAAAAATAATTAAAATCACACACACGAGAAACGCCAGAAAATCCAGGATTCGGACCTCACATACTAATATAGAAGTTTCTGCTCAATAAAAACCTTATTTTCATCTCACCTATGTCTCTAGTAAAGTTCTAGTGATTCAAGAACAGTGTTTTTAAATTGGTTCATATATATTATAGAACTGAAAAGAATTTGAGTAGTGTGGTTGCCAATGGTGGGTAGAGTTGGTGAATGTTACACGTGTGTAAAGTGATCACTTAAACCTTCCTATGACGGTCGTCAGCCCTGTAAATGTCCAGACTTCCATGTTCTTCTTCATCTTTGATGAGATGTCAAAAAATAGTATCGGAAAATTTTTCAGCGCGAATTAAGTCCATTTTCACACTTATTCAAACTCCCATAATACAGACAAAACTGTGATGCGTGAGAAGATTAACCCACTAACTAACGTTTTAAATGCTTTTGAAATGTGGTGCTACAGGCGCACGTTGGGGATTCATCGGTCGGAACATGTGAGGAACAACGAGGCATCTAACAGTACTGGGGAGTCTAGATGCTTACCAAATGAAGTAGCGAAATAGCCCAAGACACCCAGGCCTACTTAGGATTGTCGAAGGTATGTTTGAAGGCACAAATTACTGAGGTCGACCCAGCACAAACTATAGGGGACGAACCCGCTGTTGCGGGTACGCCGAGATAAAGAGAGGGTGGAGATTGACTATGAAAGAAGCAAACCAATCATCACATCGAACCCGGGACCTCTAGCACGGTAGCTAAATACGCTGACCATAACATCACGGAGGCGGAGTAAAATTCACAACAAAAAATCGTTATTAGCGAAATTACTTATAATTAAAATACATATAGCAATTGATCGGTAGCCAGCATAGAGAGGAGTAATTTTCTTCTTCCTCTTCTTCTTCTTCTTCTTCTTCTTTTAGGACTAGGTCCTGTCATTCTCGGGTCGCTCCTGGGAGGTGGAAGACCAGCTATCCTTCCATCGTTTAGGTGGTCTTCCTGGGGGTCTGATCCCGCCTATGCTGCTATCCGCTGCCACCCTCACCACTCGATCCGAACTCGCTCTTCCCACGTGATCTCTCCAGAAACGTCTTCTTTCTCTTCCCCATCGCACAACATCTTCTTCGAGTTTCTAACTCTGTCGCGAAGTGTAAGGCCTGCAATGGGTCGTAGAGTCTTCATTTCCGATGTCCTAAGAAGGCTTTGCAGTATGTCAAGATCGGTCTTACGCAGATTTTATACATCCTCACCTTACTCTCTTTCAGCATGTATTTGTTTCTCCATACATTTTTTAAAGGAGTAATTTTGATAAAATAAATAGGTTATGATGAAGTTCAGAAGCTTCCACAGCAATGGAATCACTTTAGAAGAAAGCATGGTTTCAAATGCAAATGTTAATCTATAAGATCCGAGCAATGGACCGGTTCTTTAGAAAAATGACTTACACCTGCAACATTTAAGACGTGTTATAATCAATCCATGAGTGCTATTCCCACCGATCACTCATTTTCTTATAAATAAACTTGGCACGCGTCATTCGATGTGATTTTAATCTAAACATACAGCGTGTTTACTTGGTGGAGCGAAGCAATTAACCCGCAACCTTACATCAGAATAAGTCATCATCGATATTTATAGAGGTCTTAATAAATAGAGGGTTACTTTCCTAATTATCACTATCGCCGCCAATTTGGTGGCGATAGTGATAATTAGGAAATTAGGATAATTAGTCTGGGCATTTACTGGGCTTACGGCTGTCATAGGCTGATTTAAGTTTGATTTACACACGTGTTTGTAACATTCACAAATTGTAACCATGATTGACAACCACACTACTCAAATTCTTGGAAATTCTATATACTTATATATGTGATAAAAATTTTAAACATTGTAGAAGAATCACTAGAATTTTTACTACTGTCATCTATTGGTGAGAAGAAGAAGCTTTTTTATTCAGCTGAAACTCTTTTATTTGTATGTGAGGTACGAATCAATCACATACATGAGAAATGCCAGAAAATATCCTTTCCATTTTATTAATTTTACCTCTAATTTGACCAGATCATTAATGAACAACATTTTGAGTGTGTCCAAATACTTGTTCACAAATCTGGATTATCTCCAATTACAGGAGTTATTTATCATATGAATTTTTTACTTTTAAACATAATATATGAATTTATTATTAGATTAAAACCAATATTTTTAGCTTTTCCACTTTTTTATTTGACCAGCGACCGGGTTTCGTCGTTACCGACATCATCAGACTGATGTCGTCGTTACCGACATCATCAGACCAGTCTGATGATGTCGGTAACGACGAAACCCGGTCGCTGGTCAAATAAAAAAGTGGAAAAGCTAAAAATATTGGTTTTAATCTAATAATAAATTAAAAATGCAATTCCATCACGAAGTGTCAGTGGATAATATAAATCTATAATATATGAAGAAGAATATGGAAATTAAAAAAGGTTCTTTCATATCACCAATAGATGTCTCTAGTGAAATTTTAGTGATTCAAACACAATGTTTCGAAATCGAACCATATATATGGGCATACCCAGACTTCCATATTCTTTTTCAACTATGTAAAAAAAATAATATGATAAATAACTCCTATGATTGGAGATGATCCAGATTTGTGAACAAGCATTCTCAAAATGTTGTTAATATCACTACATTATATTGTCTGAGGCTACTGTCTGTGTGTCTGGATTGTGTGTTTTATCTCACTTGTATAATTGTTTTGATATGTCTCTGCTACGTAGACACTGTATCACTTCTATTTCTAGTTGTCTATACTCTGTAGCGAGAATGCGTCTATTTATTGGCATTGTGTGATATTTCACATGTTAATCAGTTTTAAAAATCTCACGCACATTTTGTTACCGTTGGCATTGATTCAAATAATATTGTGTACAATAAAAAAAATGTAATAAATATATTTATTAAATCGGCCATGATAAGTCCTGCCAACTAACTCACTATGTACTTTTTTAATTTAAATTATACTTAAGTTTAAAATGGATAGATTTTACCACAAAGTGTCTGCCGAACCAGTCAATTATACATTTTTTACATGGTTTTAATGGTTATTGCAACCTAGTATTTTTGTACAATTACATTTAAAAATTAGGCAAACTTAAATTAAATTTTGCTGTGAAATATGTTAAACTTTATTTTTTTTAAAATATAAAATAAATTAATCGACACCTGAATGCGGCATAATTTTGACGTAAGGTCGAGTTCTGACATTGCACAAAGAAAAAGCTTTAAAAACAAAACAGAAATAATAATAATAATATGTTTATTATTTTATGCTTATTAAATTATTTTCTACGGTTTTTAAAATCTTATGTTATAATAAAATCATCATTAAGTATAGAGTTTACGGTATTAAAAATATGTTTCTATGATAATACATTAACATAATACATCTATGACAGTTTACCTTTGAGGTTTACGCCAATATTTTTGAAAATACTACATCGAGATACAGTTTACCTTGGGATGTATAAACCGATATAACTGGCAAATTTCGAAAAGGTATCATTGATAAGTGATCACCAGTATTCATTTCAGTTTCAAACAATCCGACTGTCTTACCTATATATTACATATATTGTATCTTACGATATGTGCATCCGATTTCATTACAACCACTCGCGTTTAATCTAATCACTTGTAGTGATCTGTCTAGATTGGACGGAGATAAACACAATAAATGGTCCATTGGTCCGATGAGGTACGCAGCCAATTAACTCCGGTCTCTCGACAAATTATTCCCGTGGCTAAAAGGGAGAAAAGCGTCATTAAAGCTTCGATAAACTTCACGCCACGTTGGTCCATTAAGTTCGACGTTTAATTAAAACCGTGCGAGGTGGGCTGTAAAACAAGAAATTAACAATATGTTGCATATAGCGTACGTACTCGTATATGCCACAAGGCTTTCACTCGTTTACGTGCGAGTAACCTACCCAGTTACACGCTACATACTAAGTATAAACATACTAGGGTGGAAGATCATAAAACGATCGATTTAAATTTTGCTGTAAAACGAGAAATTAACAATATGTAGCATATAGCGTACATACTCGTATATGCCACAATGCTTTCACTCGTATTTATGTACGAGTACCTACCCAATTACTAGTTTTTTTTAATTTACTGGCAAAGCACCCAATTTTGGGTGATACCTGCAATTACTAGTTACACGCTAAGCATAAACATACTAGGGTGAAAGATCATAAAACGGTCCATCGCTTTAAATTTGTTGTCAGATATCGCTGGAGTTTAAAGCACTCGATTTTTACGATATCTTGGTTTAGGGGTGAACATTTTTATGAATAGTTTTGGACTTTAATTTATTGAACTCCAGTTAATTAATTTATGTATTAAATGTTAAAATCAAACACTGATTTTTTTAAATTTACTAAGTTGTATTTTTTTATTAAAAATATACATAATAAATAAATTTTGTGACAATTGTTTCGCCTAATTATGTCATTTTCAAACGAATGTAAACTTTAAATGGACTAATGGTCCTTATACAATTAAAAGTAATGTTTGGTATAAGGTGACACATGCGATAAATATACATTGAAGTGATTTTTCACGAAAACGGTTCTATATAATGCACATTTCTGTTTCCGCTGTTCGCTAAGTTTTGTCACTTCTTCGAATTATCACGTCTCTTGTCTATAAATATTGGTAGACGAACGCTGTACGTTCTAGCGGGTTTCCCAAAATGTATTCTCAAAAGTCGGCCACCGGTTGCGTCACCTCATTATATTATATTTCACGTTGTGCGACGCTTCTTCGCTTCTGCCAAACGCCCCATTATTCATGTATTCCACCACACTTACGCACTTAACTCTTTGGTTACCACAATCCGATGTATCGGCTTTCGGTACTCTGGCGAGAAATACCGGATCCGTCGGATCTGACGTCATGATTTATAAAAGTATCAAAGTGTCACTTTGTGGTAGAATCTATCCATTTTTAATTAATGCTTTACTTAGTAAATACCACTATTTCTTAAAATCTACTGTGACACATGTTTCGATGCATTCCGCATCATTTTCAAACACCGTATGTGAAGCTTATTCTAAATTTTAGAGTTGGGTCCATTAATTAAAAACATTTTGCATAGTCTGTTAGGGATTCAGAGTTGTTGCATAAAATTTTCGATTTATATTATGTTTTTTTTCAATCGAAATTTTTAATTATTGACCATTTATATCTTACTTTTAGTTGTGATATTAATAAAATACTCGAAAAGAAAAGAGAAAAACAAAGCACGTTAAACCAATTTTTTTCCGCGAAAAGTAAGTCGTGTAAAGCTGTGATATTATTAAAAAAGATATTGTTTTACGTGTCAAGGTTTATAAATAATATGCAATAAATTGATACAATTATAATAAATATATTGCATAACTAAAATATTTATTATTTATTAATTACACTCACCCCTACACTATTTCTTTCAACACCGGATGTCGGCGAGTCGTTTAATATCCAGCGTAATGCTTACGGCGTAAAAAGGAGGTGGACATTAAGCGAGTGACATTTATACTTGTTAGTCATTTCGTTATTGATTTTTCATAACGTTGCATACATTTAGTTGAATAAAACCCGAGAGATATTTTCGTCGCGTCGAAGATAAAACAAAGGCACATAGTATTTATACATTATCGAACACATTTTAGTTTTGCATTATTTATGATTTTTTTTTTTTTATTCATTTAATATATTTACATTTTTATTAATAACATAATAACATTTGAATCATTTATACATATGTAGAACTTTTATATTTCGATTCGCTGTGCCTCTCCATAAAAGAGTCTGTGCTCTTGTGCTTGGAAAGGGACTTACACTCGTGGTTTAGTGTTATATAATAAAAGATATAATAGTTTTTTTAATATATTTTTTTAAAGATTTAAATGTATAGAGCTTTAATTTTTTTCTTGAGGATTTTTATATCATCTATTTTTTTTTATTTCTTTAGGGAGTTTATTGAAATGTTTGATTGCCAAATATTTGAAGTTTTGCTGAAATTGCTTGGTGTTGCATTTTGGAATAGAAAAATCGTTTGAGAATCTCGATGATAAATTCTTTGTTAAATTTAAATAGTTGTCACCCTTTAGTATTTGAAAAACTGCGGTTTTTTTATAAATGGATTCTATATTTGGGACTTGAAATTTTTTAAATAATAATTTTGTTGGAAATATTAAATCTTAGTTTTCTGGCATAGTAATTCAAAAAGTTCTGGTAACCAAAGGGTTAAATACTTTTTGGCTGACTTCGTGACAATGTCGATCAACTAGCGAATGAAAAAACATCCTACAGTCCCATGCTAACTTCGTACGACAGTCTTTAGTTGATACTATTGGGTTAGTTGAATCTGGTATTATGTTGAATGCATCTGGTTAGTGTTAAACTTGAAGGAAGAAAAAAACACATTGAAGACATGAGAACTGAGTATGACGATGCATCGATGGTACAAGGCACGAGTAAATATTTGAACTGATGCCTCGAAGGGCGACACAAGGGCAGACTTTATGGGATTTGTTTAATATGCAAACATCACGCTATATTAACCATTGTTTCATGCAAATGACTTGATAATTCGAATAAACATTCAGTTATAACCATTCACGCTAGTCTAGGCTCCGAACAAAGGGGTTTAGCAGTGAATGGTTTCAAGTACTTTCAAATTATTTGGATATTTAAACATTTAAAAAAATATTTATGAGATTTTATCACTGTTACTTAAATCAGGTTATTTTTCTGATTATTTTTACTAAACATAACCACACAATTTTTTGAAATGTAACTGCATTGATATTATAATTAATCATTATAATGGCCCAATATAAGATGAATCGCGTGTCGTTTGATATTATCGGTTTAAACCTTAAGGCCCAGTATTCGATAAGTCGCAACTTTCTTTAAACCCAGGTAACATTTAACGCAATTGAACTTTTTGCTTAAAACACCGGCGTTTTAAGCAAAAAAGAAAAGGGTTATCAAAAGATAAGATAATATTGGAGTTTAAAAAATGTTGAGATGTCAAAAGATGTAAAATTAACTCCAAAGAGGAGAAACCCAGAATTGTGAACGAGATATGGACACAATAAAAATGTTTTGCATTTTTTTGTACATATTTTTTAAATACCTGAAAAGGCCCTTACGAAACGCAAGCGCTTAAAAGTGGGCCAGCTTCAAATTATGCTACAGACACTCAGAGAGACTGTATTTCAGTTATGCTTTCATCCCGCTGTATACTCATACAATGTATTCTGACTATAGTTTCAGATTTGTCGAATATTACGCTCGTATTTTAACTGGCTGCATCGCCAAGTACCCGTTTTATCTACGTGGGTACCTATTACTTCTAGCTGTACAGTGCGTTGTCCCAGTCTCGTAGCTCTGACCCAGATCCCGAGATGAACAAAGCCGGGTATCGATCTTGGAACTTTGTTGACGTAGGTTGGAGCGTAGTTGGGCGCGGAGAAAGAGGAGAAGAAATAATCCCGATTGGACCAACTTCCGCGGGGGAATTTCAACCCCATCCCTGGCGCCATTGTGTTCGCGTTAGGGCATGCAAATACCGAGGAACGATATTAAAAACGGGAGAGTAGGGTTAACTGTCATGTACATCGTAATTAAATATTAATATATACATACATATATATATATATATATATATATATATATATATATATATATATATATATATATATATATATATATATATATATATATATATATATATATATATATATATATATATATATATATATATATATATATATATATATATATATATATATATATATATATATATATACAGTATCTACTCAATGAATTAGGGCCACGCAGAATTTCGCGCAATTTCTCAATTCAAACAGGAATAACTCAGAGAAAACCTTGAATAAAACAACATTGAATTTTATTTACACATGAACACTTTATTACGCTTAAATTACGCATATTTTTTCATATAAATATAGTTAGTATTTAGTATTTCCACCTTTGGCAGAAATAACTGCCTCAATTGTTTTTGGCATACTTAAAATGCACTGTTTTATCATGTTTTTTATTTCTTCGTCTTCTGACCAAATTTTTTGAATATTTTTTTTTAGACAGTCTACTGTCGGATTTGGAAATGAGTATACCTTATTTTTTAACATGATCCATACGTTTTCTATAGGATTAAGGTCCGGAGAATTTCCAGGCCAGGGGAGCAAAGGCAGATTTTTGTTAGACAAAAATTTTATTATTGATTTAGCCCGGTGGCAAGGTGCCCCATCCTGCATGAAGGTGTATGGACCTTCTGTTGGGTCGAGTGTGGTAGAAGGGCAATAAAATTCGTTCGAGGACCTGCTTATAGGAATTTTGGTTCATTGTTCCTTCCACGAAAAACAACGGCCCAGGTAAATTGTTAATAATACATGACCATATCATTGTTGCAGGGGGGTGTTTGATAACTTTTATCACACAGGCCTCATTGTAACGTTCCATTGGTGTTCTCCTGATGAATCGACGGCTCTCTGTCACGGCTTCTAACCGGCACTCATCACTAAAGATGACCTGAAAAATAATGAAAATTTAAGTTTAATTCAAACATATAAGTTTATTTACTAAAATGATATGTTGAAAATTCAGTTTAAATAAATACCTTTTTCCAATCATCTACCGAGTAATTTCTATGTAGCCTGGCCCATTTTAATCGATCCGCTTTCATTCGTGGTGTCAATTTTGGTACTTTTACAGGGCGCCTGCATTTCAGATTTACTTCGTAAAAACGTCGCCTCAGTGTTGATACCGATATATTTATACCCTCTTCTTCCAATTTTATTTTTAATGTTTTTGCTGATGCACTACGGTTTTCTAAGGTACTTTGAACGATTTTTCGATCAGTCCTCGGTGTTGTTTTTCTAATCCTACGACAGTTCTTTCGCCGATTGCTGGTGGCGGGTGACTGATTTTTTATTGATTTTGAAATTCTGTCCACTGTTTGACGAGAAACGTTTTCTTTTTTTGAAATTTCTCTATTAGATAGTATTCCTAATTTCAGTAGCACTATAACACTAGACTTTTTTTCCTCAGAAATGTCTTTACTTTTTCCCATTTCGTCCTTTTCAAAAAAAACACTTGTGTTTACAAAAAAAAATTATATTTTATGAACTAAAATTAAAAATTAAGTTTTTTTCACAAGACACGATAACTATATAACCTCTTTGAACAAAACAACAACCAAAACTCAAGAAACTTCACTAATAAATGAGATAGGACTATTTTTTGAACTTTCAACTATCTGTCTACCTGTGCTAATTAGGGACCTTTCTCAGAAAAAGGGTTTGAAATTTTGTAAAGGGTTAAATAATCCAGGTATATTTTACATATTATTGAAAGTAATATACATGATATTAGATATCAATAGAAAACTTAAAGTATTTATGTAAAATAAATATAATAATCCAAAAGATTTCAGAGTATTCAAAAAAATAATGGGTGGCCCTAATTCATTGAGTAGATACTGTATATATATATATATATAAATCGTTATACCTTTAAAAAACGTAAGTAAAGGGTTAAAAACATCGTATTTAAAAGTGATTTTTCTCTAAAAAATAAACTAGTTTTTCAGAAACATGTGTAACATAACAGTAACAATTTGTATCCAACATTTGGAGTGTGTCTAAATACTTGTTTACAAATATGGATTATTTCCAATTATAGGAGTTATTTTTCATATTATTTTCTGACATCTCAAAATACATGACGAAGAATATGGAAGTCTAGACATTTACGGGGCTTACGACCGTCATAGGCTAGTTTAATTGATCACTTTGCACACGCGTAACATTCACCAATTCTACCTATGATTGAAAACCACACTACTCAAATTCTTGGAACTTCTATATATATTGTTCAAATTCGAAACATAGTCCTTGAATCTCTAGAATTTCAATAGAGACATCTTTGGTGAGTTGCTGCTATACTCTGTTCCACACTTATCGTATCTGGAAATATCAATCCATTTTAGGATCATAAATAAATAATGCGTAAATAGCATTAAATAATATTTTTTCAAAATAACTCCTAATTGGAGATAATGCAGATTTATGAACAAGTATTTGGACACACATAAAACGTTGTTTTATTTGATAGCCATTTGTATTCAGTCTGTTTTATAAGAAAGTATTTATTTTGAGGTGATCGTCAAACCAAAGATTTATGATAAAATTGTTGACTTAACTTTTCGTAGATAAATAAGAAAGCGCTCAAAAGCTCAGCGTAATAAATTCCTTTTTCGATAGCTTTTCTGGCAGTGACCTTTCTTTGACATTTAGGAACGGGAAAGGGTAAATCGTTAAACATTCAAACTACAAAAGGAAAATGTTAATCTGAAGGTCATCGGACCTACTGTTTGTTCAAAAGACTGTCTGGGGTCAATTTATGCATTACGCCTTTTCGATAATGCTGAATTTCAATCGATGGACGTCTGACTTTTTGTCGTAAAATTATTGATATTTTGTGCAAGATCGCTTTGTCGTTGATGCTTTCCCCGTTGTCTCAATTTCCGCTTCTTTGAGGCCTGCTATATTTAATTGTGAAGTTGCGCATTCCTCAAAAATATATTACAAGGCAAAGTTGAAGTTAAACATAGGAAGAAGACGTATATTATATTATATATTGGTCTGAAAGCTTGAGTAAGTTGCTACACTGTAGCATTAAGTCGCTGTCTGAGCGGCTGCAAACAAAGTATTGATAGGCAAAGTAAGAAGATCCTTTGTAAAAACTAACTAACTAAACATCACGCGGCTTCTCCGCAGGGGTATGCAGACGGAATAGAATGCCGCTCCAATCTGTATTTGCAAAAATCTTCGCCTTTTCCATATTCATTGATCTTTTCATACATATCGCCCGTTATTCCGACTCCTGACCCGACCACTTGCAAGTATTTGAAATGCTTGATATGATCAAGTTTTCCTCGGTCTTCCTCTGCTTCTATCTCCAACTACATCTTCTTCTAACCCTTATCCTCACCCAATGGTGCATAGGACACTGCATCGTATTGACGCAATGTTATTTTGATCGTTACTTACACGAAGGTAAAGAAATCACTCCTGATTTTCAGGGACCTGACCAGGGTAATATTAAATAAATATTAGAGTGTAAAATCACTAATACATTTTCACCCCGTCCCTCTTGGGAACCGAACCCGGGACCTCCAGAACGGTAGCCGAGCGTTCTGACTATTACACTACGGAGGTGGACAAAAACCTCATACATACACGCCGATTATTCCGACTCCTGGCCTGAACACTTTCTTTAAGTGTTTTTCAAGTATTTGAAATACTCGATCATGCCAAGTTTTTCTCTGTCTTCTTGTACTTCTATCTCCAACTGCATTCGCCTCATAAATTATCATAGATCATTAGTACATGCACAGAATCTTTTTCGCGTCAGGATCAGACGTTTTACCCCCGATGCTCGTCAACTCAATCGCTGCAATGTACGGCAATATTCCATCATGTATGTATGTGTGTAACGGTAAAAAAAACATGGCTTTTATGCGCATCGTCGTTTTCTCGTTGCATTCTTTCTCACGTTTTGTCGAGTTTTATGCGTCGGTTCCCAGAATCTGCAATCTCCACACGCTGGAGAGCCCCTTCACGTCTCGGCCGGCATGGCCTTGTCCATGTATGGAGGGAACACCATATCGGTCTCTGCGAGCGACGTACGACGATTGCCATTACACAACCTTTCGTTCTGCCGTCGCTCGTATCCTAACACCTTCGAGCCACTCTTTTTACTCTATGAAAAATCAATTCTGAATATTTCTTATATCGCTCACTCCTTTCAAGAACGTCATAAATCAAAATACTTGATTTTTCAGGAGAACGTTTTTAAAGTTTGAAAATATAATACAGTGTATTAAAAATAAATATCAAGCCACTCACTGAAATTTTTACTGTGCAACATATCTTTTTAGGTAAAACCTGAAGGTTTTTTCTCCATTTGAAAAATATTTAGTTTGTTTAAAAAAATAATTAAACAATACCTTTTCTTCAAAATGCAAAAACAACACTTTCTGCCCTGTAGCGGGTAAATATTAAGTTAAAAATATGCCTCTTTTTCTGGGATATAGTACATTTTCTGGGCATTCCGAAAATATGCACAACTGAAAATTGACGTTTTTTTATTTATGTCGTTCTTGAAAGGAGTGAGCGATATGTGAAAATAACGATGAATTAGACTCCTGACCCAGCCGCTTTCAAGTATTTGACATACCTGATCGTGCTTAGTTTTTCTGTCTTTCTCTGCTCCTTTTTCCAACTTCATTCGCTTCTACTACAACTCTAACTACATTCGCTTCAACAATGAATTATATACTTATAATTATTATAATATATAATTATTCACAACATTTTGAGTGTGTCCAAATACTTGTATACAGTCTATTATCTAGTTTTTCTTCACTTTGGGATTATTTTTATATTTTGACATTTTAACATAGATGAAGAAGAATAGGGAAGTCTGGGCATTTACAAAGCTTATCACCTGTTATAGGTTGGTTAAGTGATCAATTTACACACGTGCATAATTTAACCATTCTACCCATGATTGGCAAACACACTACTCAAATTTACAAAAAAGGGTCTTAGCTAAATAAAACCTTGTACCTTGTACCTTATGTAGCATAGTTTAATTTCACTTTTAATTTTTACTTCTAGTTTTTATTTTTATTTTTCTTACTTCATTCGTTTTAATTGTTATTGCTCTTTTTTACAACCAAATTTCTATTCTGTATATATGTGTTTAACCTGCACCCTTATTGTTTCTGTAAGCTTGTTGTGTTCCCATCTAATTGATGAAAAACATCAAAACTATTTGTATTGCACTGTATTTCGTTTATTGTAATATGTTTTTTATTGTTTGTGAACCGTAAATAAATAAAATAATAAAATGAAACCTTTTCTCAAACATACATACTTATATGGCTATGGATGGTCAACTCATATAATCCGTATCATGAAATTAAACATTTTTTGTATTTAAGAGTTCCGAGAAATTGAGTAGTGCGATTGTCAATCATGGGTACTATATATATATATATATATATATATATATATATATCTCATGTCCATGTTTATACTTTTATATGTTCCTTTTTTTGATTCGATAAATTATCATATTTGACTAATCGTTGTTTTTCCTTTGTTTCAGGTAAGAATTTTATACACTTTCACTCCTGTTGGGTAATGTACACGAATTTAGTCAACCCACGTTAACAATTATCTAAGTATTTTTAAATATAATGCACATGTATATATTATGTTCTTTAAGTACGTATCTTTAAAAAAAAAACAAATACAAGTATAATATTTAGATAAATCCTGATGAACTGCTCTATACATATACTTACTTAAAATATCTGTGAGAAAATTATCCAACAAAGATGAACAATCATTAAATACAAATTAAAGTTTGAAAAAAACAAATATATGTTAACAATTGATAACCAATAATCAAAATTTTCATCTACCGTTCTTGAGACGTGCCCATCTCTTTGTCAGGACACTAAAGTCTAGTATGTTAACAATACTATCCACTGCTACCATAGTACTCTTCACACACATAGCATACACAAAATACTCATCATGCATCTGTTCTAAGGCAAGCATGCACTATGGGTGTTTGCCAAAAAAAGTTAATGTATTAAATATTAAAATTATGCATAAATTGACATTAAAGAAATCAATTCGTGTAATCAATTTTGCAACGTCAGTTTCATTCTTCTTAGGTTTGTTCACGATTACAATTATTTCGGTAGGTACATAAGAAACTAAGTATAATACTCTATGTTTCTTAGTATACAGGTGTATATAATGTATTTATATTATCCACTGACACTTCGTGATGGAATTGCATTTTTAATTTATTATTAGATTAAAACCAATATTTTTAGCTTTTCCACTTTATTTTTATTTGACCAGCGACCGGGTTTCGTCGTTACCGACATCATCAGACTGGTCTGATGATGTCGGTAACGACGAAACCCGGTCGCTGGTTAAATAAAAATAAAGTGGAAAAGCTAAAAATATTGGTTTTAATCTAATAATATATAAAATGCAATTCCATCACGAAGTGTCAGTGGATAATATAAATGTATTATTATTACATATTTGTGCATGATTAGTCCCAATTTTTAACTCTTCGCGTGGTCACACCAGTTGCTTAGTGCAATTTTTCCGTATTCGTTCAATCGGGTCGCCGCCGCGCCGTATGAATACCGGAGTGAAACGGGTTAGCCAATTTCCCAACTCGGTTGTAAAACGAATTGTGTTCTTATTTGGACCGACTGACATCAGCGACGGAAAACTTGCGCGCGTACTCGTAAATTGACGAGACGAGAGTCAGGCGCCATATGCCTTCTTACGAACGCCTGGTGGTTGATTGACACGCTGGAATGGAAGTGTCAATTATTGTTATTCACAGCTGTTATGTTACATATGAAATGCTTCCTAGCGAAGAGAATTGCCGTTGATTGTTATGTAAAATAGTTTTTGACTCCCCATCCCGCTGAATGTTAAATTATTAATAAATTTACTATTCATACGGAGCAATTAAAATAAATGTTTTAAAAAAACACGAAACTGAACATCGTATATAAATATAAATAATAATAATAATAAAACCCTTACCGCACCCCAATGGTGCATAGGGCACTGCTTCATATAAACGCAGTGTTATCTCGATCGATTACACATGAAGGAAAGGTGATCAGCCCTCCACTTCAGGTACCAGTCCAGTGTATTATTGAATAAATATTAGAGTAAAAAAATCACTTATATTTATTAAACCCCCCTGGGAATCGAACCCGGGACCTCCAGAACGGTAGACGAGCGTGCTGACCATTACACTACGGAGGCGTACGTATGTAAATATAACCACGGTATTCATACGCAATTCGTTCCAAATATGTAATTCCATATGAAAATTAATCATAAAAAATATAACTTTTAATTTTCCGTTTTCTAATTAAAATATAACTTTGTTTTAAAATCACTGTAAATATTTTATTATAACTTAATTAAAATGTCTACCGGTTTCAAAGCTAACCGCTTCTTTTTCAAGGCTGAATATTAAAAAAATTGTATTAATCAGTCTTCAAAAAGAAGCGGTTAGCTTCGAAATCGGTAAACATTAAAATTAAGTTATAATAAAATATTATATAATGATTTTAAAACAAAGTTATATTTTGATTAGAAAATTGATGATTTAACACTATTGTAGAGAACTGAAACAAATACTCAATCGTTAACTTTATCTTCCTTGCAAAGTGGATTCACAAACATGAAAATAATACGTAAAGTTCCGAGACGGACTCCCACAGAGGAAATAGTCAATAAACTACAACTTATGACTGTCAACTACATAAATGCCGAAACAATTCCTACATTTCCATCTAAGAGTTACTCTCACACAACTCAAGAAAGCTCCTAGATTTTCTTTAATAGAAAAACAACACCCCAAAATTGAAAAAAAACTCCACTTTAAAAAAAATTAACACTCATTAAGGTGACATTTAAAATAGGTACTGATTATTATTTTTATAATAAAATGTATTTTATAAACTTTTTTCCGTTTGTTTTTCTTACTTAGCTAAAAAAATCGTTTATCGTTTTTGCTGGCCTATAATTCATACTGCGAAAGAAAATATAGGAATATTGTGAATTTATATTAATTGATCATTTGATATTTCCTCTAATTTTGTTGCCAATATTCTCATTGGTTTCATAGTTATTGAATTTGAATGAATTTAGCCCCATTGTGCTCTATCGGACGGCGGGTCTTTTATTACGAATTAAAAATTTATCAGATGACGAAAAAAGTGGTGATAATTCGGTATTCGTACAACTCTCAATTCTTATAACCTTCCGGCCAAGGATTCCTCGCGGAAATTACCAATTTAACTACGTAGTGTCGATAACTTTATCTGGACTTTTGTTTATAACGATTTTACCATTCTGCAACCCGTTGTCGACTAGTATTGTCAGGATATCGAACATAAAATTACTGAATACGGTTATTCAACCTAATATGTAGATGTTAGTTATCTTCTCACTACGCAGTTGACCTTGTATCGTACTTAATGGGTACACCTGATCTTCAAAATCTGTTAAATACAACATTACAATAAAACCTAGACTTTCTACCGTGTTCAAAACCAATCGACAGGTGCTTTAAAGCAGGTGTTGCACATATTTGTTTGGTCCAGACCGTGATATGCACATATGGTAGTATTAGAGCCCACTAAACATACCCGCTGCCCATATCCCAGGTAGTATTTTATTATTTTACCGCACCCGGCCATCTGAAATCCATTTAAGGTCATTTAAATCTTACGCTCTTAGCTGCGGGTCTGTTCAAGCGGATACTTGCAAACATCCGATTCATAAAGCGTCCGGCTGCGCGAGGGGCAGACGTATCTCCACGCACATTTTTTTTTTTAGAATATACATAATAATTTAGCGAAAAATATTTAGTCATAAATTAAACCCTGAAGAGGGCAACAGGTTGTTGCCGAAACTAGTTGGTTGTTAATAAAAATGTGAGTGGATCAAAAAACAAAGTCTTTTTATTATTCAATATAATATATCACTATGATCCACAAAGTTAATGCTTTCAATATTCAAAACAATAAATATAAAAAAAATAAATAAACTCATTTCAAAACCATGTATTTATTTCGAAGAGAAATGTATTTTTTACAAAACAAAAACGGTGTGATTAGCAAAAATTCAATTACGTTAAATGTTATCTGGGTTAAAAGAAAATTAATTAAAGTTCGAATTTATCATAGGTACTTTCTCCTCCTCTCCTGGCACATGTTTAACACATTAGGCTTCTGCACAAAATTCACTGAGCTCTCTTCTGTTTTTTTGTGTGTTATCTTTCACTCTTTGCCTTCCATTATGAGGCTTGTATTATTTGCGCTATGCGTTATCAAATCATTGTTTAAACAATGCAATCTCTTTTTTTCTCTTCTGTTCAGTTTCTCAGAAAGAGCATCCAGCCAATTTCAGCGTCAACGATTCACCCAGCTGACTGATCTTGGAGTAGGTACGTGTCGAAAGAACAGTTCTGCTTTACTTTTACGATGTGTAAAGAAATTATTTATAATTTTTCTTCTTGATTTTTCGTTAATTGAATCGTTATTTCATCTTGCTTGGTTGATTTGTTTTATTAAATTGGCAAAGATAGAAATTGAATAAAAAAACACCTTTGTAAAAAAAATAACACTCAGTGACATCAATAGTAAGGTGGAGGAAAGGCAATTAAGATGGTATGGGCACATAGGACGTAGATGACTGAAATACTAGACTGAAGACATTGTCAACCAGGCAATCGCCATGGATCGTCCTCTAAAGACATCTAGAGGAAGACCAAAATTCATAAATGCTAGAGAAACATAATATGACACTCTCCTTACCATCCATTGTTTACTTTTGTGTAATACCACTTTTTTTATTTATATATTTATTTAAAAGATAATATGATTCGAAGGCATGGCCTATGTGACGTTGTCCATGATAGAAGGACCTATAGCCTGAGGTCGAGAAGAGCTTACCCCAACAGACTACAAAGACGATATTTTAAAGATGTCCTTATTTACTTCGTTTTCTTTCAATTCAATTGCTACATACAATTCTTTTTTATTATTATTTACAAATGTTTTTTTTACCCTTTTCCTCAAAGCGAGAGTCGTAGCCATCAAATCAAGTATCCTTTCTCTCAATAAGGTATTCTAAATCCATTCTAGGGTTCATGGGTGCTGTCGTTAGCAGTCTGCTGTTAAGTAGTTTAATTTAATTTTCATACGTTTCTGGAAACAACACGTGGGGGGTATTAACCGCATGAAACGTCATGTCCCTGCATTATTCATCTGTTATCGCACTTCTTACTCGGATTACGTCATTTGGGGGCAGTGGGCGATAAAATGATTCGCGACCAAATCTCGAAGGCTGCTAGAAAGTTTGTTCTCATGTTTAATACAATTCACGCACACAATTTGATGCGCTATCTACAGTAATAGTTAATTGGGGTGCATTTAGTGATATTACACTCATATTTATTTAATATATGAATCTGGACTGGTCTCTGAGGCGCAGGAGTGATCGCCTTTCATTCGTGTAAGTAACAAGCAAGATAACACTGCATCAATACGATACATTACCCTATGCACCATTGGGTTAGTTAGATTTTTTTTCATAATTACAAAGTTTATTAAATTTGATCCTTGGAAAATTTGGTTTACATATTAGTTTTCATTATAATATAGTTATGCTTAAAGAAATTCGAGTATCTAAGATGGTTTGGTTAGGTGAAGCGACCGTATAAGCAAAGAAAGGTTAAAAGGGTATAATTGGATATAAAAGCATGAAAGGAAGAAGAAAACGACGAAAATATATATTTAACTTTAGTATCAAATGAGTCTCATAATGTTCCTATGACCAGATAAGGTATGATATATGTATGAATTTTAAATCAAACACAGATTTTTGAGTCTACTAAGTTGTATTTTATTCACAAAAACACATAAAAAATTATATTTTGACAATTGTTTCGCCTTGTTAGGGCATTATCAAACGAATGTGAAGATCAAATGGACTACGGTCCTTATGTAGCTATACAATTCTAAGTGACAGTTTTTAAAAGTGTCACTTAGAATTGTATAGCTACATAAGGACCGTAGTCCATTTGATCTTCACATTCGTTTGATAATGCCCTAACAAGGCGAAACAATTGTCACAATATAATTTTTTATGTGTTTTTGTTAATAAAATACAACTTAGTAGACTCAAAAAATCTGTGTTTGATTTAAAATTAATACATAAATTAAAATGGAGTTCTACAAATTAAACGCCAAATCAATAAATAAGGTATGATAGCTGAGGAATCATGGGCTGTATGTCAGAACACGCACGTGTGTGGCATTCAATCATCTCATGTAATCCCGGAAATGATGTGAAATCAATTGGTTTGACTGACGTCCAATGTCCTTTTTAAAACCGAATCTCAGATATCAAGTTTGCTAATATGAGCAAAGGCAACTGTATTTTCCACCCACACTCCGATTTCGCTCGGAGCCAATCTGACTCACCATGGTATAAAGACCTACACGATGTACTACTATATTACACATGCAATAAAATAATGATTATTCATCTTCCCATATTATTAAAAATGCATATTTATATAACATGCTAAAATTTCAACAACAGTTCATTGTTCCTCTCTCTTATTTTCCAATTAAAATATCTGTAATTGCTTTATTAAAATAACGACCATCAAGACAAGTACAAACCGTTCACTAAACTCGAGTTTTATAGTAGCTTCGTTCATTAATTAATTCTTTCTCTTTGATATGTTGTACATAGTTGAAATTCAAGTTCCCATAATACAAATTACAAACAATACTTGCATTATTATGACGCTTTTCACTTTGATCAATTTTCTAAAGACCTCTCTTCAGTATGCTCAATTAATTTGAAATAGATTGTACTCATTAATCCAATTACGTTCTAGTATTTTATACCAGTTATTTTTTCTAATATTGTGCCACTATTATGGCACCCCAGTCTAAATATTGGCCCTAAACAAAGATTTTGTTTAACCACTCACTCACGTGTTCACGTCTCACGTGTTCACTCCTCCTATGTTCATCTTCAGTTATCCTTTAAAATATGTTATGTTTGCCATAAATCATTTTGATCGATGCTCTTCTTTCGTCTTATGATCGTTGAAGGACCCGTCTTGTCAAATTGTTGGGACTTGTTAATAAAAACTTATCAAAGTTGTTTTGGCAGAACTTCAAATATTCTCTAGTGGTTTCTGACATGTTTCTTTGGTCATTTGGTATGGCAACATTGTACCAAGGTATTTGCGACTCGACTCTAATGCATTTACCATAAATATAGTCCTGCCTCCTTAGGGTCTTCACTTTTTAAATTTAATCTGTCTGAATCGTTGCAGAACTCTCTCAGTGTCATAAATTGGCCAAATTTGAGCGTCTGCCAAAACAGCTTTGATCAGTTTTTCACTTGTCAATATCAGATTTCTCCAATCCTTTAGCTAACGAAAAGATGAAAAAATCGGTTAAAATGTCAAATATATAAATGCAATTTCGTTCAACAAAAAAATGTTTTTTTCAATTTACCAAATCGGTGTATATTATCATATACCAGTAGTTGAAACACCTATTCTGAAGGCACTAAAACGCATATGTCATGGATAACACAATTCATTCTTTGATTTTCTCTCTTGAAACTTGTCTCCAATTCCGATTTTCCTTTACATATCGCTCACTCCCTTCAACAACGTCATATATCAAAAATCGTCAATTTTCAGTTGTGCATGTTTTCAGAATGCCCAGAAAATATATTATATCCCAGCAAAAGCGATATATTTGAACTTAATATTTGCCCGCTACAGGGCAGAAAGTGTTGATATTGCATTTTGAAGAAAAAGTATTGTTTAATTATTTTTTTTAAATATACTTACTTAATATTTTTCAAATGGAGAAAAAACCTTCAGGTTTTACCTAAAAAGATCTGTTGCACAGTGAAAAGCTCAATAAGTGGCTTGATATTTATTTTTAATACATTTCATTATATTTTTAAACTTTAAAAACGATCTCCTGAAGTTTTTTGATATACGAATATGACGTTGTGGAAAGGAGTGAGCGATATCTCGGCGTCAGCTAAAATGACGCTTTCTTTTGAACGGCTTTATACAACTCGACTATTTAAACAACGTTTGCCTTATTGAATATTCATGTTTCGTCTTCTGCTATATTCATGCAAATTGATCTTGGCCCACAATGCATTGTTTGCTCCAGTCTAAATTGAGTTGAGAATCTTTCACCGCCATTGTGTGCGGTGTACTTTACATGTTTTATTCATCCCAACGTGGGAGCGCTTCTTGGCTTTGAAATGACCGTGAAGGTAGTCTGGAATTATCCGTCTCGTGGAATGGTCAACCGGATACTTTTATGGTTCGACATGGCCAGACAGCTCAAATTAAAAAGCACACCTTCGTGGGATACCTATCTACTATTAATTAAAGTCTATCACGAAATATGTACGGACATACAATTAAATTTGTGTAATTATTTGATCACGTAATTATGTGCACGTTACATCATTTGTTCACTAATCGTATACAATTTGCGCATCATTAATTCACAATATATTCATGGATGACTTTTTTGTTAAGAAGTCATAACTTTCATTCAACTAAAATTAGTCTAGAGAGCATGGTCTTGTTGGCTTCTTACTAAAACCATTCATCAAGGTGGGCAATAGTATTATACTAATAATATGAAATACAATTTAATCAATTTCACATTCCACTAATTAGAGTTCCAAATACCAATCTAGACAAAAAAAAAGATGAACAACCACGCATATCAAACAATCCTAGCTATTTTTAATTTCAAGTTTAATTATGGTAAATACCACTATTTAAAAAAATCTATTATGACACGTGTTTCGATCCATTCCGCATCATTTTTAAACATTGTATGATGCGGATAAAATTATGCGGAATGCATCGAAACACGTGTCATAATAGATTTTTTGTTAATAGTGGTATTACAAAATAAAACTTTAATTAACAATGGATTCATTCATCACCACAAAGTGACTGCCGAATCAATTAATGAAAATCCTAGCCATCCCTAATTCGATACCCTTCAGTTACTTGCACACCGCCAGGTTTAATTTGACCACGCCAAGTCTTTCTAAACCTATCTTTTCCTAGTTTATTCATCTTCCAATATATTTATATTCGTTCTTTATCCATTGCTCCACGAGCCAATATTATTCATAAAACTTTTCTTAGCCTTGCCATTACACTTTCTCTAATTTCTTCATTCTAATCTCAGTCATGCATAATTTTTTCACGCATTCGCCCTTGAGATTTGCGTTTCAGTAGCTTTCAAACTCCTTCGGCTAATTTTATGTTCGACTTCCATGACTCGTACTTGATTTTTACATATGTGTTGTATTGTTCGGCTTAATTGCCATTTGCCAGCTGTGTCAAAACATGTATAATGTGGTGGGTATGTTCAATTGAACGGAGCTTATTGAATTATACTTATTCACAAGCACTTACTTTTGCTTGTTTATTCAAGTATGTTTTGAAGTAGGCGAATTAGCTGACGATAGTGTTGTGTGCGCAATGCGTACCTACTTCTCTGAGGATGTGGCAATATTTGTACGTGGGTTAAGAGATGCTTTCAATACTTTTTGTGCAGGTTTAACCATCAGTTTGGCCTTTGTTCGTCGAATTGCTTAGTCGCGATATTCGTCTCCATGATTCTTGCACACCCAAACAATTGGTTCGTGGGAATCTATTATCCAAGATTTTCATATCGCGTTGTTATTATAATGTGTGAAATGTAATATAACAGTTAATTTAGGCTGAAGAGACGTTGTATCTGTTTTCATTGCTTCTTCGTTAATTAATTTCGGTTGTGAGTATCCATTTATTATTTATATTTGGACAGGTTTATTTTCTTTTTGTGATATGTCGGTTCCCACGTGTTTTGTTTTGTTTGTCGCGAGTCACTGAACCGAACGCATTTAGTACTCGCTTCAAACCACCGGCGTATTTGCCTCGGAATGAAATGCTAAATATAAAACGGAGAATCTTCACCTTTATCTTTCACTTGTTTAACGTATCTGAACCTAAACAAACGCGTTGGAACATCGCTATTCGTTCGTTAAAATCTATATCGAATTGCGAGTAATACGAGTTCTGAATCAGTTTTCCATAAATTGGGTCAATCTGTAGCAGACCTTAAATGATCGTTTGATTAAACCTAAAATAGAGACCTTTATCATTTCAATGATTTCTAAAACCATCAAAGAAATGGAAATATAACAAATCTTTTCCTTTATTATCAAGAGATAAATGGTTAGGTGGAAAAATGTTTATGTTATCATTTGGAAGACGCTTGGAATTCTTATTGAAAATCCAATCCCATATTCTTTGCTTTTGACGATATTTATTTCTAAAATGCTTGTTGTCCTATTTTGTTAGCCTATTATTGACTATTTAAAATGTTAGAATTAACTTTTTCTACTAGATTTCTATGAGAGTTAAACGTATGTTTATCTAATAAGTCATGGGAATGGTTGTATTCTACCGTGATCTTCACGGTGGACCACTTCTTGTTCATTCAGAATTCTTTTGATTTCGTTACAATCCGAAATTTCAACACGCACTTTATATTCTCACACTTTACAAGAATCTTATTTACTTATTTTTATTTCAGCGACTTTTCAGTATTCTGATGAGTTTTCAGGGTTCTTAAGCTGCCGCCAACTCTGTTCCTATATATGTTTTCATAGCATTAGAACCAACAGCCCACAATTCATATTCACAAGTATCTAATTTAGCTCAAGTACAGAGAGCGTTTGATCTGTGGGCATATATTATTGCAAATCAAAAACGAACGCCAGATGTTCATTTATTGAATTACTTATGCTTAACAGTTTCTTTTTTTATTTAACTATCTATACACATATACCCATAATGGAATCCAGAAATTAATTGAATTTTTATATTTTATTTTATCGATTCAACTCGGACCTCGAAAGATGATGCCATTTGTCGTTTACTTTTGAGATATCCGAAAAAAAATCATGGTTAAATTAATGCTTCTTCTATTATTAATATTTTATAATATTAAGAGCATTTAGTTGTGGTTAGTCATTTGTATTTTTTTTCACCAAAATACTAGCGATGTTAGTATATAACCACGGTTTCGAGACATACCCGTCCCTTCATCAGGACTTTGTTATTGCATACTTATTGCTTTTCGTTAATCCCGTTGTCTAGGGTTAACACGGTTTTTATAATGTAGTCTTTGGGTTGAACGCGTGTTAGATCACATTTTGTAAAATTAAGGTTTTTTTCATCTGTCATATATTATAGATATATAGTATATGGTATGTCATAAATCTTATTCTTTTGTTTATGAAAAAAAAATCCAGTGAGATTTATGTAAATTAAGTAAAATTTGCAAAACTATATTAACAACCCAATATTTAGGATAAATGCCGAAAAAACTATCAAATTTACATTTTGCCTTATGAAGTAAGACAATAGAAGCAATAACATGTCGTTGGATAGGTTTATACCTTAATCTTATAGCCGTAAAGCGATAAAGAAAATCTCGTTTTATTGTCTTAAATGCAAACTCTCTACTGACATACGTTTATTACGTTATTTTGACATCACAATCCGACAGTTTTGTTTCCCATTTTGCTCGCATGCGCGACCATTGTTTTGTTCCCGTTCATTCGACCGTGTCTCTTTCTCTGGTATTTCTCGTAGTTTTCGGGCTAATTATGTTATGTTATGTATTTTGATTGCCCTAAATGTACCTACGCGCATCCGGACGTCCGTGGGCGTTCGGTACTCGCGGCAAGTGCGATCGCCTCTATCATTGTCCTCGCGGAGAACACAGTATCACTTGTTATTATGTCATTAGGCAACTCCTATTGTTGGATGGCACTAAAAACACACCTTTTTTATGTTAACGGACACCGGGCGAGACGGTTTTGTACAATACCGAATTCTTACTGTATTTGGATCTTCTTTTAATGTTTAACACGGTTTTTATAATGTATTCATTGGATTGGACGCGTGTTAGATCATCTTTTGTAAAATCAATTTATTTTTCTTCTTTTTTCTGGCTCCATTCCAACTTATCGTCTTTGTAGACTGTTGGTATCAACTCTCCTCGTTCTCGGTTGTAGGTCTTTCTGTCATGGACAACGTCACCTAGGCCATGCTTTCGAATCATGTTTTCTTTCTGCAGCATCCATGAATTTTTGGTCTTCCTCTAGCAGTCTTTCTAGGAAGATCCATGGCGATTGCCTGGTTCATAATATGATCAAAATCAAGTTATTTTTCATCTCTCATATATTGTATTTACTATAAATTTGAATGTTTGTATGTATATACAAGTATCACTCATCTAAATGAACGGAACCTTTGATTATACACATATTGAGTCATCGGCCCTTTTAAGGTACTTAACCCGTGATGTTTCCTTATCCCGAACGTCCGTGCCTGTTTTAAGAATCCTTCTCAGGACTATCGTTATGATTGTGGTTATACCATTACAATAACGACTTCTTCTCTCGCCTGTAATTTGAGACACGTGACAGGTGGGCTCTAGAATTCTTCACTATAGATCCTAACACTCTCCATCCCCTTTAATCATATTTTTTCATATCTCTCCTCACACCAAATAAACGGGCGATTCATCCTACCTCGACCTACCTTATATCTTACTCATACACATATGGGTCTATTCTTCTGTCACTCCTTTATATTAACAAACTTTTATTAGTTATTTTTACGCAGTGGTCACAATAGAAGTCATTCTTAAAAATCATGGATTTTTTCACAACTTAAAACATGAAATTCGTCATATCTCGACAATCGCTTAATATTTATGTCGGGTTGCGGTCCCGTGGTTAGAGTCGCGGACTCTTAAGTCAGAGTTTCTAGGTTCGAACCCACTCTACCACAATTTGATATCTATTTCTAATAATGCGCCGCGTAGTCTCACATAAATAGTATGAAATTGAAATATTTGTGTAAATAAGAAAAAAAAGTATTTCGCTTTTTTTTATTTTTTTGTGTAATTTTCTTACTTAATTAAAATATCTACTGGTTTCAAAGCTAACCGCTTATTTTTCAAGACTGTTTAACCCTAAAAATAGTATTAAGCAGTCTTGAAAATAAGCGGTGTGCTTCGAAATCGGTAGACATTAAAATTAAGTTTAAAAATATATATTTATATTAATTTTAAAATAAAGTTATATTTTGATTATAAAAATAATGATAAAACACTATGTAGAGAACTGAAACAAATACTCTTATAAAGAATCGTTAACTTTATCTTTCTTGCAAAGTGGATTTTTTTTACTTTTTTTAGTGTAATTTTCTTGCATTTTTTTTCTTATTTATTTTCCCCCGACGTCCACTATCACATTAGAGTAATTGCCCTTGTCTTGGGCAGCTCTAAACAGTCCTGATCCCCGTCCAATCTTATCTCAGCTTTGAGTTCTTTCCTTGTTTCACCATTTTTTTATCACGTCTAAAAATGCGTTTTACACGTGATTCATTATTGATTATAGTTTTAGATTATTTATTTATTTTCAAAACACATTACATACATAAATCATATATACATATAATATTCCCGATGAGTAATTTATATTTCTCACTTTGGGACATGGGATTAATGGGATGGGTAACAAGACTGGAACACAAATAATAAAGTGACAAAAAATATTATTTATTTATTTATAGAGTTAGTATGAGAATAACCACAGTATATTCTGTTTCCATCACTATATTTCTCCCTTTCTTCCAACCTGTCTATGCTCGATTTTATGCCTTGTTATTCAACCATTAGTTATTTGGTTTATGTAACGAAATAACTCTCACGATGTTTTATTAGTACGGATGTATTTTAAGACGTGATTTTCGGTTTAACGTTCAGGAGTTCTGTTTTGGTTCGCGTTTTCCTTGAAGTGTTTAGCAAATAAGCTCGCCAACGCATAAATATTCGCAGCCTACCGTTTATAACGACTATTTTTTTTTCACTAACTTTCTTCAATCCAACATAGATGGCTGTTGTGAACTCATATGTACTGCAATATTTTGAGTATCTCCAAGTACTTGTTCACAAATCTCGATTATCTCCAATTCGGACTTATTTTTTGCATAATTTTTTTGATATCTCAGCATAGATTTAAAATAATGTTGAACTCTGCGCATTTTCAAGGCTTACGTTCGTCATAGGCTTGGTTATAAATAGAATTGATGAATGTTACACGTGTGTAAAGTGATCACTTAACCAAGCCTATGTCGCCCTGTAAATGCTTAGATTTCCATATTCTTCTTCATCTATGTTGAGATGTCATATGTACTGTGTCACGAATTTGATCAAAATAAGTATATTAAAGTTCTCAAAATTTTAGTAGTGTGCTTGTCAATCATGGGTAGAATTTGTGAATGTTGCATGTGTGTAAGGTGATCATTTAACCAACCTATGACAGGTCATAAGCCCTGACTACTAGTAAATACCGAGACTCTGCCCACTATTGATAATCCATATTGCATCAAGTCTTGAAACCTACATATATGCAATGCAACTAGTCTGCAACGGTTACGAAGAACCCGGTCGCTGGTCAAATAAAATTTATGTGGTAAAAGTATTTACTTGTTATTTTATTCTATGAAATGCAGTTACTCCAAGAAATATCAGTACAAAACTTAAATATAATATGCAATGGTCTTGGATCCTTCCGCATAGCGGTAAGGTTTTCGATACATTCGTGAAGTATGGCCGATTGTTGCGCCATCATTCGAGCGATTGGTGAAGTTATAAGCTTATCCCTTTTGAACATGGGTGAGATTCATTCTAATTATGTATTAATTTTAAATCAAACACAGATTTTTTGGCATTATCAAACGAATGTTTCGCCGTAACAAGGCGAAACAATTGTCACAATACTAATTTTTATGTGTTTTTTTAAAATAAAATACAACTTAGTAGACTAAAAAAATCTGTGTTCGATTTAAAATTACATAAATTAAAATGGAGTTCTAAAAATTAAACCCCAAATCAATAATAAAAATGAGATTCATTCTAAATAAAGTAGGAAAAAAATAGAACTTTCCTTTCACGAAAATAATGACGCGTTTTTTTTCTGTCGTCTCGCGAACATTTTCAATTCAATTCAATTCAATTCAATTTATTCAATAATTAATATATACATTACAAACAAACATTTAAGGCGTATATATTAAAAAAACAAATTAAAAATTACACAAGAAGACTCTTGTTAAATGTGTAGAAGAATCTCGCTTCGGAAAACTCCTTCGGACACATGGAACAGATCAATATCCAATGTGATATTGTTCAACATAGCGGTAGCTCTTCCTACAGGCATAACCATCGGCAGGTTGGTCCTGTGTATAGGAATCTGAAACAATCTATGCCGACGCTGTCTTAGGTAACTATCGGGAACATACAGACCAATGCTCTGGATAATTTCAGGATTATCGATCATACCGCGCAACAATCGATAAAAATGCGTAATCAAATACGCATTCCTTCTAGTCTCTAAACTATTGTAGCCAAGCATACCCTGGAGAAACTGGGTCGGGTAGAGCCAAGGATAATAGCCGTACTCTCTCATGTAGAGATACCTCAAAAACTTCTTTTGGACTTTCTCTACCATAAGAGAGTACTTAAGCTCGTGTGGCCCCCAGATCATCGAGCCACTCTCGAGTCTACTTCGCACCAAGGAGTTATAAAGAGTTCTCAGCACGCGGGTATTTTCGAAAACCCTGGCAGTACGCAGAACAAATCCTAGCATTTTCAATGCATTACTACTGACTGCCTCTATATGATCGTGAAATGTCAGGGTGCTCACAAATCTAACGCCCAGATCCCTAACATTCGATGCTCGCATCAGATTTTGGTCGTTCATTTTGTAGCGATAAAATAATGTTTTTTGGGCCCTAGTGAAAGACGTGATCGAACACTTGGAAACATTAAACATTAATTTGTTTCGTCTTCCCCATTCACATATATTTGATATATCTGCTTGGAGAAGACGAAAATCGTCAAAAGTTGTCACCTTTAAGAAAAGCTTTAGGTCATCCGCAAATAACAAAAACCGTGAGTTTAAAATTATATTCTTGATATTATTAATGAAAATAGAAAACAATAATGGACCCAGGTTAGAACCTTGCGGGACACCCGAGAAAGTATTGAAGGACTCTGACGCAAATAGACCGTAGGAGACGTATTGGTTTCTGTTTTGAAGGTAGCTCGCCATTAATTTTAGCATACCATCCGAGAAACCGATCTCATACAGCCTCTTCAATAAGACATCATGGTTGACTGTATCAAAGGCCTTGGCGAAGTCATTATATGAACAGTCGACCTGATGTCCCGCGTCTAGAGCTTCTGTGACGTAATTCGTAAAAACCATCAGATTTGTTTCAACCGATCGGCCTTTCCTGAATCCATGTTGTTCATCAATTATAAACGGCTCTACTCGGGAAGCGACGATTTTACTTATTATGATTTCAAATACCTTAGCTGGTGCAGAAAGAACAGCTACAGGTCTATAATTTTCTACGGATGACTTAGAGCCACTCTTATGTATAGGAGTAACCTTTGACATCTTCCATGTTTCCGGGAAGACCCCTGTATTCACTGAAAGATTATACAAAAAACAAAGTGGTCTTTTAATCAAATCCACGCAGCCTTTTAGGAAGAAAGTTGGAATGAAATCTGGACCAAGAGAATTAGTGTTACTTAATTTTTTTATAGTGTCGGCCACATCTTTCTCATTGATATTACAAACATCAATAAACTGCGCACCGGTCGGCGAACATTTCTTGGCAATGCTAATATCAAGAAGCGGAGGTTCATTACTATATACAGTCTTAAAATGACCTGCAAACGCCTCGGCAATGTCTGCACCCCGTACTATTTTTTCACCCCACGTCATGGAGTTAATATTCCCACCATCCGCCTTTTGAGACTTTATGTAGTCCCAAAAAGTATTTGGATCCTGAAGAATACCATTTTCCATGCTGGTAATGAACTCCCGGTATGCTAATCGAATGCTACGTCTCACGACAGATCTGTAACGTCCAAACATCTCATAATCACTGTGGCAGCCAGAAGCTTTCCATTTCTTATGATAGAAATGCTTAGTCTGTATGTCTCTAATAATATCCCTAGAAAACCACTTCGGATATCGCCTTCCACCAGCAGCCTGAGATCTTCTAGGGAAGCAGGAATCAAATACACATTCAACAGTATAATAAAAATATTGTACCGCCTCGTTTACATCCGATTTGTTATACAGATCTCCCCAATCGATACCGTCCATGAGGTAATATAGCTGGCCGAAGTCGCCTTTGTGGAAGTTCCAGCCCCTCCGACGAACCGTACCCTCCCCGGGAACTCTGGATCGATTGGGGCGATCTGCAATCGGATTGTAACAAAATTCAAGTGCGGGGTGGTAATTATCTTCTCTCGTAAGAGGTGATAATGATCGAAGTACATCAATCGCCCTTCTACTAAACACTAAATCCAAAGTTCTACTTTTAAAGTTCAAAATATTATTATACTGTGTGAGACCCAACATCGAGCACAGAAAAGTGAGGTCATCTTCTACACTTGTAATATTTCTTGCCGACTGTAGGTTAAAATCACCCAATATAATAATATTTCTACCTTGAAGTAGCTCTAAACTGGACAGTACCTTGTCGAAGAACAATCGATATACTTCAGTCTCACTCGCCGGAGGAAAATATAATACGCAGATGAACGTAATATCGAGATCGCATGTAAGTTTTACCCAAAGATCTTCATTGGACGTTTCCAAAATAGAAAAACGCTCGACTTGCAAGTTTTCTCTATTTCTCACAGCCAATAAACACCCTCCACCCTGCCTGTGGCCACCGCGGTCTCGTCTTACTATTGTAAAGTTACTATCAAAAAGTTCGGAATCAAAAACGCCAGCGTTTAACCAGGTCTCGGTTAGTGCTATGACATCAAGGTCACTGGCCGAAACACTGTTATAGAATTCTACGCATTTTGTCTTCAATCCTCGAACATTCATATAGTAAAAATTCAATTTAACATCTTTCGCATTATCGCGAACTAGTCACTTTACTGAGGGAAGGCGCGGCGCATCTCGCGGTTTTGTCTCCCACTCTTTAATAAAAGATTTACGCGGCCAATTGTCGCTATGCAAAATTTTTGAAATATTTTTTTTATCTAACCCGACTTTAAATGACGAGTAGTCACCCCGCGATAACATGTGAATCCGCATCTCACGTACCTATAACAACTTTCTCGGCGATAATTCACTCGCATAAACTATCGCCTCATTAATATGTTATGTTTGCGATAGGAACCACTCGCGCTGTCCGTGGCTAGCCGCCAGGCGGCCTATGATCCCAGAGCGCACAGCAAGATTGCATGGCTCTTATCTTCAACGAAATAATAAATATTATTTTGTTTGCTGAAAATATCTCACCGTTATTGACTTATTTTGTACGAATACGTCCAAATTCTGAATATCCTATAAATTGTAAAGGAATGGGCTATTTTTGTGTACGTTTTGGGTAGATAAACATTATGGGAAAGTTTTTTTTAAGATGGGAATTGCATTTTTAATTTAAATTGCTTATTATGTTCAAGGTTTTTTAGATCATTAAGTGGATTTTTGTTTCTTCTAACTAAAAAATAAGTTTTTATTTAAATCTGTGTTGGAAACAGGAGGGATAATCTAGTGTGGGCCAATCAGGAACTTCTCAGCATTTGATCTCATTTCTGAGAGGAAACCACGTTGCACTCATCAGGAGAAGGCGGACTGCTGACTGTCATCAGCAGACCTTCCGTTCCGCTAGAAGAGGGTTCGGCATTTTGTGTCCTAGCTTGGTTTATTTTATTTTATTTATTCGGGAATTGTACAGCTTACATATAAAAAATGATAATGACAATAGTTACATTGACAATAATAAACATTACATTACATTAACAAAAAATAGTTACGTTAAAAAAAGCCAATTAAACAATTCCACATTTATGTTATAAAACTATTAAAAAACATTCAGAGATTAAACAAAAAAAGGGTATCATATAAAATTATAGATTTAGCAGGAAGGAGAAGGAAAGGAGAGGACAAATGCCCTTATGGTACAAATGTCCTTCACAATTTTTATAATTTATGATACCACCTCTCATGACTCGTAAGAGTTCCTTATGAACTATCACGGATCCGATAGAGCTAGCTTTATTTTCTCTTTAATATTTAGTTACCAATTTCCTTCACTATTTTCATCATGTATGATAACGGATCCCATTTTGAGATTGTACGGGCACATAAGACGTAGAGAACCTGAACATATTGTAAACCAGGCGATCATCATGGATCTTCCTCGAAAGACATCTAGAGGAAGACCAAAAAAATCATGGATGCTACAGAAAGATAACATGATTAGGAGTCATGGCCTAGGTGACGTTGTATATGATAGAAGGACCTACAACATAAGGACGGGGAGAGCTGACACCAACAGTCTACAAAGACGGATGGAGCCAGGAAGAAGAAGAAAAAGAAGAATGTACAACACTTGAGTATAGTACCCAATATAGATTCCTTCTTGTTCAGTTCTTCAAACCCTTATCCGCACCCCAATGGTGCATAGGACACTGCATCATATGAACGCAGTGTTATCTTGATTGTTAACACATGCAGGAAAGGTGATCAGCCTTCCGCTTCAGGTACCAGTACAGGGTAATATAGAATATATGTTAGAGTGAATCGATGGATGCCTTACTACATCAAAAATATTAAATTACTAAATAAAGTCCAAAGATGGGCTAAAAAAATTCTCAAACGCTCCCCTAATGAGAATTTTGTGGTAATGTGGCTTGTTTAGAGCTAGTTCAGACGTTCTGCCTCGTGTCTGTAGCCACTGCAGTGCATATTTTAATTTAAGTGGTTGTACGTTGGAGGCCCTTCTAACTTCGCTTCTAATTTGAGCTCTCTCCAAGTCGCTCTCATCGCGAGGGCTGCTTTTACCTTTTTGTCTTTATTTTCTTCCCCTCGTAATATACCTAAGTGATTACGATTTTAACGTAACGTTTTTGCGCATATTTTTAGTTCTCTTTCTCTCTATTATAGGTGTCTCAATTTGATATGAAACATCTATTGTTCCTTTTATATGAAAAAATATGGAAGTCTGAGCATCCTAGGGCTTACGGCCTGGCATTTGGCTGGCTTAAGCGATCACTTTATACACTTGTGTAACGTTTCTCCATTCTGCCCATTATTGAGCATCCACATTGCATTAATTTCTGAAACCTGTATACATGCAACCGTCTCGGATACCTTCCGCATTCGGGTATTCAATAGATCAGTCATCAATAAATTTGCAAATTATTTATACAGCTAGCTCCATTTGACCATAGGTGAGATTCATTCCGAATTAGATCATATATATTTTTTTAGAATACTGTGCCTAAAATAACGTATCTTTTTTTTTTAAAGATACTTTTATTTTGACCGGTTGATTGTTAACAATATTATAGGTGTAAATTAAAGGTAAGAATTAATGTAATATGGATGTTCCATAATGGGCAGAATGGTGAACGTTACACAAGTGTATAAAGTCATCGCTTAACCCAGCCAAATGTCAGGTCGTAAGCCCTGGGATGCTCAGACTTATATATTCTTTCATATGAAAAAAAGGACGATAGATGTTCCATATCATGTTGAGATACCTATAGTATTATTATTTACCAAATCCATTACTGGATTATACACCCTTCGGATGCTATGTCAAATATTTTATTTTATTTAGAAATTTAACAGAAAAGTTACATAAATTTATTGAGATTAACGAGTAACACAAAACCGGCATTCATACGATTCCAGTTACAAAATTTCACAATTATAATTTAGTAAAAATACATGAAAGAGGGACGTTTATATCTGTAAAAGTATGATATATCACCTGTAGGGTGAATAATCCAGTGTGTGATAAAATAAATAATCACAATATTTTCCTTTTTCCCATTCGATTATACTTTGCACTTCTTAGAACAATATTATTTATTATTGTTAACAGTTCCAATATTATCTTTTCTCTTTGTTAGGCTATTTGGAGGTCAGGCCACGCCAGTATGTCCACCCACGTTTCATTTATCAGCTCATGACGACGGCCTCATTGCTGATATTTTATTAACACATACATAAACATGATAATCACACAATAATAGCCGGTAAAGAATACATGGATCCTGATGATTTGAAAAAAAATGCTGTTTTATACATTCATATCGTAGTCATACAGGAGAAAGTGACCTAGTGAATTTTTTACAAAAAAAGTGATTATTGACTATTTGATATCTTACTAGCTTAATATGGCCCTGAAAAATCCCAAAGCGGTTTTAAACTTGGAAGTATAATATATTGACTTGTTAAAAATGACTAACTGCATTCATGTTTATTTTCTTGCCAAGCAAAAGTGACTTTAATGGCCCTCCTGAACATTTTACGTTTTGGTAGTTGGTCACTTTCTCCTGTATGACTACGATATTACAGACAGAAATCATATTGGGTGAATATTGCATAAATGATGAAGGCTTTGAATTTTGAATTTGATAAAATGTGTGGGAGATTTTAAAAAGACAAGTCTTCAGTTGTGATGGAAAATGTTTGGGATTCTGGATTATCCTCAGATGAGAAGACAAACGGTTCCAAACAGGGAGTCTGCCACTGCAAACCACTATATAATCCTATATATCCCCATTAAACAATAGAACGCAGATCATATCGTAAGTATTGTATTCAAAACGATTTTGTTGCACAGTGTGTTAGTTCGAGTTCTTTAAAAATCAACGTGAATGATAAGAAAATACTAAATCAGCTTTCGAGGTGGTAAAATAAGAGCTGCAACCTAAAACCACATGTTTCTCAAACCCATCTGCATGCGGGCAGATCAATCGAAGGTTAAACTTTATGTATTTTTTATTGGTTTACAATCAGAGATCAACTGATTTCTATCTCTTTTACCGGTCTAAATTCCTCCGATGCCCTTTTCAGCTTTAAAATTTAACCCACAGTTATAACCAATATCTTGTTTTGAATATTGAAAGCATTAACTTTGTGGATCATATTGATATATTATGTATTATTTCGAGAAATAAAAATACTTTTTGTTTCAATAAACTTTGTGTTTGTCATAAATTAAACCCTGAAGAGGGCAACAGGTTGTTGCCGAAACTAGTTGGTTAATAAAAATGTGAGTGGATCAAAACACAAAGTATTTTTATTTCTCGAAATAATATAACCAATATCTTTTTAAATACCTATGACGAAGATAAGGTGCGATTACGCTTTCTAAATTCAAGTGATTTTTTAAAAACACTTTTTTGTTGTGTTCCGTCGCTTAATTCCGCTGAAACAATGCATGTTTGTATGTATTTCCACAGTTAGCGAATTTTGAATCCAAAATAATAGCAATGCGATCCCTCAGACGAGTGTGCGTCAAATTGATGTATGATCGATGTGAAATAAGGAAAGAATGCAAGGTCGAGATAAGCATTATCGATAAAATAAAGTAAGGCGTGGTGAGATGGTTAGGGCATGGGGAACAAATGAGTGAGGAACGAACGGTAAAACAAATTCATGATGCGAGTGTAATTGGAAATAGGAGCAGAGGAGGACCGAGAAAAACTTGGCGTGATCAAGTATGTCAAATACTTGAACGCGGTCAAGTCAGAGTCAGAATAATCGGCGGGTATTTATGAGGAGATGTATAAATATGGGGGCGAAGATTGTTTCCAAAGTCAGCGGTGTGGAGTTCTATCCTCTCTGCCTACCCCTGCGGGATAGCAGCGTGATAGTTAGCTTTTATTTCCATACGCTTAGTTGTACATACGTATGAATTTGTATAGTGGGTAGTTATTATGATTGTCAACAATTTAAAAATCTTGTTTTTATCCTGTTTTCTCTTGTACTTAATCCGGCGAAAACAACGGGATAGCAATATCGGCAATAATAATTTTACTGTCTGTGTCGTATGTAATTGATATCTCAATATGCCGTATACGCCTCTGTCATTCAAATGTAATATAATATTATCTCTGTAGTCTGCGGGTGTCAACTCCGTCTAGGTAATTTTTTGTTAGAGGTTTTGTACCGGTTTCGAGGCGAATAGCTTCTTCCTCGAGACTAATTGATACTTGAAACTATCTGATGAATCTATTGGATTCGAAACAGGTCCAGATTACAATTCTTCTAATTGTTATCCACGCCAAATGATACAAAAAGCATCTGTATCGCACTGTTACATTCATTCTTCTTCTTTAGCCTTCTGTCATCCACTGCTGGATAAAGGCCTCTTCCGTACCCTGGGATTTTTTTAGTCTGTTGCTCCTTGCAGACAGTTTTTTTACATTTTTATGTCGTCTGATCATCTTTTTGTGGTCTTCCGACGCCTATTTTATCTCCATCTTAAAATTTAAGGGGTCCATCTTGTGAGGTCCTGTCGTGCAACATATCCTGCCCATTGCCACTTGAGTCTTGCTACGCAATCCACAGTATCCGCTATTCTGATTCAATTCCTAATTTCTTTGTTACATTGCTCATCAATTATTTGAAGGCAAGAGTGATATTAAATTAACATTACAGTGAAAAATTACATACTATTAAGTTATAATAAAATCCCATATTGCTATAAGTATAGTACCAGTAAGTCATTTAGAATACGACTCAACAATATTGTCTTCTCGGAACATTTTTTTTGTACTCATTAATTTTAAGAGAAAGTTGAATCATCTCGTTGGCGCATGTAATCCTAATAAATGAGCTCCAATGCTTCCACATTATTTTAATCATTTTTTTATAGACTTATAATTTTCTGGACGTATCAGAAGATAGACCTATCTTCAGGGATATTAGAACTCTGAGTCTTTGAAAGATATTTAGTTCTTAATTTCTTATTTTTCTTGAAATAGGTCTGAAGATCTGTTTTTTTTCAAGTAAGGGTTTTCTTACTGTGATGTTGACGCCCAGCTATCCTTCCATCTCTTTAGTGGTCTTCCGGGAAGGTGGTGACCCGGTGGTATCTCGTTAACTGCAGTGTATGGGATCCTTGATTCAGCCATCCTGTTGGCATGGTCTATACAAAATTTTCTTCTTTGTCTACTCCATTAACAATAAATATGGGAGTCGAACGCTACAATATATCGTTCCGAACATTTTTAATTTGTTGCCAACAGATATTAGAGGTCAAAATAAAATATGGAACAAAGGCAAAATTAAGAAATGGGTGAACGATCAAGAGTTAATTTTATGAAAATTGTAAAATATTTATTTTATTAATTTTTATCTCTTTTTTGTGTCTATATTAAGTTAAAATCGTTAAAAACAATAAAGAATGTATTAAAAAAGAACTCCACCGACAAGACACACAAGGTGGCTTGGGGTCTTTGCAAAATATATTTTTTAATGTGTTAAAAATTGTGATTGAAATAAATGTATACAATTTATGTTCATAAATAAATAATAATAATAAAAAATAAAAATTAATTAATATAATAATATTATAATAATAATATTTTATTATATTCCTTATTGGGCTTAATACTGTACCATCTTGCATATCTCTCGGTAAGTTTCCGTGCGTCATTTTTGGCCCAGTTTTAAGATTCATTCACTATTTGTCCCGACTTACTGCTGTTTTCTCAAAAGTACTTTATAGAAGTCTATTTCAGTCTGAGTGTAATAATGGTTCTAGGTAGTTGACGATTGATGATCAAGAAAAGCTTTCAACTCGTTCAGAATGTAGGTTTTAAAAGCTCTGGTATATCAAAGATTTTACGAGGTCGTCGAGAAAACTTTCGAAGCTTTAGACACGTAGCGTTACGGCCCCTTTCGTTACGGAAACTACGTAATTTTTCAATCGATTCCAGTGTTATTGTTTACGTAAAATATCACGCCCGAGATCTCGAACCGATTGAATAACATCGCAGGTCCGAAAATAACGTCGAATTATGAATGTTTACAGCCGACGTACAATTTTGAATCTCTTCAATCAAATCACTTCAAATCATACATCGATCGGCTGGAAGGTGTAATACATTACCCACAAGCCATGAACTTTCCTTTGGCTTTATATACCGCTATATTCATGTTTTATTTGCAAACATAACATCTTTGGTTCAATATTTACCATTTTCCAATATTTTTCATATATTACTGTTAAAATTTCATATAAAAACCTGTGATCATTTAATCCTCCGCCACCTCTAACGTTTCGACGCATATTTATCAAAACTAAGGCTCGTTATTGAAACAAAAACCTTTTTTCAAGAGGTTTTAAAAAGGACTTCGTTTTTGTGTATAGATATCTACCAGTCCTAGTTATTTAAGAATATACTAATGCATTTCAAAACTAACTAACTAACCATCACGCCGCTTCCCACACAGGGGTAGGCAGAGAGAATCGAACGCCACACCCTGTCTTTGCAAACATTCTTCGCCTCTTCCACATTCATGCTTCTCCTCATACATACCCGACGATTATTACGACTCCAGACCCGGCCGCTTTCAAGTATTTGACATACCTGATTGTGCCAAGTTTTCCTCGATCTTCCTCTGATTCTTTTTCCAACTAAATTCGTCTCATAATTTGTTTAACCGTTCTTTCCTCACTCATACGTTCCACATGTCCAAACCATCTCCAAACACCTTTTTTAATTTTATATAATTGAGGTGCATAATCGGAAACACGGAATTTTATAAATCGATTCCTGACATAGCTACAATTACATATTTGTTCTAAATAATAGGATTTCGATCATAACGATTTTATTGGTTCAAATCGTCATTCCTGAATTTATTATCTTGAAATTCCAACAAATTAAGCATGATTTAAATTCATCTCGTCGGACGTCGAGCTTCGAGTCCTGTTATCGCTCACTCCTTTCAAGAACGTCATAAATAAAAATAAAAAGATTTTTCCGGAAAACGTTTTTAAAGTTTAAAAATATAATACAATGTATTAAAAATAAATATCAAGCCACTTATTCAACTTTTTACTGTGCAACAGATCTTTTTAGGTAAAACATCAAGGTTTTTTCTCCATTTGAAAAATATTTAGTAAATTCAAAAAAATAATTAAACAATACCTTTTCTTCAAAATGCAAAAACAACACTTTCTGCCCTGTAGCAGGTAAATATTAAGTTAAAAATATGCCTTTCTTGCTGGGATATAGTACATTTTCTGGGTATTCCGAAAACATGCATAACTGAAAATTGACGATTTTTGATTTATGACGTTCTTGAAAGGAGTGAGCGTTATGTTTTTATCGTCTAGACTGCATTTCGATCGCGTCGGAATGCAGCCAAACTTCCTCTCCACTGTATGCAGTAGCAGTGGGTCAGAATGATCCATTATTTGCAATCCTGTGACTAGAAACCACGCACCGAAGTCATTTTTATTTATCATCATTTAAAATTTCCAGCGGATATATTGCTTGTGAATTAAAAATTTAAGTTACGTATTTATTCGCTCTACAGTTGCGATAAATCGATTTGGATCGATAAACTAGCAGACCAGAAAATTAATAATATGATGACCATGTGTATTATGAAAATGCATATTATATGTGCAATTTTAAATTATTTTTATGTGATACATATGTTAACTTTTTTTCTTGATTTTTTTTTGCTGATACTATGTGGCACGATTTATAAACTTTAAAAAAATTAAACTCAAATTTTGTTTTTAACCACTTTTATTTTTGGTACTTTTTACCAACCGGTTTCGACAGGAACCTTGTCATCTTCATGGATTGGTATGTACTTGTGGTATATGTATACTTGTATATATATATCCATCCATGAAAATGACAAGGTAAGAATGTCGCATATTAACATTTTTACTCATTTTAAATCAAGGAATATAAAGAAATAATATAAATACCATTCACTTCCGCTAATTACAAAACAAACTATCAAACTGATGTTTCTTGAACGAACGAAACCATAGATAAAGTGTAAGGAAGATAGAATAATCACAAATGTCTAATTATGTATTATCGTAGGCTTAATTACGTTTAGCTTTACTATACTAGGCTGCGTTTACATTGATTTTTAGCGCATGGACGATGGTAATTTACTAAAAAATTGATAGTTTAAACTAGATCAGATGAGGGTACCTGGGGTTAGAATTTGAAGCGAGTGTTTTTGCTTAGAATTTTCACTCATGAATTACATGAAATTATAGTAACTTTGAACATAAATAGTAAATCCACTCACGAGTAGGCAAAGGCTATAAAAGTTGAAGCCTAAGAAGGGCCATGATAAACCGTGTTGCATAAACCGTAGCTAGATTTCAGAATCACCTGGATGTTTGGTAAAAAAAAGTAGGATTTGCTAAACCGATTTTATTCATAATTTTTTGTTCCAAGGTCAAATGATAACAGGATTTCCGAATACGGGAAATTGTCTTGTATCTTTCTTACCGCAAGTCTATTAGTTTCTTAAGCTTATCGAGAAACGTCTTAAATTCCTCAATTTCTCTCTCTCTCTCTTCCTCTTTCTAAAATCTCTTCCTTAACGTTGATTTATCCTATTCCTCACATAATCCCCTTCTCGTGTCTAAACTCCTTTTGTTATTCAACTTTCTTCATTCTATTCTAACTCCGTATCTTCTAAAGCCCCGGCAAAGTCTAACAAATCGTAGGGATTATGCTGACGAAAATTTATTGACGCTGTCGTATGTGCCATACAAACCCTTGACGCGTTCGACGTTTTAACATTTCAGTTACCAAAATGTTCACGTTCAATTCTTTTGGTTCCCATGAAATATTGTATTAAATACACGCGTTAATTTTTGTATGACATAACATTGGCTTAACCCTTTAGGGAGTCCAATGATTAAATATATATATATATATATATATATATATATATATATATATATATATATATATATATATATATATATATATATATATATATATATTTATATATATATATATATACATATATATATATATATATATATATATATATATATATATATATATATATATATATATATATATATATATATATATATATATACGCGGTCAGCTCGTATTACGTATCGGAAGTAATGTTAGATTTACGCGCCTAGCGCGTATTCTGCATCGGGAGAAACGCTAGATGTACGCGTCTGGCGCGTACGCCGCTCTTAACGTGTTAAAGTGAGAATTTAAAAAAAAACGCGCTTAGCAAATCAGCCAATTATTATTTATTATTTTTATTATTGTTATAATTATTATTATACCCCTGTTTACATTTTAAACGTTATGTGTCACGTATTATCGCGTTCCGTGTTAACGGTTTTTTTGTTGTTGTTGTTTTATTAGGGTTCCCGTGAAAGTTAACCCTTTGCTGCCCTACCGTGGTCTAATGAGCACGGCCGTTCTCTCTTTCGGTTGATTAATGAACCGGTCGTGTCAGATCGCCCCTAAATCCACAGGAATTTTTCACACGAACCCCAAAACCAGTGGTTGAAATGTTCTAACGAAGAGATCCAAAAATGAGCACCTATTAAAATGGAAATTTAATTTATTACTTGAATGAAATGAAAATGTTTTCAGCAAATTTTGTTTACACAATAAGTTGTGTCTGTTAAATTATTTATTATCCCTTCAAACTGGCAAGTGTCTTTCCTGGACATAACACAGACGAAATCACATTTCTCACAACATTTTGAGTGTGTCCAAATCATTGTTCACAGTAATAATAATAATAATAATAATAATTGAAAAACATTTTTTCAGGCGTCTCTTAGTATGTGAAGTAATTTTAACATTTAAATAACGGTCTCGAGGCGCCCTTGAGGTATTATTTTACAAAAAAGGCGCTTTATAAGTTATCTAAATGTATTATTATTATTATTCTGCTTTACTCAACTCAATCACAGATGCTGCTGAGAACTTACATTTTTTTTTTTAAAGAGAAATATATGTGTTTTTATTATTTTCACAAATATACTTTAATTTCCCACTATTTTTGTGAGCCTAAGCGGCTCATTATTAAAATAGGTATCAAATTGCGGTAGAGGGGTTCGAACCGAGAAACTCTGACTTAAGAGTCCGCGACGCTAACCACGGGACCACAACCCGATATATATGAAAGAACGTGTCAATTTTGCGATATATATATGAGTTCCGAAAATTTGAGTAATGTGGTTGTCAATCATGGGTAGAATGGTGAATGTAACACGTGTATAAAGTGATCAAACAGCAACATACCGAAGGAAATGGAAGGATATGGAAGAAGCCTATATCCAGCATCCAGAGAACAGAAGGCTGGAAAAGAAACCAGCCTGTAACCGGTTCTAATCTCTGTAAATACCCAGATTTCCATATTTTTGTTATTCTTTGTCAAGATGTCAAATACAAATAACTCCTAAGTAGAGAAACCCAGATTTGTACATGTATTTGGACACTTAAAATGTTGTGAAAAAAATCATTAAAAAAAACCTTACATTTCTTTCGATCCATTTCCACATCTGTTAAAGCCTATTCACACTAGATACCTGTCCATAAACGTTCCGATAATCATATCGTATTATGAGTAGAGTTGTCGACGTCCGAAGTCGGTCCCTCAAGGGATAAGCTGTCTTCATTTTAACGATGATTAATAGACCGTTTCTCACGAAACATTAGTCTTCCTAGACCTAATCCAGACCCTTTCCATCGACTCGCGTGCGTCTGTCTGTCCGACAATCGCGTTTGACGGATCGGATTAAGTGATAAGAAACCCTAATATTAGTATTTTTAATTAATTTATTAAATTCAAAGCCTAACATCTGTTTTTTTGCCGCATATTTAAATCGTTAGAACGGAAACAAATGCAGTTCATGAACTGCTGCAATATTTAGATGGTTTGAAGAACCTCATATAACGAACGAACACTATAAATGAACTATGTATATTCATAAATCGGGAACTGTCTGTATTACAATATCATAATTGACTAGTTGCCTTTGCACGTACGCGCTTTGCCGCTTAAAAACTTTTGATGATGTGACACAGAAAAACGTACCTTTTTTTGAGTGATCGATTTTGGCTCTTACAAACAATATACATTGTAATAATAGAAAAGGATGTAAGAGGAGATCGAAAGAGGAGAAAAAAAAACAAAAAAAGTTATAATAAGAATGCCTAGCAATAATAAGCGAGGGCTGATCACTTTTCCTTCATATGTTAACGATCAAGATAACACTGCGTTTATATGATGCAGTGCCCTATGCACCATCGGGTGCAGATGAGGTTTCGAATGAATGATTTGTAAAAATTTGACGAGCCTGCCTTTGCTGTTGCGGGGCCGATGCCATGGAATGCTCTCCCACCAGTAGTGAGAAACAGTGAGAGTGAGAGAAAAACTAAAAACGCATGTGTTTGCTAAATCATTTCCACTATCTTATTTACCCTAATCAAATCACAAGGTGAAGTGACTTTAAAGTCGTATTTTACGAAAATGGTGCTATATAAATTATCCAAAATAATTATTATTATAAAATGAAATTAATCATATTTATAACTGAAAATCAGTCAAAAATATTTTAAGTGGTTTAGCGTGTAATATAGTCAAAAATATTACACGCTAAACCACTTAAAATATTTTTTTTTAATTACGCACCAAACCCGCAGTCTTTCATACGGTTTATACCGAGCGACAGTGCATGGCGCCTAACTACGCAGGTAGGTACGTACGTGTAAAGTTAGCTATTCTCAAATCTATACGCAAGTACCTCTGTTCTATTTTCAAATGACGCATCTTTTTTTAAAAAATCGTTCCGTTTATGGCGCACTTCAAGTAGGGACGGTGTGCACCGTTTAGAAACTTCATTTGAGCGCTTTTATTTTATTAGTTTGGTGTTATTATGCCGGGCGTGCGCCGCGTGCGGACGTGCTCCAATGCGGTATTCTCCAGGGGTCTGTCGGCAGAAAGTGCGTGGAATATTAACCAAGAAAATAGATTGTGGCACGAGCCAAAATTAGAGATAGCGCCTTCTGTCACTGAAGCTAAAAAATAACAAAAAACATCATGGTTGTGTATGATACTTTTGGAAGTTATTTTTGTGATAGTTCACATTTTTTTATGAAAAGTTCGTAGCCCATATATTTTATATCTTTTGTTTAAATTTATAAGTTGATAGGCACCGTGGCGTAGTTAAGTAGACACTCTACTGCTAGACTGACGTCTTGGGTTTGATTCCCGCCAATTGCAAAATAAATTCAAGAAAGGTTTATTTTCGATTGGTCTCGGTGTTTGTGATGTATTTTTCATATTTACCTTCCCCATAACATATCCTATCTGCAGACAACTTCTTCAAACCCTTATCCGGAAGAAGGAAAGGTGATCAGCCCTCATCTCCAGGCACCAGTCCGGGGTTATATTGAATAAATATTAGAGTGAAAAAATCAATATTTATTTGACCCCCTATACTGGGAATCGAACCCGGGACTTCCAGAACGGTAGCCGAGCGTGCTGATCATTGCACTACGGAGGTGGACTTTACTCTGGACAGAGTAATTAGTTATTTACACGGTAAGTCCTCTACTTACGTGATTTCGACTTACGTGAATTCATACGTACAGAATTTGTTTTCCTTTAACCCCTAAGATTTCAAACAAATGTTTTGATTATCACAAAGATAATAAAAGAAGACATGCCATTATAATGGAGACCAAAGTCAAATTATGAAAAAAAATGTGACAAAGATCGGCTGTCCAAATTTAAAACACAGAAAGGGACATTTTTTGTAGTAGGTTTTTTTTTGCATTTTTGGACTAAATAGAGTCTACTTAGTCCATAAATGCAAAAAAAAACCTACTACAAAAAAAATGTCCCTTACTGTGTTTTAAATTTGGACAGCCGAGATGGCCTAATACTACGGAGTGATAGTGTAATACTACTGAGGCGGACAGGACATTAAAATGCAGGTTTTGCGGATTATTCTGTTTTGTTTTTTTTCGATATATCGATTTGAGATTCAACAGATTCATTTCAAATTTACAAGCGAAAGGGTCTAGTTTATCAAGTGTCGAATGATAAACGGAAGCCTCGTCAAAGCGGTGAATCGAGAGGCAAGATAACCGAGAATTGGAGGTCACAACCGTCGGCCCATTCCCTCCATAAAGCGCACAGAGGACCAAAATAGAATCGCGGAGAATATTAATGGAATCAATTTATTTATAGAGCCAGAAGAGCACGACTAACAGCCGCATCAAATCTAACCGTTAACCGGAGGTCACCGTTGGAGATTCAGACGATGTAATCCTCCGGTCGCGGTTGACCGTAATCTGAACGGGCGGCAACTTTGTCGCTTAAACAAAAACTAGCGGTAATTTAACGTAATTTATCATGCACCGACTCTCCGGTAATGGCAACTGATTAAATTTAAACGGGAGAACATCAGACTAACGGAGTGTTAAGATCGAATTAAGTTTTCTTCGGTGGATGATAAACAGATGCGGTCGGGTTGGAATTTTATATTACGAGTGCATTCGAGATGATGTCCTAATATTAAAAGATAATTAATATAACTTAGTAACGTACCATCATGCCGCTTCACTGTAGGGTTAAGAAGAGAGAATTGACCAGACACCAATCTGCCTTTTCAAACAATCTTCGCCTCTTCCACATTCATACACTTTCTCGGACATACACGCCGATTATTCCGACTCCTGACCTGACCACTTTCAAGTATTTGAAATAATTTTTCTCGGCGTGATCAAGCATTTCAAATATTCATACATTCAAACCCTTATCCGCACCCCAATAGTGCATAGGGCACTGCATCATATAAACGCTGTGTTATCTTGATCGTTAACACATGAAGGAAAGGTGATCAGCCCTCCGCTTCCGGTACCAGTCCAAGGTAATATTGAAATAAATATAAGAGTGAAAAAATCACTTATATTTATTTGACCCCCCCCTGGCATCGAACCCGGGACCTCCAGTACGGTAGCCGAGCGTGCTGACCATTACACTACGGAGGCGGACAAAATACTAACTATTTCAAATATACTAACTATAAAATACGATTTTTTTTCAAATTCAAAACAGGTATATATTTACACATAGGTGCACAAAATGAACAAAAGCATTAAAAGTAAAGAATAAAACCATTATGACATGATTTTCACATAAAAACAAACACAAAATAATGAATATTTACATTTTATTTTTTGACATCTCATCAAAGATGAAGAAGAATATGGAAGTCTGGGAATTTGCGGGGCTGACGACCGTCATAGGCTGGTTTAAGTGATCACTTGAACCAGCCTATGACGGTCGTCAGCCCCGTAAATGCCCAGACTTCCATATTCTTCTTCATCTTTGATGAGATGCCAAAAAATAATATGAAAAATACTCCTATCATTGGAGATAATCCAGATTTGTGAACACGTATTTGGACACACTCAAAATGTTGCAAATGAATATTTACTGCAAATTAGTGTGACTTCAGAGACCAGTTCAGAAATGCGCGGCTTTACCTTGGCAAGTGCCACTCTCATGTCATTTTCGAAACAAAGTCTGTTCCTTTTCTTCGTTTTTATATCCAGCATCCTCGAAAAGGATTGCTCGCAAAGATATGTTGTAACAAACGCTATTAAAATCTCCTGAGCTTTCTCAGCAATAACAGGGTACGTTACCATTTGCTTAAACCAAAACGCTGAGACCTCCGCCGAACCCGGGAGACTGACTCGCCGAACCCCTGGTGTTCGATAGAACCCAGGTTAAGAACCACTGACATAACATATGACATCTAACATATCGCTCACTCCTTTCAACAACGTCATATATCAAAAATCGACAATTTTCAGTTGTGCGCATTTTCGGAATGCCCAGAAAATGTACTATATCCCAGCAAAAGCGGCATATTTTTAACTTAATATTTACCATTTTTTAATTAACGTATTACTTAGTAAATACCACTTTTTCTTAAAATCTAATGTGACACGTGTTTCGAGGCATTCCGCATCATTTTCATTTACTAAGTAATACATTAATTTAAAATGGATAGATTTTACCACAAAGTGACTGTCGAATCAATTAATGAAATTAATATTTACCCGCTACATGACTGAAAGTGTTGTTTTTGCATTTTGAAGGAAAGGTATTGTTTATTTTTTTTAATATACTAAATATTTTTCATATGGAGGAAAAACATTCAAGTTTTACCTAAAACGATCTGTTGCACGGTAAAAAGGTTCAATTAGTGGCTTGATATTTATTTTTAAAACATTATATTATGTTATTGAACTTTAAAAACGTTCTGAAAAATCATGTTTTTCGATTTATGACGTTCTTGAAAGGAGTGAGCTATATGGAATTCTGAATATTCCAGACCTTCGTTTTCTTCTTCATCACTAAACCAGCCTTTGACAGGTTATAAGCTCTGTAAATACCTAGAATTCAATACATTTTACTATATTTTTAAACTTTAAAAACGATCTCCTGAAAAATCAAGTTTTTTGATATATGTATGACGTTGTTGAAAGGAGTGAACGATATGTAATTTCAACATTTTCATATTTCATTAACTACACATGATTAGCTATCGTGTAAATGTGTAATAAAACAAGTGATACTAAAAAAAACTTAACGTAAATTTATATGCATGTACCTACTGAGTTGTTACGCCTCTTCATGCCGTGTCTCACACTATAATTCCCAGTTAAACAGCGTAATAATTTGTATTTTTAATATTCCTAAATCACTTCGTAAGAACTTTCTAGCAACATTAAATTCCCGACTCTCTTCTCCCCTCGTCTGTCTCCTTTCCTTGGTTTCTTCCCTCGCGGAACCGGTTTCACCTTTCGAGATTCTCTTCATCCGCCGTTTCTCAGTATAGGTCTCATTTCTCCTGTTTAATCCCAGGAACTTATAAAATCATGCATGTATTCCGATATAACAGGAGCGTAGCGTATATTAAAATCCGTTTCATGTGTTAAATGTATCAAAATACACACAGCATCATTTTTAGTAGTACGTTTTTTTTGTATTTTTGAACTAAGTAGATTCTACTTAGTCCAAAAATGCAAAAAAATCTACTGCAAAAAAATGTCCTTTACTGTGTTTAGACAGCCGATTTGCATCCATTTAACTATGTAAAAACTAAACATTATACAATATAAATTAGTAACTTTTTATTTTTATTTTTTATTTTGAATGGATTAAATTGCGGGTTATTCTTATTATGAATTCAGATTTTTATTTTTTATTTTATTTAATAGGAATAACCCGCAATGCCTCTACTTTTAGAGGCTTGTTTGAAGGTGGAATAGTAAAAATAGGGAATGTAAATGTGGAAAATACATCACAAATACCCAGACCAATTAAAAATAAATATTTCTTAAATTTATTTTGCAATTGGCGGTAACTATACAAGCGCCCTTGAGGTAGCATTTTACGAAAATGGCGCTATACAAATTATCCAAATTATTATTATTATTATCATAACTATAGTTATTGTTTAACAATAGCTTCCATTTTTTAATTAAAATTTTGTTTCCTGAATATGGTACTTACCACTCGAAACACGTGTCACAAAAAATTGTGACACGTGTTTCGATGCATTCCGCATCATATTCAAATACCATACTTCAAACAACACACGATGTTATCTACTATCAAGATGTCGCCATGTTGAAATATGTTTAATTTTTATACATACATACTAACATATCGCTCACTCCTTTCAACAACGTCATATATCAAAAATCGTAAATTTTCAGTTGTGCATGTTTTCGGAATGCCCAGAAAATGTACTATATCCCAGCGAAAGCGGCATATTTTAACTTAATATTTACCCGCTACAGGACAAAAAGAAAATTTTACATTTTAAAGAAAAGGTATTGTTTAATTATTTTTTTAAATATACTTAATATTTTTCAAATAGAGAAAAAACCTTCAGGTTTTACCTAAAAAGGTCTGTTTCATAGCATAAAGTTCAATAAGTGGCTTGATTTTTATTTTTAATGCATTGTATTATATTTTTATACTTTAAAGACGATCTCCTGAAAAATCTAGTTTTTTTTAATATTTGACGTTGTTGAAAGGAGTGAGCGATATTGTCGGGTATAAACGGGAAAAGATCTGCTGAATCGCTTCATATCTCTTTTTTATACTATCTTTTTCAACATGCTAGCTAGGATAGCTATCCAATGAAAATATCTACTCGCGTACATCTTGACGTTCAAAATAAATCAAAATTCACATAATTATTATTAACCGTATAAAATATAAGTAGAGCGAATATTTTTATCTGCGCTGATTCGTTAGAAGTAATTTTACGGGCCGAAACACATTTGAACGAAAATATCGCGAGTTTGCCAGAGCCAGTAAGTGCATTCTATTTTATCCTTACTTTTGGCATCGGTTTGAACTCAACATGTCACATCCGTTAGATTTGCTAACGATCTACGTTTTAGTTTAAACTTTTTCAAATTAAATATAAATTTCTTACATATTACATTTTTTGTCATCGCTCCATAGATGAAGAAGAATATGGAAATCTAGGTATTTACAGAGCTTATAACCTGTCATTGGCTGGTTAAGTGATGAAGAATAATATGAAGGTCTGGAATACTTCTTCTACACCTTTAGTGTAATGGTCAAGACGCTTGGCTACCGTCTTGGTAAACTAGACCCTTTCACTTGTAAATTTAAAATGAATATTTTGAATCTCACAACGATATTTTAAAAACAAAACAGAATAATCCGCAAAGCCTGCATTTTAATGTCCAGTCTGCCTCCGTACTGTAATGGTCAGCACGCAAGGCTATCGTACTCGAGGTCCCGGGTTCGATTCCCAGTGTTGGGGTCAAATAAATATTTGTGATTTTTCACTCTAATATTTATTCAATACTACCCCGGACTGGTACTTGAAGCTGAGGGCTGATCACCTTTCCTTCTTGTGTTTACAATCAATATAACACTGCCTATATATAATGCAGTGCCCTATGCATCATTGGTACGGATGAGGGTTTGAAGAAGAAGAAGATATTAATAACAATTTTCAACCATGAATGTCACCTATGAATATGTAATGAAATCTGTTTCTGTGACTTGCAAAATATACCATAAACAACTTCAAGAGATTTACAGCAATTTGAGTGTGTCCTTGTTCAAAAAGTTATTTTTGATATTATTTTTTGACACCTCAACAAAGATGAAGAATAATATAGACTTTATTCTTCCATGGTTTGAAGAAAAAGATGAAGGTGCAGAAAAATAAGAAATATAATATTTCCTAGCGACCATTTTTAATGTCCACGAAGGCGCGGGATCAAGTACCGCGGTCAATTATTAATTCATTTATAACATTGATAATGTCGGGTCGGGCGTGTGTGACGGATTGTGAGGAGCCATCATGTAATCTGCGATCGCGGCGGGAAGACACAGATTCGATTCGGATCATCTTGTTAATTTGGTACGCTGTCTATAAAACACTAAATTGGTAAATAAATCACGCGTCGTTAATTCAAACGGCCGACGGATTAATTCGTCAATTCTTGAGACAGTGCGGCTGTCCAAATTTAAAACACAGTAAGGGACATTTTTTTGAAGTAGGTTTTTTTTGCATTTTTGGACTAAGTAGAGTCTACTTAGACCATAAATGCAAAAAAAAACCTACTACAAAAAATGTCCCTTACATTGTTTTAAATTTGGACAGCCGAGTAGACATCTCTGTGATATTATTTGTCATTAAAAAGGTTTTTAGACACACCCAGAATTCATTAGTAATGTCGCTAGTTGGAACCATTTTTTCACTTGGATAAGATCCGTTCGTTCGGAAGATCCGCTTCAGTCGATCTGTATCACTTATGTAATCCGTTCATTGAAATCGAATCAATTGAACGATGAATCTTTTCAGTTTTTCGTCATGTCATTTTTTACGCTATTTTTTCTCCTTATCTATTCTTTCTTATCAATAATATTCTTTGCCTTGAGCTCAGCTCACTTCGTCATCTGCATCTCATCAAATATATTACACTCCTAATTTATAAATCTGTAGCCCAGGACTGATCACCCTGCCTTCATATAATTCCGATCGAATCAACACCTTTTTTATTCGATGCGGTGCCCTATGCACCACTTGGGTCCCGACAAAGGCCAGAAAAGAATAATAACGTTTTCGAATTAATAAGCCTTTGATTGTATGAGATATTAATAAACCTTTGATTGTATGAGATATTAATAAACCTTTGATTGTATGAGATATTAATAAACCTTTGATTGTATGAGATATTAATAAACCTTTGATTTTATGAGATATTAATAAACCTTTTTATGAGATATTAATAAACCTTTGATTGTATAAGATATTAATAAACCTTTGATTGTATGAGATATTAATAAACCTTTGATTGTATGAGATATTAATAAACCTTTGATTGTATGAGATATTAATAAACCTTTGATTGTATGAGATATTAATAAACCTTTGATTGTATGAGATATTAATAAACCTTTGATTGTATGAGATATTAATAAACCTTTGATTGTATGAGATATTAATTAACCTTTGATTTTATGAGATATTAATAAACCTTTTTTTATGAGATATTATAAACCTTGGTTTTTTTTATGCTCAATTCTTTAATACTTTAATACATTGTTAATTTATTTAACTAAAATGGCCAAAAAATCCCTTACCTTTGCTATTATTGATTTCTGATGTTGGTGAAATATTCTTTTTTTTTTCTTTTCATTTTTTGAATATCGTAAATCTTACTTATAACGTAATTCTCCACAGCAAAATGGTGACACGTTGCGGAAGGTCGCTTTGATTATGTGATTGGTCCAGTGAATTAGCTATAGTTATGAACTGAGGGGAGTAAATTGGTATGAATAGAGTGTTGAGCTTATATATAGGTCAGAAGGATTCTATCAAAAAACTCTTTTTAATTAAATAAAATATCGCATCTTTGATACCATAATGAGAGAAATTGAAGAGAGTGTCGTTGATACATTGATATCATTCTTTTGCATTTAAAAAAATGTGCGTCAAGGCATTATTCCACTCTGATACATTTTTTTTCTTCTGTATAACGCATTAGATCTTTTATTAAAATTTAATGGATTTTAAGAAATAGTGGTATTTACCAAGTAAAACTTAAATTGTGACTGCCTAATCAATTAATGTAATTAAATTAATTTCGTATTCATCCGTGGAAGTCTGGGTGTAACTGACATCAATAGTAAAATAGAGGGAAGATAATTGTGACGGTATGGGCACATAGGACGTAGAGAATCTGATCATATCGTAAACCAGGCGATCGCCATGGATCTTCCTCGAAAGGCATCTAGAGGAAGACCAAAAAATTATACCGAAAGATCAGTGGCGTGCACAGAGTTTTTAATCAGGGTAGGCAGTAGCGTTGGGTAAGGATAAAGTAAAGTAGGCACTGGTCGTGTTTCTATGTGGAACGCGAGTAATCTAGAGTAGGCACTGTTTTTCTGCCTATTTAGAATGCACGCCTCTGAGAAAGATAAATTTATTCGAAGGCATGGCCTAAGTGACGTTGTATATGATAGAAGGACCTATAACCTGAGGACGAGGAGGGCTGACACCAACAGTCTACAAAGACGATAAGTTGGGATAAAGTCAGGAAGACGAAGAGTTAACGTTTTGGTCGTACAAAATACAATTGAAAAACTGATCCTCGTTTGCTTTTTATACTAAAAATCAAATGGTCCTCAAATACGCTGAGAAAAACCCAAAAATGTATTGTAATTTTTCTTGTATAAATAGTAATTTTATACAATAAACCATGGCATTGTTCCCACATCCCATGTTATTACTGCGTTCCCGGCAGTGAGTAACAGAGTGTAAACGATGAGTTCACCCGGACGCCATTTATTTGAACGACATCGGGTTTTTGCATGATCCGCATCCGTTCGCAAAACCATTAAAATATTAAACGACACCCATCGTGGGAATAGCTGGTCGATTCCCATACATTGTTTATTTATGAAATATATTTTTTTTCTTCTTAAATATACGCGATATTAACTCATTAAAATGGGAGTCGAGGACGATGTATAGGTAACCGTTGTTTTGCGCCGGTTCGATTTACGCCGATTCACGATTACGCCGTTTGGTGGCGGCCATGGGATTCCCCGGTTCGGCCGACACCAAAGCGCCCCGATTCTTAATAGCATAAACACTTTTACTGGTCATTTTATTATGTAACTAGATAAAATTAACATAAATGAAGACATTGTCAGGCTTACACGCGAATGCGGATCCCAAGATGCGACAAACGAATATGTGACCAACCAACCACTCTCAAATCAAGAATTTGAAGAATTGATTAAGAAATTAGATGAATTAATAGATGAATTAGATCACCCTCAATCAGAAAATTCCGAAGAGGATGAGAAAACCCTGAAAACGGCCGATATATTGTAACTCGTATCCTTTCTTCTATAGAAAGGTTAACAGGCTAGCTCTGTGAGAATTTAATGTCGTACTAACTAACTTGTGAATTTGTATATTTTTTTAAATTTTAACAACCTATCATTGCCCGATAGACAGATGATGTCAATATAGATGTTAAATAAAATATTCATCCCTTAGTCTAGCAGCAGTTGTATACGCAAGGCAATATACTCTCCATTTTTGGATGGAATTGTATTTTTTGGCTGTTTTTTCCCCCTTCCAAATACACTATATAAGAATCGAGAGTGCGTGGCTAATTTTCGTTAAATTCCTATAAAATATCAAAATATTTTCGCTTCGGAATGTATTTAAGCCGGGAATTTTTCTGTACGTGTCTTTTCTACCCGTCCAATTAATTTCCTCCTATAAATCCAGCACGGGAAACCACACGTCCACTCGACTTCCAAGTAATTATATTTATATGGTTGTCACTCGGATTCCGGACATTTCCACAGCGGTCTTCAACTTTTTAACAAACGTTGTTTTTGAAAAATGACACAATGTGACCGATGCTAGAAAATAAAATCGTGTATAGACTGTGCCAAGCCAATGTTTAAATTCAATGAAGGATCGTGAAATCTGGTCCATAACGTCATCATGGATGACGACATCTATGGTTGGTTTGAGAAGGCTTGTATTTAGCAGAGACCCTTATAATTTTACCTTGTCAAATTGTAAACTGCATAAAAAATTAAAAAACGTTGTTTTCAGGCGTTTCTCATATCGCTCACTCCTTTCAAGAACGTCATAAATCAAAAATGGTCAATTTTCAGTTTGTGCATGTTTTCGGAATGCCCAGAAAATGTACTGTCCCAGCAAAAGAGGCATATTTTTAACTTAATATTTACCCGCTACAGGGCAAAATGTTGTTTTTGCATTTTGAAGAAAATGTATTGTTTAATTATTTTATTAAATATATTAAATATTTTTCAAATGGAGAAAAAACCTTCAGGTTTTACCTAAAAAGATCTGTCGCACAGTAAAAAGTTCAATAATAGGCTTGATGTCTATTTTTAATACACTGTGTTATATTTTAAAACATTAAAAACGTTCTTCTGAAAAATCGAGTTTTTTGATTTATGACGTTCTTGAAAGGAGTGAGCGATATGTAAAATAATCCGGTTAGGGTCTTGCATTCATCTAAATTAAAGAGTCTACTAAATAAAAAGGTTTCTCGAACCAACTTAATGTAGGAGTTCCAAAATTTTGAGTCGTCTGGTTGTCAATCATGGGTAGAATGGTGAATGTTACATGTGTGTAAAGTGATCACTTAACCAACCTATCACAGGTCATAAAGACCTTTAAATACCCAAATTTCCATATTCTTCTTCATCTATGTTGAACATTTTGACGCCTCTTACCATAATACCGTTTGTTGAAAATCACGTACTTTCTCATACTTTTTGGACACTTTCCCAAAAGTTTTACAGCATCCTACGAGTATAATAATTTTCACCTTATTTTAACGTCTATCGGAACTTTCTTCTACCCTTCCTTCCTTTTCTCCTCGTGAAAACTCTCATAAGTTCTTGTGAACGTGAATGTTTAAGAAACTTTGTACATGCGACCAGTTCCGGCGAGTCCCGACAAATCCTTTAAAGCCATTTTGAAAGACTTAAGGACACGTTCACGGCTAGGTGACTTCATTATCCTTATGTCTTGCAACTTTATTTCAACACCCGCTTCAAATTCGAAATACTCTTTTCATAAATTATTGCATTGTTATTTTCATTATGTTTCAAAAATACTCGGAAAAATGTGTGGAAAATGGCCTGTAACAAAAGGCTTGTTTTACGCCTCCTACGTGTCAAATGTGAGAACAAAAAGCCTCTCGTATTTCATTCAAACGACGCTTTTTTCGTTCTCGTTTAAACCTGAAATATTCTGCGACGGCTATGAAAAGAACAAAGAAATGTTACTCTAAAGAAATAATCTTGGATTTTCATTTTAAAATGCCTACGACGAAATGGAAATTGACTGCCTTTGGTAAACTTTTTTCATACAAACCTTGGTACTTTGAATATCATTGTAATGTAACATAAATATCAAATAGGATTATTGAAATCTCTTAAAGCTTTATATGGTATATGTTGCAAATGACACAAACACTTTTTATTATACGACTAAATTAATGTCTTTTCAGACAAAAAGAAACGATATCTGACAAGAAATCATTATATTCTGAGAAAAAAAAGCAGAGAAGCTCAAATGCGCACAGCGATCCATGCTTGATTTAAGCCTGAGGGATAAAGTAAGTAAATGAAGAAATCGGGAACACAACAAAAATAGAGGATATCGTGGATCGCGTGGCAAGACTCAAGTGGACATGAGCGGGACATATTGCAAGTCATGACCCCAACATTTTTGAGATGGAGAATAAAAGAGGCGTTAGAAGACCTCAAAAACGATGGTCTGATGACGACTAGCGCTGTGGAGGGTAGAAACTGGCTACAAACAGAAACCGACCAAAGGAAATGGAAGGTTACGGAAGAGGCCTATATCCAGTATTGGAGAACAGAATGCTAGAGAAGAAGAAGAGGAGACATCCATGTTTGAAATTTTTTATTCATATGGTTCTAATTAATGGGTTAAATAATGAATGATACACAGTGTATAAAGTTACCGCTTAAACCACCCAATGACAAGTCGACTCTGCAAATACCCTGACAATTATTTCAATAAACTTCTGCATTTGTATTGAAAGTTCAATAATAAAACCTTTTTTGTTATAGAACTTTTTGACCATACTTTTTGATCCTATGCCTTGTTTTCTTGTTCCTCTTATACATTTAAGATTTACTACTCGTATATATGTATTAAAAAGGTTTTTTGAAGAGGACATTACTGCAGTCTGTTTTCTCTCACAGTGTTTTCAGGAAACAGACTGACGGTGACTCGTAGGTCCTCAAGAAGCGTTTGGCGATTACGTCAATACGCGTGCGTGACCAAAACTAACGTCGCCATTCGTTATTATTCAAATATTATGACCGTTTAAAGATTACACAGTGGCTACTCGTGATAGAAAGGATAAAATGTTTTGAATTTATGTTTTTATTTTTCGTGGTATTTCACAATATTAGTCTACAGGGCCCATATCGCTCACTCCTTTCAAGAACGTCATAAATCAAAAATCGTCGTAGGAAAAGCAGATAGAAGAAATAATAATTACAATTTTTAAGCGCTCTTTCGTGCCCAAGTTTCGAGTAAATAGTAATCTGTTTTTTTTTTTAAATACATAATTGTTTTATATTTTTACGCAACATTTTACAAATTATTAACATGTACGTATAAAATATTATTAAATTATTTTGTCATTTAAAAATAAAACAATTAAATCAATAAATCAGAATGTATTAAAAAAAAGGCACGCCACTGACCCTTTTATCCCCCACCTCTTGTAATGACCTTTGGTAAGGAATAAATTAATATAATAATAAATCATATCCTTGTCGTGTCCTGGCATACAGATGAAGGATTGCCGTACATTCCGTCCTCAATGGCGTCTCGTAGCGACTCTATAAGAGACGACAGTTACACGGCCTACTGACTGATAAATACATAGAACCTAATCGCGCGACATTTGACAGTTATTGTCCCACTGCCAGTATTAGTCGCCTAATTTTATTATATCTCTGCCCTTTTGCTATAAATTATTGAAGCGTCTCCACGGCTAGCACTGAATGGGAGAGTCCCTAATTAGAGAAATGAATCATTCAACTTTTAACGTTTGTAATATCATAGGGCTTTTTCAACGATTCATTTTTCATTTAAATTTCACTTGGTAAATATCTTTTTTTTGCTCTTTATGTGATTTATTCGTTGTGAGAGGTGCTCGTTATGAGAGGTTCCACTGTAATTATGTAATATGACCCTGGTACCTGAAGCGCAAGGCTGATTCAATTCAATTCAATTTATTTAAAAAAATAATATATACATTACAAACAAACATTTAAGGCGTAAACATTAAAAATCACCTTCCCTTGATGTACACTGATCACCTTCCCTTCATGTATTTAACGATCAAGATAACACTGCTTCTATACGATGCAGTGCCCTATGCACCATTGGGTACGCCAAGGGTTAGAAGAATACAAATACTGTATTAATATGACTAAGTCTTTATTTTATTATTATTAACATTTCGTAGTCGTACAGGAGAAAGTGGTGACCAACTTAACAAAACGTAAAATGTTCAGAAGGGTCATTTAAGTCACTTTTGCTTGGCAAGAAAATAAACATGAATGCAGTTAGTCATTTTTAACAAGTCAATATATTATACTTCCAAGATTAAAATAGCTTTGGGATGTTTTTCAGGGCAATATTAAGCTATTCAGATATCAAATAGTTATAATCTTGTCACTTTACTTGGTCACTTTCTCCTGTATGACTACGATTTAAAAAATCATGTTTCAGAGAAAATCGGTGTTTAAAAAAAAGAGACTTTTAACCGTCGTACTAATGGGTGGCCCAAAATAGATGGGCGCTACTTAAAACTTAAAATACATGAGAAATTGAGAAATGCGCTTCGGTGACGTCCGCGGGGAAAAATAAATTTGTTAAAAAGGAATGCGTCCTAATGAAACCGTAAATCGTACGAATTCGAGGGGAGTATCTTGTTCAATGTATTTCGGTGCACACCCATTACTCACGTTGCGTAATGTAGGGTGAAACCTCGCTATTCGTACACGACAATTGGCTATAATTATTTGTGAGGGATAAATAAAGGATTCAACCGTATATATGTCAATGCCCGCCTCCGTAGTGTAGTGGAACGAATAGGTGAGGAACGAACGGTAAAACGAATATATGAGACGATTGTAGTTGAAAATGGAAGCATTACAAAGCTGAGGAAAACTTGACATGATCAAGTATCTCATATACTTGTCAGATCATGACTCGGAATAATCTACGGGTATTTATGAGGAAGTGCATGGATGTGGAAGAGGCGAATAATCTTTGCGATGACAGAGTGGCGAAGCGTTCTATTCTCTCTGCCTACCACTGAGATAACGCGGCGTTATGGTTAGTTATTTCATTAAATAGATGCAAACTTTGTTAATTTTTTTTCTGCTTTTAAACAATTAATCGACAAGGCAATCAATTAATAACCGAATTAAATATTGACTTCTTTGAAAGCAGTTGAAGCTTATCAAACAAATCAGTGCACAAATTTCATTGCGTATTTCTAGCTTTTCAATATATTTGACAATTTGACCTCAAAAACTTTTTAAAAAACTCAAAAGCTGAAAATAAATAAAGCGAGAAGGTGTAACGAATACAAATCGGATAACCAAAAATAAACAATATCTAAATTAACGACCTCCGCCTCCATAGTGTAGTGGTTAGCGCGCTAGACTACCATGCTTGAGGTCCCGGGTTAGATTCCCAAGAGGGTCAAAATAAATATAAGTGATTTTTCAGTCTAATATGGTATTTATATAATATGACCCTGGACTGGTACCTGAAGCGGAAGGCTGATCACCTTTCCTTCGTGTATTTAACGATCAAGATCTATACGATGCAGTGCCCTATGCACCATTGGGGTGCGGATTAGCGTTAGAAGAAGAAGAAATTAACGACAAATGTGCTTTTGAAGAGCATTCCTTGCCCCAACATCAAATATTCAGTCAAGGAATGATAAATTAAATTTGCAATAGGTCACTGTTTATCCTATCCAGAGCTTTGTTCGTTCTAATTTGACCCTTAATGACCACTCAATGGAATGGCGCCACATACAATCGATGTGTCCTATTTTCCGATCACCAGACACAAGGGTGAACTGCAATAGTACTTTTTGATATTTATTATTAAGATAAGTTGAACTAGAAATGATTAAGCAAAGTTCTTGTTTGGCAAGATAAAAAAAGGAAAATATTAGAAAAAAATGTAAGTCTGGGTTAGAGATAATAAGTGTGGAGCGAATAGACAACGAGAGAATGACTAAGAAAGTATATTAATAAATCGCTCACTCCTTTCAACAACGTCAACATCAAAATATCAAAATAATAATTTTCAGTTGCGCGTGTTTTCGGAATGCCCAAAAAATGTACTATATCCCAGGAAAAGCGTCATATTTTTAACTTAATATTTACCCGCTACAGGGTAAAAAGTGTTGTTTTTGCATTTTGAAGGAAAGGCATTGTTTAATTATTATTTTTAAATAAACTGAATATTTTTCAAATGGAGAAAAAACATTCAGGTTTTACCTAAAAAGATCTGTTGCTCACTAAAAAGTTTAATAAGTGGCTTGATATTTATTTTTATAACATTTTATTATTTTTTTAAACTTTAAAATCGATCTCCTGAAAAATCTTTTTTTTTTAAATATGACGTTGTTGAAAGGAGTGAGCGAAATGTGAGGAGAACAGAACGAGGTCGGTCAAAAAATACTTGGTACGACCAGATCAAGGAGAACCTAAAATCTGGTAGTGTAAAAAGTTTACGTATCCGTGGGGCATGTATGACTAGATGTGAAGGACTAGATCTTTTAAAAAAAACATATTAAGTCAATTTCCAAGAACAGTGCTTACGCTCACAATGTTATTATTTAATCAATGTTTCTTTTTTTAGGTTACATAATCTAATTAAAATATAAATTGTATCAGGTCTAGTCAGGAAGGAATAATACGAATTCAATCCCACGACTCGATCAAATAAGATGTTCATACGGTTTAATCTACTAGTACCTACGCATACACCGATTGAATTGATTTTAAAAATTATTATAATATCAATTCGCATGGGTGGGTGTCTACCATTAGTCCAGCATACTTACTCGTACATTGAAATTGGAACTCGACTGAAGAAAATAATAGTGACGTTATTTAGTATTTTAGTAATAAATGAACGAAGAATCTCCCATGCATTAATGAAAGTACTATTTAAATATATATATATGTATGTGTATATATATATATATATATATATATATATATATATATATATATATATATATATATTTATATATACATATATATATATATATATATATATATATATATATATATATATATATATATATATATATATATATATATATATATATATATATATATATATATATATATATATATATATATTTATATACATATATATATATATATATATATATATATATATATATATATATATATATATATATATATATATAGAAAAACACATTTCAATTTCCCAATTAATGAAAGTACTATTTAAATATATATATATGTATGTGTATATATATATATATATATATATATATATATATATATATATATATTTATATATACATATATATATATATATATATATATATATATATATATATATATATATATATATATATATATATATATATATATATATATATATATATATATATATATATATATATATTTATATACATATATATATATATATATATATATATATATATATATATATATATATATATATATATATATATATATATATATATATATATATATATATATATAGAAAAACACATTTCAATTTCCCATTTTCAACACAAAATTCGTTGTACACATCGGTGGTTGAAATTTTTTTTAGTTAATTATTTTTTAGTTTTTAGTTAACAAATTATCTCAAATTTGTGTAAAGTGATCACTTAAACCAGCCTATGACGGTCGTCAGCCCCGTAAATGCCCAGACTTCCATATTCTTCTTCATCTTTGATGAGATGTCAAAAAATTAATTAAATTGATTATTATTTATGTATATCGGATGGCTAATCACCTTTCCTTCATGTGTTGACGATCAAGATAACACTGTGTTTCTATGTTGTAGTGCCCTATACACCATTGGGGTGCGGATATAAGGGTTTGAAGAAGAACAAATATTTATAACAACTGTCTTTCAACTGTTATTACCTATTGTTTGTATGAATGATCTTATTGGTTGGTATGAATTATAAGTATTTATTGACTTGGCGTTTAATTTGTAGAACTCCATTTTAATTTATGTATTAATTTTAAAACAAGGCGAAACAATTGTCACAATATAATTTTTTATGTGTTTTTTGTTAATAAAATACAACTTAGTAGACTCAAAAAATCTGTGTTTGATTTAAAATTAATACATGAATTATAAGTCATTTTACGACAAATGTCGGCTAAGAATCGTCAAACTTTTGGCCCTTGATATGAAAATTTAAACCATTTGGTGGTTAAAAAGGTATGCAATTTACGATAAACGTTTCTCCAATCATTACGTATTATTATGCAGTCAGATTGCAGCTCGCTTGCAGTGATACATGTGTGTGGTGTGTAGAGTCGGTGCCCGGTACTTTATGCCTTGAGGTGTTTTGTAGTATTGTACACATACACTCTGTATGGGAACCAGGTGTGACCAACTGCCGATCGCGTACTCTGCTGGTTTTTTCTTCCGTAAAAATTGAAAGAAACTAGAAATAATCTAAATTGACTTATTTTCATTAAAATTCACTTTTTTAAATTATTTTTCTATCTAAAGACTGCCTTTGCCTTTTCTTAATAATTAATATTGTAATTTAAAAATAAACTTTTTCTTCTAATAATAAATAAATATTTTATTGTTTATTATTGAAATGCTTTATTTTTTCATAATTTCATAAATCATGATTTCATTATTTCATTAGTCATGCTTTCATTAATCGAACGATTAAGAAGGTACTCGAAATCACACAATCAGTTAGCGATCGGCTGCGCGATAAGCCAGACGTGTCTCCTTAAAATCATGTTTTCAGGCGTTTCTCAGTATGTAAAAATAATCTGGGTCTTGCATACAAATAAAAGATCTCTGCTAAATAAAAGCTTTTCTCAATCTAACATAGATGGCCGTTGTGAACTCATGTGTACTGTGTCATAAGACTAGAAAATTTGAGTAGTGTGGTTGTCAATCATGAGTATAATGGTGAATTTTGCTCGCGTGTAAAGTGATCACTTAACCAGGCCATGATAGGTGATAAGCCTTGTAAATACCCAAACATCCATATTCGTAAAAAAAATACATATATATATTTAAAAAAAATATTATGTATATTTTATAGTAAATCATAGTTAAAGCTTAATTATTTAAGCTAATTATTTCAGAATTAATTGACACACTTAATAAATACTTAATTAGTGTTTGTCAATCATGGGTAGAATGGTGAATGTTGCAAGTGTGTAAAGTGATGTAGACACACTTAAAATGTTGTATATTAAAAATAAATGTTTGACGTTGTCGACTGCAGGTTGGTCACCCCTGCCAGTTTATACCACACTACATATTATGCTGTGCATACTGTAAAACTGGTTTAAATGCACTTTGTTATTAAATGCAGAATGCCTTGTGAGTGTTCCCATCGCCTCTTGCTGTACCCGTTGCTCATTTCTCTACCAGAGATCAAGTGCAAGGAGAAAATACTCTGCGCTCTCAAATATGATAATTATGTTGGTATATTCACAATATTTTTCAATCAGTGTGTCCAAATCTTTGTTTACAAATCTGGGTTTGTTCACTTAGGTGTTATTTATATGGACATCTCAACATAATGAAGAAGAATACGGAAGTCTGGGCATTAACAGGGCTTACGACCTGAAAATAATTTACATTAATATATGTACTCAAAAAGTGATCTAATACAAGTATTTTTTCTGTAGTTTTTTTTTAAATTTTCTTCATTTTCTTATGTCAACCGAAAACTTTAAAGTATGTATATGATTTCATATTAAAATCTCAACATGGATGAAGAAGATTATGAAAGTCTGCGTATTTACAGGGCTTGCAACCTGTTAACACGTTATTTTATAAGCGTTTTCTGCCTCGACCACGGCTCCGGTGTCCATACGAATATTGCAGCTTCGCGTGGAACACGGGAGTCGTGTTGAATAAAGATAAGAATTGGAATCCGAATCACACTTTTTTATGATTGTTTTATGATGTTTAAATATACAGTAGAATTTGATTTTGAACAAAGTTATGGGCTTACAAAAATTAGCGAATGTAAGTTTTGACAATATTTTATGCGCAGTGAACGTGTTAAATATATTTTCTCATTTGTTTATTTTAAATATGCTTCTTACCTTATGTTTTTCTCATTTATTTTTTTTTAAATGTGCTTCTTATGCCTATTTATTATACCTGTTTATTGTTTTTATATTTTGCCATGAATTAGTTTTGTTTTTTTTTTAAATCTTTTTTGTTACTTTATTATCTGTGTTCCAGCCTTGTTAACCTTAATCCCATGTCCCAAAATGAGAAATAGAAATTACTAATCGGGAATATTATATATATCGCTTAATTTTTTTCAAGAACGTCATAAATAAAAAAAAAGTATTTTCCAGGAGAACGTTTTTAAAGCATAAAAATATAACACAATGTATTAAAAATAAATATCAAGCCACTTATTGAACTTTTTACTGTGAAACAGATCATTTTAGGTAAAACCTGAATATTTTTTCTCCATTTGAAATATATAAAGTATATTTAAAAAAAAATTAAACAATGCCTCTTCTTCAAAATGCAAAAACAACACTTTCTGCCCTGTAGCTGGTAAATATTAAGTTTAAAATATGCCGCTTTTGCTGGGATATAGTACATTTTATGGGCATTCCGAAAACATGCACAACTGAAAATTTACGATTTTTGATATATGACGTTGTTGAAAGGAGTGGGCGATGTGACCTCTACAGTGGTCTCCGGTGGAATGAATTCTGTGAATATCTCCATAAGGTACATTGGAACAAGTCCTGTGGTCTAGGCTTAAAAAATGTACCTAATTCATATCAAATATCGTATTTTTTAAGTAGCGTTTTAACGATTTCAGTGTATGATTGGCAGAACTTCTTTTATGTATTCGGTGAGATAAAAAAAATCACATCATCGGATCGTTCGTTCCGTAATCCAATCTCGATCAAAAGATAATCACGATTATTCACATTTCATTTTATCTCAGGTGATATCTTCCTGTTTTTTTTCTTCTTCTATTCTATTCTCATTCCACTCTCCTAACGGGACAACCAGACAACAGTCCGTCTTCTGTCGGCATCAGAAATTGACAGCCCGTCGAATCGGTTGCTCACATGACAATGATTGGAGAAGATTGGGATATTGAAGTCATCATATCACACAATTTCGTGGCCACTCCAATATATAGTATATATATATATATATATATATATATATATATATATATATATATATATATATATATATATATATATATATATATATATATATATATATATATATATATATATATATATATATATATATATATATATATATATATATATATATATATATATATATATATATATATATATATATATATATATATATATATATATATATATATATATATATATATATATATATATATATATATATATATATATATATATATATATATATATATATCCACCTCAAATAGACTTCTCCATCATCTACGTTGAGATGTGAATAAAAATCTTTTTAGTTGGTATTTCTCATCGCTTGTGATATTACGACCTGTATTAGGCTGATTTAAGCAGTCACTTTATACACGTGTTATATTTACCATTCTACCCATTATTGACAACCGCACTATATCCTTTAATTGACACGTTCTTTCATTTGTGAGTTTTCGACAGCATCTATGGTTGAGTCGAGTAAGCTTCACATGTGAATATGAGTTTTGCGGTACGATTCTCCTACTTTGGCGTTAAAAAAATAACCGGTTAAAATATATGGCAATAATAATTATTACAAAACGTGTTCCAGTAATTTATTTGCTCGCACTTGCGCAAACATTCGGAATGTATTTAACAAACTTGTTTTTTTTAGGTTAACGATTAGATGCAATTCGTTATGTTGCCATTGATTAAATATAGTTTATATGGTTAACGGCTTTTTGATAAGCAAAACGCATAATTTACAGGTATGTATACCATAGAAAATATATGCAAATCAGGGCCAAACAAATTCAGTCGGTTCTGTACCGAAAATGGTAGTAAACTCCCATTAAAGCTGAGATATCGAGCTTGTCTCAAAGGGTTCAAATCAGAATGCGCCCAGCCGCGGTCAGGGCTTATATATATTCAATGTTAGAATATTCAATGTTTTTTTTTAATCCTTACAATATATATATATATATATATATATATATATATATATATATATATATATATATATATATATATATATATATATATATATATATATATATATATATATATATATATATATATATATATGTATATATATGAGGTTAATTATATATATATATATTTATATAATTAACCTCATCACACCACTATACGTGTGAGTTCACTAGAGCCATCTATGATTAGATTGAAAAAACTTTTATTTAACAGAGATTTATTTCGATGTATGCAAGATCCTAACCGGATTATTGATTGGTAAACGCACGGAAACATGATTTTCAATTTTTTAAAGTAAAATATATAGATATTGTTACATATCTCCTATATGGAGTAACCCAGATTTGTGAACAAGTATTTGGACACACTTAAAACGTTGCTAATTTTTGTTTTTATTTATTATCCAATAAGTGATTATGCGTCATGACTAGGATGATAGATGATTGCAGTTGACAGCCTCTGCTCATAGCGATTGACCACTCATTCAGACGGAATCTAGGTTAAGCATTATTAGAGTACCTACCGTACGCACTTATTTAGGTACTTTATTATTATACCTTTGGTAGCTTTTATCGGATCTCCTTACATAGGCATATTACGAGTTATTAGCAAACAATTTTAGAACGATAATATTAATACATTACCGCCGAAGTGACTCTTAAGGCCCAGCATTCGCGAAGTCGCAACTTAATTTTCTCTAAATCCAGGTAACATTTTACGTAATTGTTTTTTCTTAAAACACCGTTTTTGCATTGAAAAAATAAGTTTTCCTTCGAAATAATTATATGGTTTTGAAAAGAAAAGAGTGGAGTGAAAAAGGAAAGGAGTTTTGAATAATAACTCGACACTGGCACTCGACACACCCAAAATGGGTGAAAAGCCATTAAAAAGAAGAGTTTGAAAAAAAAATATTCCATATACATATATTCTAAAAAACAAAAATTATCCAATATATGTACATTCTTTAAAAAATCACGCATAGCCGGGAACAATCAGTACGCGATCGGCTGCACGAAAAGCCACACGTGTTGTCAACGCATTTTTTTTTTTAAATGTATATTGGAATTTGGCGAATAAATATTTCTATCATTTTAAACTCTTTTATTCTCAAAACCATATTTGTGTATATATTTCAAAGAAAAACTCAATACACAAAAATGTGTTTTAAGAAGAAGAAAAACTATTAGGTACCTCAAATGTTTTTTTTAAACCCTTATCCGCACCCCAATGGTGCATAGGGCACTGCTTCATATAAACGCAGTGTTATCTCGATCGTTTACACATGAAGGAAAGGTAATCAGCCCTCCACTTCAGGTACCAGCCCAGGGTAATAATGAATAAATATTACAGTGAAAAAATCACTTATATTTATTTGACCCCCCCTGGGAATCGAACCCGGGACCTCCAGAACGGTGGCCGAGCATGCTGACCATTACACTACTGAGGCGGCAACTCAAATGTTACCTGGATTTAAAAGAAAATTAGGTTGCGATTCATCGTATATTGGGCCTTAACTCTTTTGCAATATCATCAACGATATGAACATAAAAAAACTGCATAAATGATACTTTTGATGGCATTTTTAAATTTTTCCAGAATCGATATTTTCTCCATTCTCTCACGCAGGTACGCGTTTTGCGCTGTGCGCCTGTAGTAAGGCAATCATAGTAACATCTACACTACGCCTGTTTGATACAAACCTCTTAACACATACGACACGTCCGCAACTGACTAACAGGCGAATCTTTGAAAATTTAAATTAACGGGACAAAATTTGAATTTACTATTCGAGAAGTATGTTTTCTAGGGATGGAAAGATTGATGAAGATATTGAAGGGGGAGTGAATGCTGAAAACAGAGTGAATGGTGCACTGAAATTTGCAAATAAAATGCCACAATGCAGTCCCGGTAATAACCCTAATGTGTGGAAGTGAAGCGTGGAGTTGATAAAAGAAACATGAAATTAAACTGAATGTAGTCGAAATGGGATCTCTTAGACGTATCTGCTAAACGATGTATGTTTTGAATGGCGAAATAAGGAAAGAATGCAAGAAAGCATTATTGATGAAATTAAGAAAAAAGTGTTGAGACTGTTTGGAGATGTGGAATGAATGAGTGAAGAAAGAACAGTTAAATAAATTTATGTGGAAAATGTAGTAAAATTAATGCAAGAAAATTTGGTATGATCTAGTATGTCAAATACTTGGACGTGGTCAGATCATGAGTCAGAATAATCTGCGGGTATGTATGAGGAGATACATGAATGTGGAAGAGGCAAATTGATTGGATTGGCGTTCTATTCTATCTGCCTACCCTACCTCTGCGCCGAAACGGCGTGATGGTTAGTTAAGTTTTGTGTAAATGAAATTAAATTTGAGTTATTTTCGTTTTTTTCAGGATGTGGTGGACCATCACTGGCAATTTCGGCAACATCCTCCCAATCGACTGGACCAAGTCCTTCTCCCGTAAGATGCACATGCCGGCGCTCAATCTCAGCGAGAGAAAGGTATTTTATTTTATATTTTTAGACGGGAGTTGTATTTTTTATTTACCTTGGTATTTATGTACGAGGTTTATAGATCAAATAGTGAGTTTTTGTTTCTTCTAGCTAAAAACATGTCGCTCACTCCTTTCAACAATGTTATATATCAAAAAACTAGATTTTTCAGGAGATCGTTTTTGAGGTTTAAAAATATAATAAAATGTTTTAAAAATAAATATTAACCCACTTATTGAACTTTTTACTGTACGACAGATCTTTTTAGGTTAAACCTGAATGTTTTTTCTCCATTTGAAAAATATTTAGCATATTTAAAAAAATAATAAAACAAAACCTTTTCTTCAAAATGCAAAAATAACACTTTCTGCCCTGTAGCGGGTAAATATTAAGTTAAAAATATGCTTTTGCTGGGATAAAGTACATTTTCTGGGCATTCCGAAAACACGCACAACTGAAAATTTTAATTTTTTAATTATGACATTGTTGAAAAGAGTGAGCGATGTGTTATTTTAATTTGTGTCGGGAACAGGAGGTATAATCTAGTGTGGTCCAATCAGGAACTTCTCAGCTTTTGCTCATTGCTGGGAGAAAACCACATAAAACCCCTCAGGAGAAGCCGGACTGTTCGGAAGCAGGCGTTCCCTTCCACTAAAAGAGGGTTCGGCATTTTATATTCTAGCTTGGTTTATGGTACCAATGTCCTTCACTATTTTTATCATGTATGATACCACCTCTCGTGAGAGTTCCTTATGAGCTATCACGGATCCGATATCAGATAGGTCCTCACCCAGGCTCCTGCAACGTGCCTGCAGCTGCATACAGAGAAAGGTATGCAATATGTGAACACTCAATTTAATGAAAAAAATATATATTAAAACTATTGAACATAACATGATGATGGGTGACGACGGGCACACTCCCTTATTCGCAAACTAATTGTCAGCGAATGATACTTTAAGAACGATGGAGAACACCTTCTGTCCAGTAGTAATCTTAACTGTACTGTTTGTACTGTAACTGTAACTACTACTACTACCATCACGTCATTTCCCTGCATGGTTTCTCTGCCTGAGAGGATGGAATGTCATACTCTTCTATACACTCCTGGCTTCTTCTACATCCATATATTAAGTCATACATGCTCTCCGATTTTGTAGACTTTTGACGCAACCAGATTTTAAATTTTGATTGAAATGGTCATTACAATTCTTCTTGGCCATCCTCGTTCTGTTGTTCTATTCACATGTGCTGTATATACTCTCTTGGTCATTCTTTCATCATCCATTCGCTCCACATGTCCAAAACCACCTCAAGGAACCTTTATTTATCATTTGAATTATCCTTAACCCAGACATTTCTTTCTAAAATTTTCATTTTTATCTTGTCAAACATCAATTTTCTACACATTCATATAAGGGATAACATTTCAATGGCTTTCACTCTAAATTCATCATAGAAGATTTGAAATTAGCAGACAAGTGTGGTGTTCCATCTTCTCTGCCTACCCCAGCAGACAACGGCGTGATAACAGCAGTAGTAGCTGTACTATAGAATTAGTAATTTGATTGTTTGCATAAATACATAGAAACGTTGTTCGATATAAACTGTAAATTATTATCCACATTGCTATTGAGCATATACATTGGTATATACTTGATGTGTTTGGACAGAGTAGGCGGGAGTATTAATATCAGGGCCAAACTAATTCCCCATGTGGTTTTAGTGACATGATAATGTCATATCACATTTCATTCTTCAACGAGTTCAGTGAACTCCTAGAACTGATCATGTTCTCAGTGATTTATTATTTATTAATACTCCAATATTCTCTTTACAACATCAATAATAAAACATATATTACAGCACTCCTAGTTTTAGATTAAAAACAAAAGTAATAATCTGGTGTGTTGAGGATAAATATATATATATATTTTTAAAAATGTATTAAGATGTTTCAGAAAATGTTTTCTGATAGATGAGGAACATATGGAAAAAATACACAATTTTATGCATAAAAAATGTTTGTATTTCAAAAGTTAAACTCGGCTGTCCAAACTTAAAACACAGTAAGGGAGATTTTTTGTAGTAGGTTTTTTGCATTTTTGGACTAAGTAGAATCTACTTAGTCCAAAAAAAAACCTACTACAAAAAAATGTCCCTTACTGTGTTTTGAGTTTGGACAGCCGAACTGTCATTGCACAATGTCGTCTGCCTCTGTGGTGTTATGGTTAGAATAGTTAGCGTGTTTAGCTACCGTGCTGGAGGTCTGGGTTCGATTCTCTGGGGGGGGGGGGGGAGTGAAAATAAATATACCCATACCTCGCTATACGGCATTTCGCTATAACGGCCCTCTTCAATTAAGGCATGTTTTCGATTTACGGCCTAAAATGTTTCGCTTTAACAGCAGCAAAAAAATCTACGTCGATATATCTGCATGTTGCCAATCTTGCGCAAGCGCAATCATCGAGATTGCATCGAGCACATTTTTTTCTTTTCGAGTAATGATGATACCAGTGATCTGCAGGTTACCATTTCTTCATCAACTTAAAAAATTATATATGTATACACATACACATATTTTATGTAACATGAAGTTGTTTCATTTTTGTTATTATAGATTATTGTTGGTTTTTGGAGTCTGTTATTATTTTATGTACAAATCTATGTACTTGTTATGTATGTATTTTTTTTATTTAAATGAAATAAAAAAGGTACAATGCATTTTGAATGATAAACCATGTTACATATTTAATAAATTTGGAACCGATCCCATTGAATTGGTATGAATTTGTATTAAAATAATTGATTCCTTATACGGCTTTTCGCTTTGCGGCCAAGTTTTGTGGAACGTATCTAGGCCGTAAAGCGAGGTATGGGTGTATTAGCGATTTAACACTCCTTATTTTATATTACCCTGGGCTGGGCACTTGAGAATGTTTCTAAAGGTTAGTTATTTTGGATTTGCAGGACGGTCACACACCAGAAGACGACTTGCTGAGCTCCGAGGACGAAGCCGTGGCAAGTGACCTGGACATGCACGCCCTCATACTGGGAGGACTACACCTCGACCACGAGTGTCCTGTGAAGACAGCTGATGAGGTATAAATCTACAGACCTTAAATACATTTTAAATTCAAGTACTTTCTTATAAGAATCAAATATTTTATTATTATTAATATTATTATTCTTATACAAAATTTTAAACAATATTTTAGACCAAGGGTGGCCAACCAGCGGCCCGCTGGCCGCATGCGGCTCTCCGGATGTCTGCATGTGGCCCGCGGAGCATTTCACACCTTTTTTCTTTAAGTGTACATAAAACCACCAAAAGAAAATTCCATCGTGCGTAGTTTGTATCATATCCCATATATGGAAGTATCTCACTATCGTGACAATTTCCTCTATGGTGTATTCGTGTTAACAAGCAAACACAACATATTGCGAACTACTTTTAAATACACATTGATAAGAATACAAGCTGCTATAACTGAGTGCTAGAGCGACTCAAAGTCAAAATGCTATGTAAAAGCTAATTATACAGTAGCCATGATACATGATAGTCGAATGAAGCATATTAAATCTCAAACGAGAACAAGTATCACTGATGACCATTTGGATAACTGTTTGCATGTAGCAACAACATCAATCGTTAACGTATCGTACATTGATGCACTTAGTTCTGACAAACAAAATCAGACGTCTAACAATTTTTTTTTTTAAATTTTTAATGTTTTTTTATATTGTCTAACTCTTATCTTATTAATATAACGATTCACATTTTTGTCATATCTTCTTAAAAAAACAATATATTTCATGTTGTTTTGAATAATAAGAGAAATTTTGTTTTACGGCCCGGAAGAAATACGATTTCTAAAATTTGGCCCAGCTGCTGAAAATGTTGGCCACCCATGTTTTAGACTGTCCCTTGTTATTGCAAATGATAAATATTTATGCCCCAACCAGAAACACGAGAAACCGTCAAATATTTTACTGTAATAACAGCCGGACAATGTCTGGATTCAATACTCCCATTCACCGAATACAAAACCTCGGGAATGATTTCGCGGACCACACTGATATCGGGAACATGTCACTTGCTAACTAATAATTACAATACTTCAGGCTGATGTATAATTCCTTGTCTAATATGTTATATTAGACAAGGAATTATACATCAGCCTGAAGTATATTACTTAAAAGGAGATTATTTTTTTTATGCGACAATGATTACATGTGTTATATTTATTCGATGGCCGTAAATAAAGAAAAAAATAATTAACATGACACACACAGATGACTGTTTGTCCCCTTGACGTGTTTAGAGCTGCCCAAGACAAGGAAATTGTCCTTAATTACTCTCAAGTGACAGCTTCATTCTGCTAATGGCATGTCTTCTTCCATTTGCCCCTGAAAATTAGCTGAAATACATATTACATTATACCTTGATGTATTTTTTTCAGGTAATTCAAGAGATTGACGACATGATGCAGGACTCTTCTCCCAGCTGTGATGAGGAGATGACGGAGCACAATGAGGCATTGGAGAAGGGGAAAGAAGTTCTCAGTTCTCCGTTATATGAAGACAGTAAGTAGTAGTAGTATCTACTTATATATCACTATCCCACTCAACTCTTTATGGGGTTTGGAGTACAGTTTGTGACATCTTTGATATTGCTCAACGCGCATTTGGTAGCACACAGCGTGGGATCGAAATTCAAACCTCAAATTCCCTGGAATAATTATTGATATCATGATGATTTTTGTAAATGTACTAGTCAATTTTTCATACTACTGACATCTGTTGAAATAATCCCGAGAAAATGTATCCTTTCGTATACCTGATTAAATTATGCTGTTTTAATCTCAGCAGCCAATAGAACAACAAAAAAGAGGAACACCTAGGTGAAAAATTAGCTCAAACCAATTTTACCATAGGAAGTAGTAGATTGAAATGGAGTTATGGGAATTAGAAATTTTAGAAATACTAGATGGAAAACCTTTGTGTATTTAACCTTTCCGGGAGTACAAAAATTGATGTCCGACTTTGTCTGGGAAGAGGGTTCTTTTTACATGAATTTTTTTCTTCATTTTATTGACGTATTATGAAGATAGAAATTATGTTAAAATAATAAAAAAAAACCCTTTCGAAATATTTTTCAATTATGACGAAATTACAGATAAATATCCACAGATGTCATTGCCATACAAGTTACATCATACTAACTGACAGACGGACTTCGACTTTCATTAACGTCGATACTCCCGGACAGGTTAAGATCAATTTTAAAAGTATTTGGAACATTATTAGTTTTAACATTTAATAAAAACGTAAAAAATCTTAAAAACCAGAAAACATCATTATGCTTTGCAATCATACATTATTTCATTATCAGAAATAAAAAACCTTCATGGAAATAAAACATTCATAATCTTCATGGAAACTCTTCATTTCAAGGGTTAATTAAATAATCATCAAGAAAACACTACGCTGATGAAGAAGACAGAAGGATTCTGCTTAATCTATATCTTGTGACTCTGAGGATTGTTATCAGACCCGGTTCCGGTCCCGGTCAAGGATCGTTCTTCACCGGAAGCTGGCAATAGTCCTTCTATACTTACTGACAGCCTTCTTCTTGTGTCCAGTATTGAACAAAGGCCTCCCTCTTGGACTTCCACAGTTGTCTGTTGGACGCGACTCTCTTCCAGTGCAGGCCCGCCACTTCCCTAATGTCATCGGACCATCTTGTCTGGGACCTACCCACGCTTCTGCGTCCTGTTAGGTCTCCAGTCAAGCACCTTTTTCGTCCATCTATCTTCAGACATACGTGCCACATGACCTGCCCAGTTCCACTTTAGTTCAACGATTCTTTGAGCCACATCTGTTCCCTTGGTCTTTTACCTTATCCAAACATTCGTTTTGCGTCCTTCTATAATCGATGCTTAATTTTCAGAGTTGAAAACCCTCTCGGTAGCCCAGCTGAATGAGTTGTACCTGGAGCTGGAGGTGCTGATTCGCGAGTTCTCCGAGACTCTGATCTCGGAGCTCGCGCTGCGCGACGAGCTGGAGTACGAGAAGGAGCTGAAGAATACCTTCATCTCGCTGCTGCTGGCCGTCCAGAACAAGCGCCGGCAGTACCACGTCGAGAAGAAGAGGACCAACAAGAACAACAATGTGGGGAAACCTAATCCGGGAAGCGACCCTAAGGTGCTTTAATACTATTACTAGTATAATAACTATAACTTCAACATAAAAATCCATAGTAATTATTGTAATATTTTGTGTCTTATTTGGTGTCTTATTTAGAAAATATGACAAGACAAATAAATCAGCTATGTGACAAATCTTGATTGATGCAAGGTTTTGAATCCATTGGATATATTATACTGTTTTTAGGGATCAATCCTATTAATTTATTATTAACTATACACATTTACTATCATTTTCAAGACATATATCGTTCACTCCTTCAAGAACGTCATAAATCAAAAAAACTTGATTTTTCAGGAGAACGTTTTTAAAGTTTAAAAATATAAAACAATGTATTAAAAATAAATATCAAGCTACTTATTGAACGTTATACTGTGCAACAGATCTTTTAAGGTTAAACCTGAAGGTCTTTTTTCCATTTAAAAAATATTTAGTATATTTAAAAAAATAATTAAACAATACCTTTTCTTCAAAATGCAAAAACAACACTTTCTCCCCTGTAGCGGGTAAATATTAAGTTAAAAATATGCCTCTTTTTCTGGGATATAGTACATTTTCTGTGCATTCCGAAAACATGCACAACTGAAAATTGACTATTTTTGATTTATAATGTTCTTGAAAGGAGTGAGTGATATCTGGTATCGTTTATCCACTCCCTTATCCAAACTCGTTTCTTTTTATATAAAGATATCTAACATATGTGTGAACTGTTTTAATAGGGGATTGGAAACATTTCTCAACAAATAATTGACTCGCATCAAACTTGACATTTTCGAGAACTCCTTTTCCTCACTGACTTTCATAGCGCGCTTTGCACCGTAAAATAAAAACCTTGGCTGATGACTATGTGTAAATAGCGTAGTTAGTTCTCGGCACCAGTACTGACGTCAGTAACTGACTCAATGTAAATCCGCCTTTACATCAAATTGTCCCAAATATCCATCAGACCTTTGTCTTCTTCTTTTTGTAGATCCTAGGAATCTGTTAGTGCCTCCGCATGTCGCTCTTGGGATGTTGGGAAGCTGTCTTTCCATCTTTTCGGAGGTCTGCCTGGGGTTCTGCGTCCTTCAGGGTTACTGTCTTCTCTGTCTTCAGGAAGTCTGTCTTCTGGCATTCTGTTTATATCGTCCCCACCTCACGATATCTACGGATGCCGGTATTTCTTACTCGGTCTCGCAATGTGTTTCCGTTTATGGATCGGAGAGTCTTCATCTCGGAGGTTCAAAGTAGAGATTTTGTTCTGGAAGTATCTGCTCTTGCCTCAATGCCATAAGTGGCTATTGGTCAAACACATGTTTTTTATATTTGGGTGACCTTTGTATATTGTGTAAACGATGTCTTAAGTGATGGCTTTTTTTTATCATATCTACTTAAGTTATCACTTTTTTTGTCCACATTTTAAAGTTAATTTTTTTAATTTTCAGTACCTGACAACTGTCATCCCCTACCACCTCGACAGTGGACCACCAGACAATCAGGCCCTGCAGGTTCTCATCAAAAGTTAGTATCGAAAATATAATGAAAAGCTTTTTTTAAACAATTAATATATAAAAAATATTCATACTTTTAACAATAATTTGTCAATTTTATAGTGGTAGCTAACTTGGTTTTCTTTTTTTTTAGTTCTGAAGGCGATTAACGAAGATAGTCCGACAGTTCCAACTCTTCTCACGGATTACATCCTGAAAGTACTTTGTCCTACATAAGTAATCCAACTTAATTATAGTTTCAATCGCCACACTTTCAACATTCATTTTCTTAACAAATATCACTTGAAAGTTCCATTTTTCACGTAAAATATTGTACGCTTCGTTATATCCTACTGTTTAGTAGAATTATTCAAATAAAAATATGTCCCTTCTTGATATTTTAAAATTACAGTAACATTTAGGCATGATGGACAAAAAGTTAAAAATTTTCATTTCTCTCTTGTACCGGCCGATTTCATTCATTAAACGCATTATCCTAGACTTTAATATTGTAAGTAGAGGCGTGACGGATGTCGATTCAAATAACCCTTGTTCAGGCAACTACATGATTTTAATTCATTTAAAAAAATAGTGACTTACAATTGCTACAGTGTGCAGCTGACGAAAAACTTCTGGTTTCTGATTTTATTTTTGTTATTTAAAAAAAAAATGGTATCTCTTGTATGCCTTTTCTCGAAAATCCGTTGCATCTGCTTTATAAATGTTTTGAATTATTTTTCTCAAGCCTAGCTAAGGTGTACAAGAATGATTTATGTATTTAGATTATAATAGCCATAATGATATACATACATATATATATTAAAAAAACATTCTTCTCTCTGTAGTGATAATGTATGTATCTATAAGGTGACATAAAGCAGAATTCATCAAACAAAAATAAAATGGAAATGATTTTATCAAACTTATAGTATATTCAATAATTTCATTAAATCCTTCTTACTTTGTATGTTTTCTCAAATCATGTTGGTAAATCATTCATATATGATATGCTTTTCAAATTGTTTCGTTGAATCATTCACATTCCTTGCATTTTATAAAATCATATTGTTGAATCATTCACATTCTCTTTTATTAAGAACTTCATATTTGTTTAATTTATTTCATGCTTTTACAAATCACTTTATTGAATCATTGATATTCTTGCATTTTATAAAATCATCCACATCCCATTTGTTTTACAAATCATTTTGTTAAATCACGCATATAATGTTTTGTAACATTGTTTTCATTATTTTGTATGTGTAATTCTGCTTTCACTCACATTATACAATAAGATATTAAAGAACAAACTTGAATAAATATTGAATGTGAATTTGTAGCTGGCGTTGAATGCAAAAATTTAGCTAAAATGGAAGTGATAGGAATGATTACGATCTAATATTTTTATATATTTATAATCGTAAGATTTGTTTGAATTTTTTTGTAACTGTCACAAAAATTTGTGTGTATGTACATTTTCATTTGTATCTATATTTTTAAGCGACAATTTCTTTTGAATTTTTGTAAATATTATAATTATTACCTTTGCTTTAGTGTACAATTGTGTATAGCTACTCTTCTATTAATAAGTCATTAAAATATATGTTTGGTGATGAATAAGGTCATATATCAATTTTAGCAACTTTTCAGATACAAAAATATATTTAACGAAAATTGGGTATGGTCGAATTTTGTCATGGGTAAATGCCATTGTGTTGAAATCACTACTTATTGTTTAAAGGTATTCATATAATCTAGAGTACTTAGTACACATCAGGCACACAATTTTCATCATTAGCTATGAAGAAATCTAATATTATATACTCTAATTTCATACTTTTATCGGGAGGTTATTTGCCCTTAAAACTATAATAATTCTTGCTATCAATTCATGTCGTTTTGCAGCTAAATCGATTTTAAATGGTGTCTACTTGATTTTTTACTAAAATATATTTTTTTCAAATGACAAAATTGACACACGCCCTTATCCCTATCATGCAGAGATACAATGTTTTTGTTTTTAAAATGTTTCAAGAATAAGATAACAAAAATTAAATTTTCCAATCAAAATGCATTAAATTGAATTCATTCAAGATTATAACGTATTTATAAAATGTTCAGTACGAATTATCTTCTGTACATTTTTTATTAAATATAAAAAAAAACTTTTGCAGAGGTTTTTTCTAAGTTGTAAATGTTTTATTGCATTGTGATTGATTAAGATTAGGAATCTACTCATTTCGTAAACATAAAATTATATATTTGTATAAATTTGACACTGCCATTTTGTATTTTGTTAGTTTTTCTTTAGTTGTATTTGTGAACTCGTTAAAAATCAGCATTGATTATTTTTATAGATTCATTAATATCCAGTGTGTCCTTGGATTGTAAAAATTGGGAGAATTGTTACAAATTTATCATTTATGTAAACCAAAGGTTTGCTAACAATGTTTGTTGATTATTTTAAAATATGGGGAATTTAGTGAATCTTGAAGCCAGTTTTTAAAAAATGATACAAAAACATGTATTATGAATTCTCTCGGGTAAATTATTATAGCTCAGGATCCATGAACTAAAAAAATGGCACAGCAAACGTGTGTTTCAAACAAAAAAACCATTTCATTAATTGATTCGGCAGTCACTTTGTGGTAAAATCTATCCATTTTTAATTAATGTTTTACTTAGTAAATACCACTATTAATAGTGGTATTTAGTAATAGTGGTATTTACTAAGTAAAACATTAATCAAAAAAACCATAGCAAAGAATGTTCTTTCAAGATAACGACTTGTTTTATTCAACGATTTTTTCAGATATTTTACAAAACAAATTAAAGTATCTATCTATGTCAAGGAGCATTCCGTTAATTGCCTATTGTGTATTTACTCTACTGTTAAAAATACAGTTAACATATGCATATATAGTAAAAATAACACTTGTAATATGTAATCATTTTGATTATCATCTTTTGCATCTACGAACAACATTAGATGGAAAAATTCTAGTTTATGAAAAATTATAGGTACATAATATGGCTTAACATTTGTTGGATACATACATTTGCTATGTTTTTTTGGTTTCATTGGGGGGAAAAAAATTATTGTTAAACAATTTTCATGAATATTCCTAAACGTTTGAATCGGTTAAAAAAACAAGATTTTTCTTGAAGACAAAAACAATTTTTAAATATGTTTTCATAATAAAATATTCTAGTGTAATGTTTGGCAAAAGAGATGTTTACGAAATGAATAAATTCAAATAGTATATATTTTACATACATATGTAAGAAGAATGCTTAGTGAATGTGAGCTATTTATGCTAAGGTTAAGAATTACTAAATGTGACATCGTAATTACGCATTTATATATGTAATACTTTATGAATTAATTTTTAGAAGCTTAGCTGTCAAAGTTCGTTGCCTTTTTTGTAAATGTGTGGCGAATATGTAATATGAATCTAGTCTTACATGATAATTTTGTCACTTAGTGTACCTTAATGTTAACTTACCAATATGATACTTGCGTAGTTATTATAATTATTCTATTTCCTGTCATAGCGGAACTTCCGACAACGTTCAAACGCATATTCCTGGAATAAACTAATTTGTTGAAACCGAAAAAATACTTGTTTCGAGATTGTAACTATCATCTTACTCGGGATCCAAATTTTATTGTTAAAATTATGAATATTTTTTACAATTTGAGAAGTGTATTGTCAAATCCTCTTATTTAGAAATACGGTTCTTTTTTTTTCATAAATAAATAATGGTAATATAACCGTTTATTATAATAATAAATGGAGGAAATCATTCGTAAAAGCAATAAATGTACATTAAATATATGTACTATTACAATCAAATATTCTAACAAAAAGCAATAATAATATGAATGCTTAAAAAATCTAAAAATTATAAGGTTACATTTGTTACCTTAGGACTCTTTATACGCTTTTAAACTCTAGAATGCTAGATTTTACTCCGCTATTCATATCAAGATTTCATGGATATCTCAAGATTGATGAAGATGTTTATTGGAATGGAATACAGAATTCAGGATATTCACAGGACATATATCATTCATCATTATCATTCATCATTATCATTCATCATTCATTCATCATTCATTCATCATTCATCATTCATTATTCATACATCATTCATTCATTTAATATTCATCATTCATCATTCTTCCCATGATTGACAACTAAGCTACTCAAATTTCGAAAAATTATATATACATTATAAGCGACAATACACATGTTTATTTTCAGTATTATAAACTTCAAAGGCAACATCTGTAGTCGAGATTAGTAAGTTAGCGGGAATCCTTCATTAATGCATCTTTTTCCTCTGGGAGATAATTCAGAAAAAAACTGCTCTCATTTTTCAATGATAATACATATTTGCATATTTCCATTTGTCATAATATTTGGCAATCATACAAGTGGTGGGCTAAATTGATTGGAAAAATACAAAATAAATTGTGCAAACTACCTTCTGATTTATTCTAGAACTGTCCTATTTTTTAGATAGTGCACGCCGCCCACCGTTCCGATCCGATGGCAACAGTAAATATTGAAATCACATGCATCATATGTATTCTCTACCTTTTATATGTACCCAAGTGGTGCACAAGTCACCAAATCCTTAAATAGTCGCAACTTAGCGGAATTGACTATATTTATGTATAAATTAGTTTGTGATGTCCTGTTTCTTTCAGAGCAGAGATTCGATAAATTTGAATAAAAGAAATTGACATTTGCCATTCCACTGAAAGAATGAGTTTTGAAAAAAAACACTCCCATTTTGCCTCTAGAGGTATTAAATATTGAAATGTAATAATAGTTTTAGCATTATATCATTACCCATTCTTCCATTGGACAGACAATATTCAAAAAGTATATATTAAAAAACCATTTTTAAATATGAATTTATACATACATAATAACTATTCAAATATTCCATAAATTTGTATCTTTGTATTTCTGAAGATTTTTTTAACTAGGCGAATTGATACACAATTTTTATTTGTTATTGTGTTATTTTCTTTTATTATCGATAGCTTACATTACGTTTAAAAACACAAGTTTTAATGTAACCAAATGGTTGATAATGGGAAAGATTGGCAACACTTGCATATAGACGGCAAATATTGTCATTGAATGTGAAAAACAAAGTTTTTTTTTAAAATTTGCCTTAGTTCAAAATTTCACAAAACCATGTATGAATTTATGGATTGACAAACACATCAGCTTTGCTGCATTATTATTTTTATTTGTATACATTAAGAATCAAGCGAAAATAAGCATTATGTATAATATCTAGGAATGGTTAACAGGTTGAAAGTGCCCAGGCATTAATCACAATGCCTGAGTATTATGCGTAATGGCCCATTTATCATCTGGTCCATAATGTATACATTTGAATTTTGCTATTACGAACACTTAGTTTGTAAATGATGCATACTTATTAGTACTTTTAAGGAAGAGTAAATCCGTGAAGATGTATTTACATATTGTCAAGCAGCTCTGTTCCATGTTTCCATCTTGCCTCTAGAATTAAGGAGATGTGGGGGAGTTAGGGTAAAGTGCACACGCGCAACGGGTGTATCGGTCACTTCACAGCTGAATTCCCTAAACTTGTACGTTAAGATTGTCTATACATTAAATTATTATCCCTGTAAATGCAACAACTTGCTGTTTATAAAAATAAATATGCTGCTCTGAGAAAATTATTTTAAATTTATTTCATTATCACAACACTCCTTATCCTTTCTTAAATTTTATTTATTTATTTTAAAACGCGCTTAACACGTTGTCGGCGGGACAAGGCATTTGCCGTTTTTCGCGGACTGTCTGTCAACTGCGGGACACGGCAAATGCCGTTTTTGTCGACTGTCGGTTATCGGCGGGAAACGGCAATATATGGGTTTGTTATCAGCGTGAAATAAAACGCGTTGAAGGGTAATCTGCTACCTGGGTGTTAGGCGATAGTCTGTTGACGTTATTTGAGATGTCTTGTCCAGATTGGCTAGTGTGTCGCTTGTAAAGGCATCCCCAGAAATCTAGAGTTTTTATGCGATCTCAATCTCAATCTCAATCTCAAGTTTAGTTTGAGCCATTTCACGTATTGGACTATTTTTCATACCGCTCGCACTGTTTTGTTTACTGTTTGGTGTGTTATTATTTGAATATATTAGCATTGTATAGGGAATGATACCTCGGAGGGGAAGACTATTTTTTATAGTTTACAATGCTTCTAAAATTGTGAAATACGGAATACTTAATTAAAAATTATGATTATAATTTATTTTTGATGATCAAATGTCATATATGATTTCTTTGAAAATTTCAATCGAAAATATTATTTGGTTTAGAAATTGTGTCAATTTTAAGAAAGTGATATATTTTTGCGCTAATCGCAAAAAACACCCGCTATAGGCTAGAGTCTATTGTTCGAAACGCCCGACTACAATGTGTTAAGATTGTCAGAAATGAACTAAGACTCTAAGAAGCATATCTGGCAAGTGTCTACGATACAGAATATGAAATGCTAGGATAAGGGAAATATGCGAGATCGAAGATGTCTTTAGGTGGGGAAGGCAACGAAGAAGACAGTGGTATGTGAGGAGAATGGACTGTACGGCCAACCATAAAGTAGACGACTCCCGGGCAGACCACCAAAGAGATGTATCGACAGCTGGGAATCGACATCGAAGGAGGCTAATCCCTCTTAAAAACAGGCCACAAGGCCTACACCAAGAAGAAGCTTTATTTATGGTTCGCAAACAATGAAAAAGACAACATGAAATGAAATATAGTGCTATATAATATGTTTACATGTTTTTCATCAATTAGATGAGAACCCATGACTTCTCCAGCTATCCCTTGATAACTTCCACAAGGGTCACAACCCTCAGTGATGATGAATAAGACGGAGAAGTAAAAAAGATGAGAACACAACAAACTCACAGAAACAAGTAAAAGCACAGGTTAAATTTATATATTTAAAGAAAGAATAGAAATGTGTTCGTAAAAAAAGAGTTACGAAATAAAATAAAAAAGTAAATTAATAATATTAAGATATTATACGAAAATGAAGCATTGCTTGAAGGCCATTGATTGGTGATATAAACAGCTAATATGTAGCTGTTATTCCGTTTCAGTGTGGCAGTACGCTGTCTGAGAAGCGACAATACTTCATAGGACAGGTAGGTACCTACCCAATTCTTACAAGTGCCCCTAATTTAGTACTGCAACAAATTAATAATTTCACTCATCATAGATCAAAATTGGATATTTTTATTATGACATTTATGGTGGTACACATGACAAGCAGCCATTTGTTGTGTCTCTTATGTTTAAAAAAAGTGCAACTCCATATTATGCAACATACCACACATTCTGTGTGACTTTTGACTTCTTCCTCTTATAAGCAAGTGCAGGATTGATAAAGCTGGGAAAGGAAGGAAATGTTAAAATATAAATAATTTTTATTTAAAATAAAACCACGAACTAAAAAATTATGTTTTCTTTTTATTACTTAAAATGATTGACTTTATGGCAACAACATTTGGAAGACATTTTTCAGACTTTATAAGTTTTTTGATATTAACCATTCTCTTAAAATTCACCGTTTTATATTCATAGAATATAAATAATATGTATCTTAGATAAAATAAAAATGGTATAATAAAAATGTATAAAGCTTCACTGGTTATAATATATTTCATACAAAATTAATTACTCTTTATATGATAAAACTGTAAGAAAATACATTTTAGGAAGTTATTTTTAAAATTCGGCAAAATCAATGCAAAATCATTTTCAATAAAAACTAAATATGGAAATAATTTGCAAAGTAGCAAAATCCGGAGAGATGAACTCTTACACCTATCCAAACATAAAATTAGTTTATAATAAAACCATAAAACGCATTGATAAATAAAGTATTTAAAAAATTCATTTTCAATTCTCACATAATTCTCCTCTGTGATGATTTTTATAGATTTTACCTTACACTACATAGTTTTGGTGTTGTTAGAGGTTAGGTATTAAATCAAAAACCAAAGTAGTATTTTGGACATGCCAAGAGATTTCTTCGCTACCGTCACCATCATTTCATTTATAAAATAATTACTGCATTGTTGGCATAGCGACAGCGGCTTTAGCGTGACTGACGTCACTTTCCCTCCACAATTGCGTGACAGTCTTTGTCTCTAGGTAGAAATTGATTCCCTGTTTCCCGTAGAAGTGGGAATCTCCCAGGAAACTGCCTCTCGATCCCGTAAATGAAAACATCGGCAAGGGCACGGGAATGGGGACGTTGATGCCGACCTGGCCGACGTCAATCTGCTGCACAAACTTCCTGGCCGTAGCACCGTTGGTGGTGAAAATGGCCGTTCCGTTGCCGTACGGGTTCTTGTTGATGAGTTGGATGGCCTCGTCGATGGTGTCGACCGACAGGCAGATGAGGACGGGACCGAAGATCTCTTCCTTGTAACATTTCATGTTGGTGTAAACGTCCGTGAGGATTGTCGGCCCGACGAAGTTGCCTTTCTCGTAGTTTGGCACCACCACGTTTCGGCCGTCTAGGATTATTTTGGCTCCCTCATCAATGCCTGCAATAAACAATTGGTTCTGTCAATATTGATTCAAAATTTAATTGAACTAAATACATATTAGAGTATTTCAACCCCTGACTCAATACATATTTAGCTTTTTTTTAATAATTTTAACTTGGCTCACTCTCATGCCACGATTCTGATTACACCCCCAACTGTTTGTTCCATGGGCGATTTGCTTAAAACTAATTCTGCCAATTACCATAGACAACATAAAAATTAAATATCTTTATCCTTTTAAGTTGAATTGTCTTAAAAATTAGTACCAAAATTTTATGAAAAACTAATTACATATACAGTTGAGGGAAAAAACCATTCAAAATAAATTAGAAAATCAGTCTGACAAACAGAATATTAACTCGACTTGTAGCTACCTCTGCAGTGAATAAATTAGCAAGTTGGCTGCAGCACTAGAGGTCCCAGGTTCAACAGAGGGGGCTCAAAATGAATATAAATGATTTTTCACAATAATATTGATTTAATCAATTACCTCGATGACCTCGGACTGATACTCAAGTAGCAGAAACATTTGGACAATTATTTTCATGACATAAAAGTGGGATTCTCAAATATTTAAGAATATTTAATTAATGGTGACTACTAGAATATTTCTAGGCTCATTATTTCAATTAACTGGATGGTGGTATTACATCGAGTATTTCAAATTACCCGATTGAATGAGACTGTGAATCCTCTGCTTGGCTTGTGGGGAGATAACGGGTCCTACGTCAGTTCCGGGAACATGTCCGGCATTCACCTTCAGGGCCTGAGCCCGCTTCACTAGGTCCGGGATCCACTCCCGAGCCTCACCTGGAAAATGCACAAATGTAAATAATAGCGATTGTGAATAATTTATTTGGCAGCGGTACAAAGTTGTACTCGATGGTTGTTCACAGTCTATGGTGGCAGGTGTCTATGAAAATCTGTGCATAATAAATTTTGAATTAATCCAATTTCATTGATTTTTATGATATATGATGACAGGGATATATTATTTGTTGTTGTCGCGTCAATTTGTAAAAATTATGGTATTTTCAATTCATATCTGCTAATTTAGATTTCTTGCAAAAAAAACAATTGCAGATATTATTTTGTGCTACTACATTTAAAATTTGAAATCAATAAAAAAAAAAAAAATATTTCAAATGCAAAACTTACATAAAACATTGTTTTACATGTTTTGTTGGGCATTTTAATATTTATTATATGATAACTTTTTTGTATGAATCAGTCAAGTAACTATTGAGATAATCAACAAAATCTGACACCAAGGGCCTTCATCTTTGTTGTGTTATGTATAACAAATTTTTTTTTTAAGAGACAACTGGTTTTTTACTACGTTTGTTTTGCTACTTAAAGGTGGAGACTGACCGGAGCATTTCGTCGTAACATAACGTCGTAACATCGCTCGCGGCGAGCATCCGAAACTATGGATGGAGTGCTCGGCTCGGTGTACTGACTGCCTGATTGCTCGACGTGTTACATCACGACGAAATGCTCCGGTCAATCTCCACCTTAAAACACTACTGAGTACACCATATCTGTTGCTAGCGTATTGCGATTCAGTCCAACATTTTTATAAAATAATTCTTTGGCCTCCCGGAAAAACGTTCAGAAGGAAACTTAATTAACATATTATTGTCGGGCAGTTTATTCATTAACCTCGTCCCTAATTATATTTAGATAGTCTGCAGCCCAACCCTCAGTATACTAATCACAAGTAACCACAAACCCAATTCCGACCTGTACAATGTTTTTTAGTGCCTCTCGCGCTCTACCAAAAGTAAACAAATAGAACGCTTATAAGTCTCTACTAACAGTATGCAAGACGCTTTTAAGCATTTCCTACAAACAATTTGTTAATATGTGGATGGATATAGGGCATATACTAAAGAGGTAGGTATGCACACACTGATGCTGTGGGTGTCGGATAGATACAAAGATATCTGTGAAGTTGCGTATGTGGAGATCACAGTTAAGTGTGTAAGATTGCTCACCGACGAACACGGCGGTGCTGAGGGCCATACAGCGCTGTCCCGCAGCTCCGAAGGCGGCCCCCGCCAGCTGGTTGAGGGTATTCTCCTTGTTGGCGTCCGCCATGATGACACCGTGATTCTTGGCACCCATGTTAGACTGCACGCGCTTGCCTGAGGATGGCACAATATATAACGTACTTCTTACTTAGGCATAAAAACATAATCTGTAATTAGATTTAAGTATTGTATTGACATTTATTGGTGGAACTGCATTTTATATAATTAAAAAAACAAAAACTGTATAGTTTTTTCTACATAAATTTCATTTTACCAGCGACCAGGTGTCGGTTACGACGAAACCCGGTCGCTGGTCAAATAAAATTTATGTAGAAAAAACTATATGCAAACTTGTTATTTTAGTATTTAATCTATAATAATTGATATTTCTAACATGGAACATGAAAAAAACGCCGTTGAAATGCGTTCCCTGAGACGAATGTGTGGAAAATCATCGTTTATATGACAGAATTAAAAACCAAAATATTATAAAAGAATGTAAGGCTGAGCAAAATATAATTGAAAATATTTAGAAAAGTTCTTTAAAGTGGTATGAGCATGTGGAGCAAATGGATACCGAAAGAATGACTTAATGAAGAAATTATATTTGGCAAATGTGAATGGGAAAACAGAACGAGGACTGAAATAATATTTACCATTTTTGCTAGCTCTTTCGTAGATGTGTTTTCCCGCGTGGTCAGACCCAACAAAGGACACGGCCCGGATGTCCGGATTGTCACAGATAAAGTTTACAGCATCCTGAGCACCATGGATAACCTAAAAATATAAATTTACATTTAAATAATTGACTCGCCAGCAATTTTTTGATTTTTTTTGTTTCAACGAATTAAAGGGATTTAAAGATTAAAGATCAAAGCAATTTAAAGAATTAAATCATTAGTAATTAATTAGCAATTGAATAATTATTATGAAGAATTAATTAACCAAATAACTTGATTATTTTCATTTGATCAACTCGTTACTTACAATGTTACCTTAATGAATCAAAGGACAAAGCCATAAAACAAAATGTGTATTGCAACAAAATTTTCATCTTAAAATAGATGAAGAAGTTTACTCATACGGGAATTTGGAATACCACAAATTTATAACCGAGCTTATCCTCTGCTTAGTTACTCAACTTACAATTTTCAACCATATAGGTCTCTGTCTAAAATAAAGTTTGTATTGAAAACATGTAGTAATTCTGACACATTAAATATATACACAACTTCCGACATTTGAGTTTGTTATGGTTGACAATCATGGATAGAATAGTGAATACATATTACAGTATAATATTCACTATTCTATCCATGATCACTCAAACCAGTTAATGACAGGTTATAATGTATGACCATAGAATGACTCATCTCATTAGTTAAATACAGAATGTTGAGAAATTTAAAAAGATGTAGAATTATAGTGAGGAACTCAAAACCCAAATGACTACAGCAGTGTTGTATAATGAATTATTAATTTAATGATACATATATTTTGAAATGCAATTTTATGTGTTAAAATAGATTGGAGACATTTTACCCACATTGACTACGCCCTTCGGAGCACCCGCTTCGTTGAGCATATCCATGAGCATCATGGTGGCCCCTGGATCTCTCTCGGAGGGCTTGATGACCATGGTGTTACCTGTCACCATGGCCACGGGGAACATCCACAGGGGAATCATGGCCGGGAAGTTGAAGGGAGTGATGCCTGGAATCAAAAGTTTATTTATTTGAAAAAATGTTTTTAACAAACCGTTGATAGAAAGCGGGAGACGCTTACAAGCGTTCTATTTGCTTACTTTTGGCAGGGCATAAGAGACGCCAAAAAACATTGTACAGATTGGAATTGAGTTTGTGGTTACTTGTGATGAGTATTTAGCCACCTCGTGTGTGTGTGTGTTATCAAAACGGGGAGCCAGAATAGGATATTTAAAAAATGCTTACTTACAGTTTGTTTATTGATATAAATTCTTACACTTTAATTACTATTGATATTAATTATTATAATTTAATCTAATTGATTATGCAACTTTGAATTAAAATATGAAGCTAAATATACGTCCTTCAGAACTCAAGCGATGCAGGCGAATCTTGGTCTCCGCGCTTCGGTTGGCCGCTTTTGTTGAATCCGCTCGGGAATCTCCGTGGCGAATTCGTATAATTCAGTGTTGCCAACTTGGTAGTAGCAGTAGCTACCCGCCTATAAGTATACTGAGGGTCGGGCGGCAGACTATTTGAGATAATTAGGGTCAGGGTTGATGAAAAAACCGGCCAACAACAATGTGTTAACAAATAAAGTTAAAATTATTTAATGTTTATTATTTTATAATCGTAAGTCGTGTCAGGTTATGGTTAGTGTCGCAGACTCTTGAGTCGGAGTTTCTCAGCTCGAACCCAGTCTACCACAATTTGATACCTATTTCTAATAATGAGCCGCTTAGGCTCACATAAATACATAGTATGAAATTGAAGTATTTTTGCAAATAGTAAAAACACAAATATTTCTCTTTTTAAAAATAAAATTAAACATTTTTCAAAATTCAAGACTGATGAAACAGCTATATCTTTTGAACTAAATATTATATTCAAATGAAAATTTAGTTTCTTTGCATAAAAATGATTAATTTACTAAGTAATAAACATTTTCCTGCTTCTTTTTAGCTTACAAAATTGAATGCTGTTATTTTTAGATTAGGATATTTTATTCAAAATTTTCTTTATCTTTATAATAAAATGAAAGAACATCATTTTAAAAAAATTAAAAAGATATCCGGACAGAAACAGTATTCCAAAGTTACTAAACAAATTCAAAAACCAAATATCATAAACCATTTTTATTATCAACATTTGCCTTAAAGGTAGGTATAATTCGATTGCCCCGTAAGTTTTTATTATTCTTTTTACAATCCTCGTGTCTCCTAAATATAAAATTGTAAGAATCAGCTAATCAAAAGAAAAATAATGTATGTTTTGTGAAAGAGCCATGTGTATATTTTAATTTAACAATATCTTTGGATCTATAAATGTCACGATTTCTTCAAATCTCTAATTAAATTTCAACTCACCAGCAGTGACACCGAGCGGCACTTTGTATGAATATGTATCCATATCCTTGGCAATGTTTTGCATACATTCTCCCATCTGAAGTGAAGTCACACTGCAGCAGTGTTCAACCACCTCTGAAAATTTTATACATTAACTTAATAGAAAAAAGACTGATTAAATAAAACATTTCATTTGGATTATCTTTATTCTATTGTACTGGTGGCGTGAGAGAAAACGAGACAAAGAAAGAGATAACTATAAACCTAACATCTAAATTCAGACATGAAAACAAAAATGGAATTTTTGTGTCAATTTGACAGTAAAAAAATGGAGGGAAAAACAAGTAAATTAATTATGTAGGAAGAAATTTGAATAAAGAATTAAATTTCAAAATACAGTGTTGTCATACTTAAAATAAGTACCTACATATTTTAAGTACCCACTTTTGTATTGTATAGTTTCATGATTCACATTTTTATTATTATATTGATATATTTCATACATTGTAAATTCTATGTAATGCAATATAAAAACTTACGAAGTCCTCTGAGGACATCTCCTTCGGCATCAATAAGTGTTTTTCCCTGTTCCTTTGTAATGTTTTGTGCCAAGAGAGACATGTTATTCCTAATAATGTGTTGCAGCCTGAAATCCAAAAAACAAAACATATTTGTAACAAAATATTAAGTAACTTTACCATCATACCACTTCGCTGTAGGGATAGATGGATCATTGAACTCCTCTGCCTATACATCTCCTCAAACAAGTCCACTGTTTTTTTTCCAACTCTTATGTCATACTTTCATTTCTTTCAAAAACTATTTATACCGACTTCTCAACATCCATCAATAATAATATCAAAACTGTAAGAATAGTGATGGCATTAAAATATTTTTGAAAATAATATTTTTATAAAATAAACATAATTGGTACTGACTTCAGCATGACTTGTTGGCGAGTGAGGACTGAAGATTGGCTCCATGATTTATACGCCTCTTTAGCAGAATCCACTGCTGATTGCATCTCGTCTTGGGTGCATTTGGGTACTCTATGCATAACAAAAACAAGAATTAAAAAACTAGTAGACTTTCACTTTTGACACTTTAAGCAAATTGGTTACGAAAATATTGATTTACAAGAGACGTAGGTTGTTCATGAATAACCAGATCTTACTGATCTGTTTAGATATACTGACCAAGAGATGTGGATCCTAGTTTAGATTGAAACTCGTTCACGAACAAAAATGCGTCAAGAGCTGTGAACAAAGGTTCTTATCTAGCAAGACTTTCGGCTCATTGGTTAATATCAATACGTATAGATCCAGAATTGCATTAATTTATGTGTTTGTTTCTTTCTGTGTCTTTGCCTCCTGTTATTTAATTTTTCAATTCAAACCCTTATCCGCACCCCAATGGTGCATAGGGCACTGCATTATATAAACACGTTATCTTGATAGTAAGTAGTGTTATCTTGATAACACACGAAGGAAAGGTGATCAGCCCTCCGCTTCAGGTACCAGTCCAGGGTAATATTGAATAAGTATTAGAGTGAAAAAATCACTTATATTTATTTGGCCCCCCCTGGGAATCGAACCCGGGACCTCCAGAACGGTAGCCAAGCGTGCTGACCATTACACTACAGAAGCGGACTCCTATTATTAGACATGCGATATTTGTGGGTGTAATCAAATGACAATTGACACTTGATATAAACATTTATCATGGTACCTTAGCATTTAGTTAAATCTAAAATTAATCCATGGTGGTCAGGCGTGCTAACCAATATACTACGGGAGTATAATTACACATTATCACTAGCTTTTTGTTGATTTGGAAGATATTTCCACTTAGGTTTTAAAGAAAACAATTGAGGTACCGGGTGACAACTTCGTTGGTTGCTGGATCGTGAAGGTCAATCCATTCCTTTGCTTTAGACTCCACAAACTGTCCATTGATGAACATCTTTGTGGTAGGGGCAGAACTGGAGTACGGCCTGAGTACAACATTTGGTACCTAAAAGAGATTTGAGAAAAAACTAATTTTTATTTAGTGATCTGCAAAATATTAAAGATTAAAATCTATTGTATGTGAGAAATATCTCCTTCTTCTGGCGCCTATCCGCATCAGATTGATGAGGTGTTAGCTTGATCACTGAAGTATAAATAATTCTTCATAGTAAATTTGATAACTTTAAACCATATACATGACATTTGGGTATTTTTGACAAAAACTTTTTGTGGTTAAAATTATTTTTAAAAAATCAACACAAAACTAATTTTAAAATACAATCAATTATACTATCATTTCTAAATGTATGGTGTATTAAGTACATGCTAACAAATATTTTTAAAAAAATCATATAAGCCCTTGTGGTGTAAAGCCTTTTGTCTGTAAATTGGCCTATATTTTATAAATTCATAGGAAAAATATAAACATTTATGTAGTGAAAGAGACTTTGCTCAAATAATCAAATTGAAGACGACAGATAAGTTATTTAAATTTATTTTTAGGTCCGGTTTCGCATTTCAAATTCGAGTTAACATATTGAAGCGGTAAATCATTGATTTGCTTTTAAAGATAACTGTTGACATTTAGCTTTATTTGAGGATTTATATATATATATATATATATATATATATATATATATATATATATATATATATATATATATATATATATATATATATATATATATATATATATAATCCGTTAGGAGGAACCACTACACTACAAAGTCAGACAAAAGTATATAGGTAAACAAAAGTGTTACAAGCACCCTCTTAGACATTAGCATGATTTTTATATAAATATTATCTGTTATTAAACACATTTTGAATTTTTAAGTATCCCATGAAAATTCTGCCTATATATCAGCCACAATGATTCTGTCCTCATATATTTGTATAAGTTGAGTTAGGAGTCCCACACATGCTGTTATTGGGAAAGATTTTATAATTTTTTTTAGTATGTCTGTACGAATCCATAGTGTAGCAGTTATTAGTTGTTAGTTATAGCATGTTACTGCATACCGTTAAAATAAATGTAAAGTTATGTTTCACTCCGATATGTATTAAATATAGACTAAACTTTTATCTACAGTGCAGGACTGATCACCTTTCCTCCATACAACTTACGAATCAGGACTTCACTGTGTCAATCAATACTGTGCTCAATGCACCGTTGAATACAGGAAGATACCAGAGAAGAAAAAAATTGAGTAGGTAATATACTTTATTATTATTATATATACGAGTATATATATATATATATATATATATATATATATATATATATATATATATATATATATATATATATATATATATATATATATATATATATATATATATACACATACATACATACATACATACATACATACATACATACATACATACATACATACATACATACATACATACATACATACATACATACATACATACATACATACATACATACATACATACATACATACATACATACATACATACATACATACATACATACATACATACATACATACATACATACATACATACATACATACATACATACATACATACATACATACATACATACATACATACATACATACATACATACATACATACATACATACATACATACATACATACATACATACATACATACATACATACATACATACATACATACATACATACATACATACATACATACATACATACATACATACATACATACATACATACATACATACATACATACATACATACATACATACATACATACATACATACATACATACATACATACATACATACATACATACATACATACATACATACATACATACATACATACATACATACATACATACATACATACATACATACATACATACATACATACATACATACATACATACATACATACATACATACATACATACATACATACATACATACATACATACATACATACATACATACATACATACATACATACATACATACATACATACATACATACATACATACATACATACATACATACATACATACATACATACATACATACATACATACATACATACATACATACATACATACATACATACATACATACATACATACATACATACATACATACATACATACATACATACATACATACATACATACATACATACATACATACATACATACATACATACATACATACATACATACATACATACATACATACATACATACATACATACATACATACATACATACATACATACATACATACATACATACATACATACATACATACATACATACATACATACATACATACATACATACATACATACATACATACATACATACATACATACATATATATATATATATATATATATATATATATATAAATTAATTATCGTAATTTTTTTGCTTTATCATTTTCAATGTTGAAAACAAGTTATTTTATCACTTGTCTACCCAAATTAAAATATTTAATTTCGAGCTTGTCAATTTTTATACTCTGAAATGTAAATAATTTTACTAGTGGTCTAATAACTGGAAAAACAGTATTTCGTTTGCGAGTGATTTTTGCTTTTTTAAATTGAACATTGGAGATCGGATTTATACTCGGTGAAGACCAAATGCCGCCTATACAATGCCTGCATTGCTCCTGTTCTCTTATACGGCTGTGAAAAATGGCACCTTACAAGGGCCCAGAGCAGCCGTGTACTAAGCTTTGAGAATAGGTGTCTGCGGAGAATTTTAGGCGTGCAGTGGATTGACTTTGTGAGGAATGTAGAGATAAAGCATAGGACGCAGCAAATCTTGGTCACGACGCATGCCTCTTGAGAGTCTTTATCAAGCTTGCCTCTTTTACAAGGCATCAGGTTCGCGCCGCCCAGGACGACCACTGCTGACAATTCGTCGACAGTTCTCGTCAGAACTTCGGGACGCGAATCTGACTTAGGAGGATGCAAGGGAGCAAGGGAGCTGGCAGCCAATAAAAAAACCTGGAGAAAGTTTGTGGACTCCATATGCTCCACCTAGGGAGCGGATATGGTTTAATAAATTAACAATTTAAATTTAACATCAATAAGTACAACAAAAAACGTAAAATATTGATATAATGAATAGATTAGGTGTATAACATTATCGACTGGAACACTCTGCCAATAAACTACCCACGTAAACAGTAACTTTAAAACAAATTTCATTTGTAAACCTTTTATTTATATTTATTAATAAATATTGCAAGTTTTACCATACTTTCTTTCATTTGAATGATTTTTTTTTAAAAAAAGCCAATTTCAAAACCTTACAACATTTCGTGGAACTACTGAATAATTTCTTGAGATTTAATCTTATTTCATTTGAGAATGATGTACAGAATAAAGTATTATTCCTGATGATGAAATATAATTATCACAAGAGGTTTACTCGCTCATAAAATGCATGAATTCATGTCCCAAAAAGCAAATATTTCATTACAATTGAATAGATAAATATGTATTGTAACAAAATTAGAATTTTAAATTTACAATGAAAAATTCATGCGGCCACACGCTAACCGAAAATAACTTTAATGATAATCTGATTACACAACTATTTACATTACAATGCCAGAAAACTCCAACAAGAAAGTATCAGTGCTTCACAGTTAATAAATATTATTTCATAACTTGTATAATGCATGGTACATTCATAATTATCTCATTATCAATACTGTCCACGTGATCAAATCCTCTTTGAAACCCATTTTTAAGGGGGAACTCGCCGACTCCAAATTCAGAACACAAACGACCACGCTAGAGGCCAGTCAAAGAATCATACAGCAAAACATAAAAGAATAGTAAATACATAAAAATATTAAAATCTTTATAATATTACTCCTTTATAAAAAATTTATATCATATTAAAGTGAGTGGAATTATTTGTAATGTTTAAGTTACTAATTGGTCAATATGTAAAAGCTTGGTGAATATAAAATAATAAAAAAATAAGGGAAATGAGGAAAGGTATGTTAAAAAGTTAGATTGAATATGTATAATATAACATTTTTTATTATGTCGTTCACTCCTTTCAAGAACGTCATAAATCAAAAACCGACAATTTTCAGTTGTGCATGTTTTCGGAATGCCCAGAAAATGTACTACATCCCAGCAAAAGCGGCAAATTTTTTACTTAATATTTACCCGCTTCAGGGCAGAAAGTGTTGTTTTTGCATTTTGAACAAAAGGTATTGTTTGATTATTTTTTTTAATTTACTAAATATTTTTCAAATGGAGAAAAAACCTTCAGGTTTTACTTAAAAAGATCTGTTGCACAGTAAAAAGTTCAATAAGTGGCTTGATATTTATTTTTAATACATTGTATTATATTTTTAAACTTTAAAAACGTTCTCCGAAAGAATCAAGTTTTTTGATTTATGACGTTCTTGAAAGGAGTAAGCGATATGTCTGACTGTGTCGGGTTGTGGTCCCGCGGTTAGTGTCGCGGACTCTTAAGTCAGAATTTCTCTGTTCGAACCCACTCTACCCCTCAATTTGATACCTATTTCTAATAATAAGCCGCTGAGGCTCACATAAATAGCATGAAATTGAAATATTTGTGTAAATAATAAAAACACAAATATTTCAATCTTTTAAAAAAAAAGTAATCTACATCCTATGTTAGACAATATCGAGAACTGGTATGAATGACATCTAAAAGACAAATGTTCAAAGATGAAATTCGCAACAGCAGATATTTAATTCTGGTTACCATAAATAATCATAATGAGAAATGATAATGGCTAGTTCTATGTAAAGTAAGTAACGTAATGTGCAAAATATATAAATGCTTTTAAAAGCAATGAATAAAGTACAAAGAATATTTTTATAGCTTTCCTTCATTTGAATATAACCGTTGAGAACGTCGACTGAATAAATAAATTCTAAATTTCTCCGGAAGTCTTTCTCTTGTTTCCGCAACTCCTTATGCAAAGAGCTTCAACATGATTTATGTATTTCTTGCTGAATTATTTATCATCATCTCTACTGAAATTTCTCAATGTACAGTTTTGGTTAAATCCTTTGTATGTATACATGAAATCCATTAATGTGTGCTAATTTTATGGTCCCTGTATTTAATGAAGATCATACTGATGTTGGATAAGAATCTATTATAAAATTATGTTTTGTAATATTTAAAAAAATTTATAAATTTTATAATATTACAAAACAGATATTGACTGTTAAATGATATTACGAGACATTACATTTAATATAAAGCGGTGAAAAATTTAGCCGCAGAATAATATAAAAAAACATATTTTTTTTATATCTAATGTCTAAGTGACTCTAAAATCTAGACACGGCTTGTACAACGCCGCTTATCATGGCCTTACTTTATAAGTTTTATAACCTATTCCTACTTGTGAGTGGGTTTATTCTTTATGTTTAAAATTACATTAATTTCTTGTAAATCATGAGTGGAAATTTTAGGCAAAAACGCTTGTGAAACTTTTTTGAATTTTTTCTAACAGTTATTATTACTTTATTATCTCAATGTTTAACTGAGAAACATATCTTAATTTTTAGTATAGGGACTATTAAAAAGTTTATTAAAGAAATATATCTCAATAAAAAAAACATATCCCATTTTTCAACAGAGAATTATTTTTATTATTTTACTTTTTTAAGGTATACACTTACATAAGAATACTTTAGAGTACATTCTTTACAAATAATAAGTAATAATTTAAATGAAATAAAATAGCATCCAAGAATGCTTAGAATAAAAATAAATTATTCCATTATCTCGGAACATGTTTGTGTGACTTTATGTGTTCTACTACAATGTCCTTGATATCAATTATTAATCGAGAAACATATTTAAGTTTTTGAGAAATGTCCTAATTTTTAATATATAAATATATTTCAAATTTTTATCATTTCATAGGTGAGACCAAAAGCTTAAATTGTATTTAGTTTACTTTTCCTGATTTCTACTGACGATAAAAATGATAAACTATGTTATTTATTGTTAAATGTCACTGTTAAGTGTGTAATAAATTATTAAAAAAATACTAATATTACATGCAATTTCAAATTGTAAATAATTAAGTAAGGTTTCTTGATTTAAAAGATCCAATATAAATAAACTGGATACACTTGTATTCATTAAAAATAATTGTTACATAAATATTGACCTTGCTTTATACCATGAAGACTTCATTATCATTAAGTATATTTGTTTTGACAAAATTATCTTGTGTTATCAGTTTTGTACAAAATAAGAAAAAAATGGTTAAATTAATACTTAAATGGCACTATCTTGTTCCCCCCTGTGATCTATCTTATCTCCGAGTTTTAAAAAAATCAAAGAGCTTATAAAAAACACATGTGATCAAGAGTCAATACAAATTTAAAACATGTATGTACTGTTAAAAACATGGTCAACATAAGATAATTATTATGGTTTTTAATATAAGTTTTACTTAGTACATACCACTAATTTTTTTAGTCTATTGTTACATGTGTTTCGATGCATTCCGCATAATTTTCAAACTCTGTATATGGTGTTTGAAAATGATAAGGAATGCATCGAAACACGTGTCACAATAGATTTTAAGAAATAGTGGTATGCACTAAGTAAAACTTAAATTAAAAATGGATGGATTTAAGGACAAAGTGACTGCCGAATCAATTGATAAAACAATTATGATTTATAAAGATATCTCAACAAAGACAAAGAAGTTGTTTTGGATCAAGTCAGGATAATGTTAACAACTATGTAACTTGGATTATATGTCAAAAAGACTTTTTTACAAGTTAATTTTGTTTTTAATCTCAAAATAATTCTCTGAAAGCTTTCAAAAAACCAAGATAGCCTGAAACAATACTTTTCTTGGTTTAGAACCCTAACAATTCATAATATCATAGCTTCCTTGGTTTCCCTCTACTTATCCCATATATTCCTTACCTTAAATTATTTTACAGTTTATTAATATACAATATTATAATTATTTGATCATTCATACTGCAACTCATTATAACCTTTCATTCTAAATTGTATAAGCCTAATATGTTTCAAACAGCTGTATAAGGTTTAAACTTTGATTTGGTTGGTTGAAAGATATTGCTTCTTAGCAATAAGCTCACCAATTTACATTTATTTTGTACAGAAAAACAATAATAATAATAATAAATCCAACTTGAATCTGATAACGTTCTTTCTATGTAAAACTTTTAGTAGGAATCTTTTTAAAAAATCTTCCAAGATGTGAAGTGTAAAATTCAATAAAAAACTTATAAACTAGACAGGAAAGTGCTGCCAAATTGCAAAAATGTTAAATTCACATTATAAGATTTTGTAAATATAATAATATTAACGTAAATTTCTAACTCACTTCTTTGCGAAGAACTCGTAAAAGTGAAGACGCCATCTCACCGGTATCTTTAGGCAATGCTCCCCCGAAATACGCGAGTATTTAACTGAATTTTAAAAGCTGAGCTAATACGAATCAAACACAAGCTAGCTACGTTGATAATTATTATGTTACAATGATAAATAAAACGTTTTTCCGCTATCAGTTCGCTATCAGTCTACCACACTTGACAATTCAAGCAAATTGACCTATCGCAGAGGTTAGAAAATTTTATCATATCAGTGACGTTTCACTGTTGTTTTGTATATATGTTTCTTTCTAACTAATGCGTAATTGAGGGGAGTAAATGAAATAGATTGCTGATTTCAATTTCTAACTAAATAATAGCAATAACGTCCTTGAAAATGACATTTGATTATAGAGTTACAGCAGTGCTTCCTAGATTATAAAATGAATATGCTACCTGGATAGTTTATACATATAATATCTTCCTTATCGGCAATATTCTTTAACCTAATTGAAAGTTTGAGCTTGTGACGAAAAGTCTATTTACAAATAAGGTGACCACCTGAATCCTACCTAACTTCATCCAAATCATTATACAGTGCAGCAAATATATTGGAACTCATCAGCTTAAAAATCCAAAAATCACTAATAAATGTATTTACATTGCATTGTTTTTATACTGCCTTAATATATTTACTACTTCGTAGACATGTGTACATACATTTTTCTTAATTCGTCAATAGTCTGCAGCAATATTTGAATATTATATTATTTATGTTATATTATATAGCGAATTACATATTCATAAAATAATGCTTGTTTTACTCCCAAATAAAGTAAACACATACATAAAACTATATGCAAATGTAATCCGTAAATTATGTTAAGTATTTCATTAAAATAAATTGACGATGATGTCAAGCAATGCTATAGCTTCGAACTCGCATGTGGTTCATTTTTTTTCACACGAACAGTAGCTTCAAAAATCAAAGTAGGTAACCACTGTAGTGTAATGATTATAGTGTTTGTCTACTTTGCTGGCGGTCGCAAGTTCGATTCAAAATAAATATGTTGAAGTGATTTTTCACTCTTATATTTATTTAATATCAACCTGGACTGATTCTTGAAGGGCGCGACTGATCACCTTGCCTTCATATGATTTACGATCAGGATATTACTGCTTCGATGTTATGTAGTTCCCTATGTTAAGTTTGATGCGGTTCATGAAAATAAGAAGACGTGGAAAACGGAGATAGTGAAGTAAGAGATAAGTTTATAAAATATTTCAAGTACTAATTAATTCATGCATTCTAGATATAGAAGGCGCTGACTGTATGAAGTTGTTTGCTAGTTTTATAAAGTATTTGAACGTTTTACCGCTAGAGCACAAAACTAGCACGTAAAGTTAAATGAACCAACTTTTTTAGTGGGAAATTCAAACTTTGAGCGACTAAGTAAAGAAAGGCGTAATCCGAAAATTAGTTTATTGAATAAATGAAAGTTTTTGAATAAATAAAAACGTAACTAAAACTTAATTGTTGCGTAAAATACACACATATTAAACGACCTGCGATCGAGTATCGTTGCAGCAAACTAATCTTTCGATGTATCCTGAGATAATATCTGGTAGCTAGTTAAAAAATACCTAGTAGTAAAAAAAAGCTATGAAAGGCCCTTCATTTAGTGTAATAAAGTATAAAAAGCCGAAATGGATGAAGCAATAAAATATCCGTAGAAAATCTCTCAATTTATTGCGGTAAAATTCACCAATTTGACAGTATCGTATTGGATTTCTTTACCGATTTAAAAATCTGCATAATTCCAACACGATTTTGCGAAGCCAAGGGACTCGTGTGGGGAAGTGTGTGCTTTAAACAAGCTTATACGATTACGGATTAGTAACCCCGAGTTAAACTGCAATTTTTATTTTTACTACCTATTATTCCTTCTCCATTTTCTTTCCCATATTGCAGTAATGTCCTTCGCCCAGAACTCAGAGAGAGATGGACATTTTTCTTTTTTTTTTGTTTGTTTATATTATCAGGTTATACATTTTTTTAAATATTACTGGGGAACATATCGCTCACTCCTTTCAAGAACGCCATAAATTAAAAATCGTCAATTTTCAGTTATGTATGTTTTCGGAATGCCCAGAAAATGTACTATATCCCAGCAAAAGTGGCATATTTTAACTTAATATTTACCCGCTACAGAGCAGAAAATGTTTTTTTTTGCATTTTGAAGAAAAGGTATTGTTTAATTATTTTTTAAATAAACTAAATATTTTTCAAATGGAGAAAAAACCTTCAGGTTTTACCTAAAAAGATCTGTTGCCCAGTAAAAAGTTTAATAAGTGGCTTGATATTTATTTTTAAAACATTGTGTAATATTTTTAAACTAAAAACGTTATCCTGAAAAATCAAGTTTTTTTATTTATGACGTTCTTGATAGGAGTGAGCGATATGTATATATTTATGCGGTACAAGGGAGTTATCTTGTTTAGTTTTCTATTGTATAGTCTGCGTATGTTTGTGGTGTTCGTTAAGTTTGTTTTTTAGAGTGTTTGTGTCTTTTATATTTTTAATTTCTAAAGCGAGGCTGTTGATTTTTCATTTATTTCTGAGTATATGTCCGGTCATAGCATAAATCTGTGGGTACGATTCGCAGTAGCACTACTCGGATTCTGTTTTGCTTTGTGAGGCCATTATATGCCTCGGTGGGCGGCAAGAGGTTGACTCGAGAGATGATTGCGCACTCGTGTATGCGTATCGCCGCTGACCTCAGAGAAATGTCAGAGATGAAACCACGTTCGAGTGTAGTCTCCGAGTCTGTAGTCTGTAGGCGATAAACACTTTCCACACGAAGTGAACTCTTTACCCGACAATGGCGACCGCTCGAACGTCTCGTCTGACTTGCAACACAACGCGCGCGTTTTTACTTTCATTGCGTCGCACAGTGATGGAATTTGAAATATAGACTTCAATTTTTTTTTCTTAAGTTGGCTTATGTAACATTTGGTAAACAAACTAATATTTGCAATTAATTTAACATCATATCTTTTTACATTTTCTTACAATAAGCATTCTTTTTAATTCATTCAGACTATGGAGACATGGAACTGGCAAAGGAAGTATGAAAGCAGAGGGAACGCCGTTGAAATGCGCTTCTTCATGTGTGGAAAAATCATTGTATGACGGAATTCAAAACGAAGATATTAGAAAGGAATATGAGGTTTAACTAGGGATAGTTGAAAAGATTACGAAGAGTTCTTTAAGGTGGTATTGACATGTGGAGCGAATGAGTAACGAGAGAATGACTAAGAAAGTATGCGATGCTTTTATACACTTGTACTTATATGTACTTACATATAAAGTAACAAATACCTTCCTTGTTGGATAACCGAAAAAGTAACAGCTAAGCAACAGGCACATCTCTAGCAAATCGGCAATCTATTTCATTTACTCCCCTAAATTACGCATTACTTAGAAAGAAACATTTATACAAAACAACTGTGAGGTACACTGCACTGTGGCGACGTACAGTCAAATCACTCTCAAACTCTCAGTTACGGCGATCAATCCTTATAAACCAAATTAAGTAACGACTTACTTATAAAAAACCGTTACCCAGTCACGTTATTCAGTGCAAAAAATCGGTTAAGTTCCGTTCTTTTAACGAAGACGTTCCTTAATTCGATTTTTGGATTCTGTCACCCATCACTTGCATTTCTTTTACTGACTAATATAACGCATCTTTCCAGCTTCTCGTCACCTCACTTTGCTGACAAAAAGATTGCTGACGAAAAACGTGCGTTCGCATACGTAATCAAATTGCCGTCATAGAACGTTTATGACGTCATATGGTTTATTGTCTGTGATTTATAGAGCTGTAATAGTAGTAGTGTGGATTATTTGTTTAACACCACACTACCATTTGTGTTATACAAATATGAGTGGAGAGGGAGGGGTTGGGAGGGTGAACCATAGACATTAACTAATAGAGCCACCAATAATTTAGCAATGATGCCAACATTAAAATGACTCCATCGTTTCTGTGACGTTTCATTCATTGCCAACTTACGAAAATAGCGTTTTTTCGAAGAAGAAGAAGAAGAAAATGATGAATGAAAATATCAATTATATCGGCTGTTATAAACACAAAACGAATCTAATACAATCCTTTATAGGTTGGGTATGTTAAATTAGTTATTCCTCCCGTCTGACAAAGATCCATTCTTATATTATTCTATTCTAGATCGCAATATTCCATCACTGTGCGGTGAGAAACACGAGAACGCATTGTTTTCTTTTTGCCGACGCGTTGATCCAATGAAAAAGGCAATTAAACTTTTTATTGCAATTCGAGATCTCGCCTCCATTTTTATTAGTCACAATTTTCGGATTCGCCCGCCGTTGCCTGTAGTTCTCATGGCCTCGCGTAGGTACCTACTCCAATCACTGGTTTAGTACCTACCAATCTTTAACTTGCGCGCTGGTATTATCGAACTGTGTCGAAAAACCCTTTTAGAGAAAAGAGAAAATAAAGCTAGCTCTATCGGATCCGTGATAGTTCATAAGGAACTCTTACGAGTCATGAGAGGTGGTATCATAAATTATAAAAATTGTGAAGGACATTTGTACCATAAGGGCATTTGTCCTCTCTTTTCCTTCTCCTTCCTGCTAAATCTATCATTTTATATAAAACCCTTTTTTTGTTTAATCTCTGAATGTTTTTTAATAGTTTTATAACATAAATGTGGAATTGTTTAATTGTTTTTTTTTAACGTAACTTTTTTTTGTTAATGTAACTATTGTTTATTATATATTTTTTTTATATTCTTATATTTTTTTTATAGCCTTCCGTTCCATTATATATATATATTCCTATTATATATTTTTTTTATAGCCTTCCGTTCCAGTAGTAGGGGGCTCAGCATTTTGTGTCCTAGCTTGGTTTATTTTATTTTATTTTATTTATTCGGGAATTGTACGGCTTACATATAAAAAAATATAATAAACAATAGTTACATTAACAAGTTTGTTGTGTAAAGTTTGTTGTGTTCAATTTTGGTGCACTCTGCAAAATAGACAGCCGTTGAAAGCTAGTTGATGACCCTTAACCTCGGCTTTGTTCCGAGTTCCGCGATTTCGTTTGTCACACGAGACATAAATTGGAGACATGCCCATAAAGTGCGAGCGGCGAATATTCATATTATACCAGATACCAGTCAACTGGGACTGTATCCGGTTGTAAGATGGCGGGTCGAACCGCACTGAAAATAGCATTGATGTCATCTTGTTTATCACCGAAAGTTATCGATGGATGATGGAGACAATTAGGGCATGTAAATTCTGCGCACGGTCGCGGAAGAAAATACCTACCCAACCATAAATGTTCAAATTTAAAATGAATAAAGATTTGGAAACACTCGAAATTTTGTGATCGTCAGTTTATGTTTGTGTAAGTTCAAAGAAAACATATATCGCTCACTCCTTTCAAGAACGTCATAAATAAAGAAACTTGATTTTTCAGGAGAACGTTTTTAAAGTTTTAAAATATAATACAATGTATTGAAAATAAATATCAAGCCACTTATTGAACTTTTTAGTGTACTACAAATCTTTTTAGGTAAATCCTGAAGGTTTTTTTTTCTCTATTTGAAAAATATTTAGTATATTTAAAAAAATAATTGAACAAAATCTTTTCTTCAAAATGCAAAAACAACACTTTCTGCCCTGTAGCGGGTAAATATTAACTGATAACATTGAAATTTTGACACTACGTGCAAACATTCCTCGCCTCTTCCACGTTCATGCATCTCCTCATACACTCCAGCCGTTTGTTTCAACTCCTAACCTGACCACATTCAAATATTTGGCATACTTGATCCTGCCAAGTTTTTCTCGGTCTTCCTCTGCTCCTTTTTCTATTTACATTCGCCTCATAAATTTGTTTTACCATTCTTTCTTCACTCATTCGTCCTACATGTCCAAACCATCTCAACACACCTTTCTTAATTTTATCGATAATGCTTGACTCAGCTTTGCATCCCTTCCTTATTTCACTATTCGAACATCTATCATACATAGTTTTGCCTCACATTCTTCTGAGAGATCGCATTTCGACTGCATTCAGTCTACTTTCATCCTTCTTTTGCCAACTCCATGTTTCACTTCCATACATAAGGGTTGGAATCAGGACTCCGTTGTGTACTGCCAGTTTAGCTTTCGCTGATAGGTTTTTATTCACTACAACTGATTGCAGTGCACCATTCACTCTGTTCCCAGCATTCCCAGCATTTTTTTTAAAAAGTAAGTAGCATAAATAATGAACACAAATCATCCATTTCGTTTTTAAAAAAATCAAGATGCGGCACTTAAATATAAGACGTTTTCAATCTTTTTATCAACTTTATGGTAGTTTCCATTTTGATCATAAATGTTATGTTTTAAAAGGTTCACTCTCGAGGTTCCAAGCGAGCGTTCATTGCGCCTGTACTATAGTTCTATACATTAGTACATACTATACTTTTATGTTATATCATTATATGTACATGCATGTGACAATCCGCAAACGCTAACCGGTTTAGATCGAAGAATAATAACGACTTATTAATGATCATTACAATATTTGTAATAAATAAGGTTATACATATATTCAGAAGACAGAATCCTTTAAAAAAACGTGACATGTTACTGGTCTTTAGAAATGTGGCCGTTACATTTTCGATTAGAATGTCCGTTGTGTGAAGCGAAGTTCGTTATGCGAGTCGCGTAATGGATGAACAGAAAGTTCGTTATGCGAGGCATCACTTTATATTAGGAGCTAAAACACGCAATACGCAACCAATTTGTGCACTTATTAGCGTGATTCGCTTTGCATGAATGATCCAAAAACTGATGAATGTGACGACTTTTTTTTTAAATATGTCGATATTTTATTCAATCACCCTTGTCTACTGGGTTTGGGGTGTAGTTAGTCGATATTATTTACAATACTTACCTTATTATTTTAAAAAGGCAAATCATAAATAAGAATAAGTTAGAACCTTACAACATTTTGAGTGTTTCCAAATACTTGTTCACAAATCTGGATTATCTCCGATTAGAAGTTATTTTTTTACAAAAGTTTTGACATCTCAACAAAGATGAAGAAGAATATGGATGTCAGGGCATTTAAAGGGATTACGAAAAGCTTAATAAAATTCTGTATAATAAAAGCTTTCCTCACCCCACCACAGATGTCTCTAGTGAACTCTCGCATACTGTGTTACGAGTTTGATCAATATATCAAGAAGTTTCAAGAATTTGAGTAGTGTGGTTGTCAATCATGGGTAACAGTGTGTAAAGTGATCGCTTAAACCAGCCTATAACGTTCGTAAGCCATGTAAATGCCCAGATTCCATATTCTTCTTCATCTATGTTGAGATTTAAAAAATAACGTAAGTTAGAACCTTTTGAAAGTTACCTAGCGACGCATGTAAAACTTCTTTTGAATACGCTGCTTATTAAAAGATCAATAAATAAATATTTTTAACGACATTAAAATAATATTACAAGGAGAATAGCTTTTAAATTTATGATCACGCGATTATAATTGCCTCCGTTGATTTATATTGCAATACTGCAGTAGTATAAATCTATAATAATAGCCATTTTAGGTACCTATGGGTCTGTGTGTATCGGTGCAAGTTAATTCTATATGATAATATACTACAGTAATTACAAGTATAGAAATAAAAATAATGCAATTATCTGTGCATTAATAATCTTTTTTTTTAAAATTGCATTTATGATTTCTGTTACTAATTTGGATAAAATTCTTTGATTTTCATATTTCGCTCACTGCTTTCAACAACGTCATATATCCATAAATAGATTTATCAGGATATTGTTTTTAAAGTTTAAAGATATAATAAAATATATTAAAAATAAATATCAAGCCACTTATTGAACTTTTTAACGTCCAACAGATCTTTTTGGGTAAAACCTGAAGGTTTTTTCTCCATTTGAAAAATATTTACTGTGTTTAAAAAGATAATTAAATATTACCTTTTCTTTGAAATGCAAAAACAACACTTTCTGCCCTGTAGCGGGTAAATATTAAGTTAAAAATATGCCGCTTTTGCTGGGATATAGTACATTTTCTGGGCATTTCGAAAATATGCACATCTGAAAAATGACGATTTTTGATATATGACGTTGTTGAAAGGAGTGAGCGATTTAACGTCATTCTCTCCTAAATGGTGCCCCGTAAATGCCCAGACTTCCATATTCTTCTTCATCTATGTTGAGATGTCAAAAAAATAATATCTTATAACTTAATTATAACTTCGATTGGTTTTTTTGAGAAAACGGCTTTATCCTGAGGAAGATCTTTTTAAACTGTTCTGTTATGTAGTAATTTTATAACAAAGTTAGATATTTATATTATTTTTTTATTTTTATTTATTTCTTTAATAAGCTTATATTACACAAATTTTAACTATTATTTACACTTAATGAACATCAGATATATATATATATATATATATATATATATATATATATATATATATATATATATATATATATATATATATATATATATATACATATATATGTAATAAAATACCTAGGTACCTACCTATACATTTTATTAAGTACTTACAAATAGTACCTACATAAAACTGTTCTACCACCAGATGTCGCAAAACAAAAGACTTCCGATAGAAAAAATATAATATTCTGAACTGTCAGAATCAGATGGATAGATAGAAACATATTATAAAGATAAATTAAGAATAAACTTTAATTATAAACATTAATTATAAAGCAACACATTGTTTTTTTTTATTATTTATATATATATATATATATATATATATATATATATATATAATATATATATATATATATATATATATATATATATATATATATATATATATATATATATATATATATATATATATATATATATATATATATATATATATTTTTTTATATAAATATATTTATATATATATATATATATATATATATATATATATATATATATATATATATATATATATATATATATATATATATCTTTTTACACTAAACAAAACATTTATTTTTAATTTCTTTCAAAATCTTTTCATTCTTCATACATTTAGGCATCTCATCATACATTTTCAAACCTGTATACATTAGACAATCTTGTGACTCTTAATCAATTGTGGCCAATCAATTATCTTATTGATTGATTCGCCAGTCACTTTGTAGTTAATATAAATCCATTTTTAATTTAAGTTTTACTGAGTCATTGAATCAGTTGGAACAAAATAACTTTCATTTATGTGACATGGGAGGACACTGACGTATTATTAAAAAAGTAAGTAGCATAAATAATGAACACAAAGTAGCCATTTCGTAAATAAAAAATACGGTTCACTTGTCACTAATTGCGGGCACAATCGCATCATCGGGAAATGAGGCAGCTCTCTGGCACCAGTGACGAGGTACATTGCATGTGGAGGCTTCACGGGTCAATTGGGGTAAGTCACAATATCACGTCTTATGTGGGAGGCGAGTTTTGCAGTCCTCAGGCCGTTTGCGGAAAACTGAAATCGCAATTACAAAAAAATCCCAATGTAGCGGGAGACAGTTTTTTGCTTATTATGTATTATTTATTGCGATATTGATAGTGACATCTATTAAATTTTCGTTATAATTTATTATAAGAGTATAACTCGGAACAGATCCACTCTTACCACTGGTACCGTAGAACGGGGCTACTTGAACTTTGATGTGTTACTTGAGCCCAGTACAAAAAAATTGAGAACTGTATTTGGCCTACAATATGAACGTATCAACATGATTCATTGTTTCTCTGACATATTGTCACGATACGTTCATTATTGTTGACCAAATACAGTTTTTTTTGTACTGGGCTCAAGTAACACATCAAAGTTCAAGTAGCCCCGTTCTACGGTACTACTTTTAAATATTCATTTTTATTACATGTTATTAGTATAATTACTTTTAAATTAATTTCAAAAATATATAGTAAGTGCACGTGACAAACTAATTCATAGAAACATCGTAATATTGTAGGTGAGTGTTTCTTCTTGAAATATATTTTTTTCATTTTTCGTTTTAAGTCAGAAAAAAATGCTTAATTTATTTAGAAAAAATATAATTTATTAAAAGCTGAATTATCTCTGTTTAGTCATTGGACTTACGCTGATTGATTATAGAAGCCTACATGTAATATATGAATGAGGTATAGTTATTCATAAAAGATGAATTATTAAGAGGAAATTTAGTAAAGTTATTTCAACAACAGATAAACAGAGTAACTCAACACGAGTTATATTTCAGGGGTGCACTTCATTGATAAAAAAAAAAAAATAAAATCACGAAGCAATCATTACCAACTTCCGTATTGAACAGAGACCGTAGCCACAGGATTTAAAAAGACACACGTCAGCTTTGACACCAAAAAATTAAAACGCAATGCTTGCACATGGAGTGTTCAAAGCTTACAACCACCCACCCCTTAGGTCTATATGGATATACAATACAATCAACCACATTAGTACGTGTTTGTTACATCAACCCTTATGGTGAAATCTGTACTAAGTATAAGGTAATAAAAGCACAAATATTTCAATAATATAAATAATGTGTATTTGATTACGCATTTTTATCGATTGTTGCGCGGTATGATCGATAATCCTGAAATTATCCGGAGGATTTGTCTGTATGTTCCCGATAGATACCTAAGACAGCGTCGCGCGTCGGCATAGATTGTTTCACATTCCTACATACAGGACCAACTTGCCGATGGTTATGCCTGTAGGAAGAGCTACCGCTATGTTGAACAGTATCTCATTGGATATTGATCTGTTCCACGAGTCTAAAGGAGTATTCCGAGCCGGGATTCTTCTAGATCTTTAACAAGAGTATTCTTGCTTACTTTTAAATTCATGTTTTTAATGCCTTAAATGTTTGATTGAAATGGATATATTAATTATTGAATAAATTGAATTGAATTCTCAGTTTTTTCCCAATATATGTCATATATATGGACCCGCATGATCAGGTGTGTTGAAAACATGAAAGCTGTCACGTCAGGAGTAGAAATAATTGGCGGGTATGTATGAGGAGATGCGTGAATATGGAAGATGAGAAGATTGTGTACGAAGACAGAAGCGGCGGGATAATTAGTTAGTTAGGTACATTACAAAGATTATTGCTCTAATTTTTTCACTGTTCAACTCATAAAATCTATAAAATTAACCAGCTGCCCGACATATAAGTATAAAATAGAACGCATTCGGGGATCCAAAATAAATGATCTGAAAAAATACTTTATGGTAAAATATATATCGCTCACTCCTTTCAAGAACGTCATAAATCAAAAATCGTCAATTTTCAGTTGTGCATGTTTTCGGAATGCCCAGAAAATGTACTATATTCCAGCAAATGCGGCATATTTTTAAGATAGTATTTACCCCCTACAGGGCAGAAAGTGTTGTTTTTGCGTTTTGAAGAAAAGTTATTGTTTAATTATTTCTTTAAATACAGTAAATATTTTTCAAATGGAGAATAAACCTTCAGGTTTTACCTAAAAAGATCTGTTGCAATAAAAAGTTCAATAAGTGGCTTGATATTTATTTTTAATACATTGTATCGAAATGTACATTATTTCGTCCGCCTCCGTAGTGTAATGGTCAGCATGCTCGCCTAACGTTCTGGAGGTCCCGGGTTCGATTCCCAGGGGGGTTTAATAAATATAAGTGATTTTTTCACTCTAATATTTATTCAATATTACACTGGACTGGTACCTGGAGTGAAGGGCTGATCACCTTTCCTTCATGTGTAATCGATCGAGATAACACTGCGTTTATATGAAGCAGTGCCTTATGCACCATTGGGGTGCGGTAAGGGATTTATTATTTATTATTAATACATTGTATTATGTATTTAAACTTTAAAAACGTTCTCCTGAAAAGCAAGTTTTTTGATTTATGACGTTGTTGAAAGGGGTGAGCGATATGCAGTGTTTATTCATATTTTCTACTTTGTTTCAACCTTATGTTTTTTATATTTTTTCATTTATTTATTTTAAATATGTTTCTTATACCTATTTATTATACCTGTTTATTGTTTTTATATTTTACAATGTATTAGTTTTGGTTATTAAATATTAATAATATTAATAGTGTCAATAATCCTTAAAAACAATGTTTAAAAATATGTATCGTAGCCCTGTAAAGGCTACATAACATGATAACTGGTTCATGTGCAATTAAATCGAGGAAGCGATGAAAAGTATGATAAAAATGCAAATATTAATAATGACACAATATCTGCATGAGTGGATGTATGCATTATTTACAGAATGGGACAGATTCTGCAATATTTGCTTTCGGGAACCTCTTTTACAGTAGGAAAAAACCGGAATAAACAGTGTAACCGGCGTGGGTTACGTGCGATGACTCTCAAAAATGTACACGCCTGGCCTTCTTCGGAATCTCCCAACTATGCCACCGTTGTAAGGGGTGACGTTCCAGACGGCCCCGCCGTACCGAGTTACCGAGTAAGCTGGATACGGACGGAGGTGAATGGATGTATGAGCCGGGAAGAGCGGGCACTGAACCGACAAGTCAACCTCAATAGCCCTGATAAGGGCTTTCCGAAACTGGTCCGTGAATCGGTATAATGAGGCGAAGCGGTCCAGGCTGGCGGCGCGGCGAGTCGTCCAAGGAGCGGGAGCGGAGAAATGAAACACAGGTTTCAACAGTCACACCAGAACTGGTTTATTATCAAAAAATGCGCCCTCTATATACCCGGCCGTGATCGCGTACCGCCCGACAGTGGGAAAGTACAGCCAATCAGCGGCCGGGGGAGAGAGACAGCCATATCTCTGTCTCTCTCTAATGGGCACCGGACGGGCTACACTTTCATACCGTACCGGTGCCGTTCCAACAATTCGTTATTACATTACAATTTACAATTTTATTTTATCAGTAATCTATTTATACAACTTAACATCTAGGCGCATTTAATATTAACATTGTCTTATTCTTTCTTACATCTAATACATTCTGTAAATACATGAGAAATCGGTAGAATCCATAGAGGCCCTTCTTCGGGTCGCATTCCGACGGGCGACCGTTTCGCTCGCCGCCAGGCGCCTGGAATTCTTTTTCAGGGCCGCCGTACGGGGTGTGCGATCCGTCCGTAACACTCCCCCCGTGCAGCTAGTCTGCACCTGAATTCTCGGGGACGGGTCGCGCGCCTTCTCTTCTTATTACCGCGATCTTTGCGGCCGGCCTGGTGTAGACCCCCCTAGGGGTCTTTACCTCCACGACTCGTACTTGGCCGTCTGCTGCTTGGTCGGCTCGGGTCACTATTCCCCGCGGCCAACAGTTCCTCGGCAGGTTCGGGTCGACAATTACGACCATGTCGTCCTTCTGGATCGGAGGCGCGGGATCGCGCCATTTCTTCCGTTGGGCCAACGTTGGGAGATATTCCCGCAGCCAGCGCCGCCAGAACATATCCGCGGATCTCTGGGCGATCCGCCACTGTTTGCGAAGGCAGGCTCCTTCGTCGTCTTCGTCGTAATGCGCCAGCGTGGGGTGCGCATTAGCGGTTCCGATGAGCAGGTGGTTCGGGGTGAGGGGTATAGCTTCCTCGGGCTGCAGAGTCACCTGTGTAAGTGGACGGTTGTTAACTGAATACTCTGCCTCGGCCAGTATCGTTTTCAGGGTCTCCTCCTTCGGAGCCTGTTCGTTTAAAGTCGCCTTGAGAGCTCGTTTTACCGACCTAACGAGCCTCTCCCATGCCCCACCCATGTGTGGGGAAGATGGCGGTATGTATTCCCATCTTATGTTCCGAATTGTCAGCTCCGCCAACAATTTTCCATCCTTCCGTAGTTCCGTCACGGCGTCGCGCATCTCTTTGTCGGCGCCGTGGAAATTGGTCCCGTTGTCGGAGTACAGGGCGATGGGGCACCCTCTCCGGGAAATCATCCGCCTCACTGCCATTATCGTGGAGTCCGCTTGCAGTGAGGACGCGAGTTCTAGGTGGATGGCGCGTGTAACCATACACGTAAAAAGAACGCCATAACGTTTTTCCCGTCTTCGGCCGACAGTCACGGCTATCGGCCCGAAGAAATCTACTCCGCAGTGCGCAAAGGGCGGTGCGCCGTACGCAAGCCGGGATGCGGGCAACTGTCCCATCAGTGGGATCCTTGGTCTGCTCCGAGCTGTCTCACATGTCTGACATTCCCGTGATATTTTCTTAGCGGCGTCCCTCAGCCGCAGGATATGATACTTCGTTCGTAGGTCTGCTACAGTTCTTTCTGTTCCTGGATGTCCACCTTTCTTGTGGACATGTTCAATCAATAGCCGCACATATCGGCATGCTCCGTCGAGGACGGGTGGGGCAGTGAGGCCTGCCGCGAATTCGGACGCGGCCTTAAGGCGTGTACCCATTCGTATTATTCCATTGCTGTCCAAGTACGGCGTCGCGGCGTACAGACGGCTTCCGGGCGGGCTTCCCTTTCCCTCCCGCAGCATTTGCAGCTCGTCTTGAAATGAGCTTTCTTGTGACTTCCTAATCCACATGTTTTCAGCGTCCTGCATCTCCGCGGCGCGCAACTCAAACCCCCCTCCGGGTTGTCCTGTGACCGAGTGCCGCCGGCATCTGGAGATGAATCGTAGTACCCAGGCGGTCGTGCGCACCAGCCGGGTCCAGGAGGAGAACCGCTCCACCTGCGGGAGGGCCTCCTCGTTCCTTGTGTGTCCGACAAACTGTCGAACCGGTTTTTCTTCGAGCGCTTCTGCGCTTGGTCTCGTTCGCCCAACTTTCTCTGTGGGCCATTCTGTCTCTTCCTCCCTCAAGAAACGCGGGCCCCCAAACCACAGTCCGTCTCTTGAGAGGTCAGGGGTCCCCTTGTCGCGGGTTCCAATGTCCGCCGGGTTTTCCTTTGTGGGGACCCATTTCCATTCTTCACGCGTGGTCAACTCATCGATCTCTCCCAATCGATTGGCCACGAACGTTGCATATTTCAAAGGATCATTGCGTATCCAACACAGCACCGTGCTGGAGTCCGTCCAGTAGATCGTTCTTACTATCCTCGCCTGACTCTCCCTTTTGATGGTGGCAGCCATCCGTGCCGCCATCAGTGCCGCCTGTAGCTCTAGGCGCGGTATGGAGAGCGGCTTCAGGGGGGCCACTTTCGATTTGGCCATCACGAACGCCGCGTCGCCGGCGTTCACAAAGTAGGCTATCGCACAACAAGCCTGTTCAGATGCGTCGCAGAAGATGTGCAGCGTCACGAGTCGCCCTTTAGACTGTAGCACACATCTTGGTATTCTGCATTCGTTGTTCTCCATCAGCCGGCGCCACTCTGACCATCTCTCAGAGTGCTCCGGCAACAGCGTCTCATCCCAGCCCGTCTTTGATCGCCAGACGGCCTGTAGGATAATTTTTGACCGCACGGTGAGGCACGTAATAAAGCCGACCGGGTCAAAAATACTCATCGTCGCGCTCAGCATTTGGCGCTTGGTGGGGTTCTCGGGGATCGAGGCCATCTCGGTCCCATATTCGAAGAGAAACGTGTCGCTCCTGGGGTTCCACATTAAACCCAGGACTCTTTCCGTTGTATTTGCTTCTCCTATTCTGATGGCATTTTCCGCCTTTTCCTTTTCCGCAATGCCTTTCAGGACTCCTGGCTTATTAGACGCCCACCTCGTGAGCTCAAAGCCTCCCCTTAGGAGCACCTGCCTCAGGCCATGTATGAGGGATGCGGCCGCTTCTTCGCTGTCGGTCGCATCCAAATAGTCATCCATATACATTCGTCCTTGTATGGCCGCCGCGGCGGCCGGAAATTCGTGTGCGTACGTTTGGGCGACCTTGTCGCGGACAAACTGGGCACTACTGGGCGAGCATTTCGCGCCGAACATCATCGATGTCAACATGTACGTTTCGGGTTCATCCCGGCTATTCGTTCGCCACAGGAACCTTTGCGATGGCTGGTCAGCTTCATTGATCCTAATTCGCAGAAACATCTCCTTGATGTCTGCGGCTACCGCCACGGCCCCTTCCCTGAATCGAAGGAGGTTCCCCAACAGCGAGGACAGGAGGTCTGGTCCTGTCAGTAAGTGGTCATTCAATGACGTCCCCCGGTGCTGGGCGGCAGCGTCAAATACCACTCTTATCTTACCCGGCTTGTTCGGGTTACTCACAGCGAAGTGAGGTAAATACCACTCCCTCGGGTGGTGCACATTCTCTTCTGCGGGGTCGAGCTTCACAGCATATCCTTTTCCAATATATTCACTTATCTTGGCCTTGTAAGCCGCTGCCAATGCCGCGTCACGTCCTAGCTTCCTTTCTAGAGAGTGAAGCCTGTTCAAGGCTGCCTGGCGATTGCACGGCAGTACGTCTCCGTCCCGAGCCCATAATAGCCCGGTCTCCCATTGGCCTGACGGGAGCTGTCTTGTAGTATTCTTCAAGAGTTCCAATGCGCGCTTATCGGTTGCGCGATTCCTTTCGGCGGTGGAGACGCCCAATGACTCCACGGCGAAGTTTCTCTTCAATAGCTCGTCCAACCCTTGCTCGACCCGGTTGTTTGGCAGATTGAAGTTGGGGTGTACGGTACCCCCGTACGTTACTGGCCCCAGTGTGGTCACTATGGTCAGCTGACCATCCTCCCGAAGCACTGGAGTGTCGATCGGGAACATGAGAGACGCGTTATCGAGGCCGATCAGCATCTGCGGTCTGATGACGCGAGCTCCAGTCCGCGCGGGCGCGCCACTTTTGTGTACAAGGTCCAAGTCCTTGATGGTCCTCGCCCCGATCTCGAATTCCCCGTTGTGATCACTTATCAAGGTCACCGTTACACGCTGCGACCTGTGTGTGTTGCTTTGTCCAGTCGCACCTTTTATCGTCAGATTCCTTGCTATCCCCGTAGCACCTATCGCGCGGGCGACACCCTCCTCGAGGAGGGTCACAGACGCAGCCTCGTCCAACAAGGCGAACACTTTTGCGGTCCCCCGCGGTCCCTTCAAAGTAACCGGCAGCACTTTGAATGTGACCGGGACCTCACAGTCATTTGTCCACAGCACCTGCGCATTGTCCACAACTTCCTCACTTTTCACGGCTTCCGCGGCACCATCCGTGCGGTAGTGCAGGATTCTATTGTGGTGTCTCCGGCAGATTTCACACTTTCTTGCTTCACACTCGGGCACCCTGTGCCCTGATTCCAAACACTGGAAACACAGTTTGGACAGCCGCACAAATTCCCAGCGGTCGTCCACGGTCTTCTTCTCGAACCGTTTGCATCGGCGTAAGTTATGCCCGCTGGCCTTACAAAATACGCATTCCTTGTCACTCGTCGTGTCGCGCGTCGCAAACACGTGACTCCTTGGCTCGACGCGTCGAGCGTTCTCGCGGCGGGCGGGCTCGGCGCACTTGTCGCGCTGACCCGCGCGCTCCTTGTCTCTGTTCCTCGCCACCATTCTGAACAGACCTCCGTGGCGCGTGATGCCGGCGGTGATCTCGTCAAGCCAAGCGGCGAGATCGTAGATACTGCTCCTCGTCTCGCGGCGGCGATCGCGGAACCAATCCCACCGGAGTTGCGTCGGCATCTTGGCAACCATCTCCGCTAGCAGCTGCGGGTTGTCGAGATAGCAAGCGTCCATCCCGTCCACGGTGGTGATGACGTTGCGTATCGAAACCGCAAAATCCACGACTGCTTCATCCGCGGGGTGGTCGGCGAGACTCGGCATCCTCCGGGCGTCTTCCAGTATCTGCGCGATGATGAGTGTCGGGCTGCCGAAGGCGTCCTCCAGCGTCCGCAATATTTCCGACACGTTGCGCGGATACAGTAGCAGGCCTGCTACCATGTGACGCGCACGCCCTTCCAGTGCGCGCGCCAATCTTCCGATGTTGTCAGCGTCCCCTATCCCCCATCTCTCAGTAGATTGGAGATATGCCGCGTTGAAGCGGCGCCATTCCCTCGGGTCTCCGCTGAACTTGGGCAACTCCGGCGGCTGCCCCGACCATCGAAAGTAGTCCCCGCCTCGGGGTGAGGGCTCCGCGTAGATTCCTCTTCCGTCATCTCTGCGGTGCCGTTCGTCCGGTCGAGCTCTGTCGACCCATTCGCGTACCGGGTAGCGATCGCGTTCGTCCGGTGCGCGCCAACGCAAGCCAGAGGTCTCCATACGCCTCGGCTCCGCGTTGCCAGTAGGCGCCGGGCCATGTCCCCCGGGCGCTTCTCCTCTGTGGCCTGTCAGTTCGTCCCGCGATTCCCCAGCGAATCGCGTAGGTTCCGGATCCAACACCGGAACCGGTAGAGCTGCGGCCGATGTCCTATATTTCGTTCTGGGCTGATTGGCGGCGTCGTCTTGCCGCGTTCGTAGGTGGGTGGATTGTTCGACACCCGGTCGTGACTCCTCCATGAGTCTTTCCGTGCGGGGCGCCGAAACTGTGACGCCACCCGCAATAGCCTCCCCCCCTGGGGGGCTTACGTTAGCTGCTGTCCACTGTGACAGGAGCTCACGGAGTTGCTGGAACTGCCTCTCGTTGCTGGCGGCTAGCTCCGCCATCTGGCGGCGCAAGTCGCTACTCGTATCAGTCCGGACTGAACTGACAGAGTCCCGATCCTCCTCACGGCGCTGCTCTTCGGGCTCCATGGCGACGTTGCGTCCCGACCTCAGGGATGCAGGCATCGTAGCTGGAGACTGCGTTGAAGGATCCGGCTCGAAGGACCAAAATGTAACCGGCGTGGGTTACGTGCGATGACTCTCAAAAATGTACACGCCTGGCCTTCTTCGGAATCTCCCAACTATGCCACCGTTGTAAGGGGTGACGTTCCAGACGGCCCCGCCGTACCGAGTTACCGAGTAAGCTGGATACGGACGGAGGTGAATGGATGTATGAGCCGGGAAGAGCGGGCACTGAACCGACAAGTCAACCTCAATAGCCCTGATAAGGGCTTTCCGAAACTGGTCCGTGAATCGGTATAATGAGGCGAAGCGGTCCAGGCTGGCGGCGCGGCGAGTCGTCCAAGGAGCGGGAGCGGAGAAATGAAACACAGGTTTCAACAGTCACACCAGAACTGGTTTATTATCAAAAAATGCGCCCTCTATATACCCGGCCGTGATCGCGTACCGCCCGACAGTGGGAAAGTACAGCCAATCAGCGGCCGGGGGAGAGAGACAGCCATATCTCTGTCTCTCTCTAATGGGCACCGGACGGGCTACACTTTCATACCGTACCGGTGCCGTTCCAACAATTCGTTATTACATTACAATTTACAATTTTATTTTATCAGTAATCTATTTATACAACTTAACATCTAGGCGCATTTAATATTAACATTGTCTTATTCTTTCTTACATCTAATACATTCTGTAAATACATGAGAAATCGGTAGAATCCATAGAGGCCCTTCTTCGGGTCGCATTCCGACGGGCGACCGTTTCGCTCGCCGCCAGGCGCCTGGAATTCTTTTTCAGGGCCGCCGTACGGGGTGTGCGATCCGTCCGTAACAAACAGTTTTATTAATATATTATTTTTTGACATCTAATCAAAGATGAAGAAGAATATGGAAGTCTGGGCATTTACGGGGCTAACGACCGTCATAGGTTAGTTTAAATGGTCACTTTACCAACACACGTGCTGGTAACAAAAATGTGCGGTGATAACACGCGTGGCTTCTCGAGCAGCCGGTCACGAACTGAATTGTATATTTGAAAGTACACTCTTAAATACTTATTTTCAAATGTCTTTTTAGTTGACTATATGAAATTGTATAAACCTGGTAACTCCATAAAATTTCCCCAAAGATGCAAAGCCGGGCACCGTCACGTACCACGCTTTTAGAAGCAGTGCCAGTGGTTTAATTGACGTATGCAACACGATATGCGCTTGACTCCATACTTGTCAAAAATACTATTAACTTTCAACCGAAGACGATAAGAACGCAAGCAAATTATTTCTTTAGCCAAAGGAATGACTACCGACTGACACATGTCACGTCATTCAACGCCAAGATGGACATATGTACGTTGTCTGGCTCGTGTCTGACCGATTTGGCGTATAACAAGTATTAATATTTCCTATATGAAACAACGACAACGATTATCTCTGTCAAAGGAAGTAATCAGATCACAATTTAAAATAATTTTCATTTTAACTTTTCTCTTTACAAAAATTCTAGTAATGTTAGTATATAACCACTCTCCGAGGTTTTGGTTTTTCTTTTCGTCAAGACAATCACTACAACAGCATGCAAACAATACTACACGTCACTACCATATCACTATTCACGTATGTGATTGTCCTGATGAAGAGACGAGTACGTCTAGAAAGCGATAGAGAAGAAGACAGCAGCAGGCACTTCGATGGTTGGAGCGCTACGTGAAGCGCAGTCAAGGGATAACTGGAGAAGAGTCATTGTTTCGACAAGGGTCACAACCCTCAGTAATGAGGGCTAAGACGGAGAAGAAGAAGGCCATTCCAAATTTTCATTGGTCTTCCTTGCTCCCTTTTCAACCACATGCATTCGCCTCATGAAATATATGGGAATATTTAAAAATGATTATTTTTGTATGATACCAAATAGTCATTGAGCACCAAAAACACTTATTTTTATTATTAGTACTATACAGCTTCTTCTTGTTATTTTGCTTGGTGTAGGCCTTGTAACCTGTTTTTAAGGGGGATTAGCCCCCTGCGATGTTGATCCCAGCTGTCAATCCATCTCTTTAGTGGTCTGCCCGGGAGTCGTCTGTTTTGGGGTGTAGTGTAATGTGGGGGAGTCTGGATGGTCCCATTCTCCTCCTATGCACATAGGTACCATTGTCTTCTTAGTTGTCTTCCCCACCTAACGACATCTTGGATCTCGCATAACTCTGTTATACATCTTGGATCTCGCATTTTCTTGTTGCATTTTTTTGTATTATATTTGTCATTGTATTTATCTTTCTCTTACTGTATTGTATTGTATAGCACTGTAGGTTATTACAGTGGATCAAATACTCGATATTATGCAAATCGAGAAATCTGCAGAATGGGTCGAACGGCGGATAAATATTACGCAAGTCGATCCTTTTGGATTGTCCAAGGGCGTCATGTAGTGGAGTCGGGTACAATCACTGCATTGTTAGTGACGTCATTATCGTTAGGATTATTAACCTAGGACCCCGTAATAACCGACCTCCTACTTCTGTAATATATTACATTACTACTTTACGTTACTTCGAGAGAGACCAACAGTCCCAGAACGTAGTAGCAACGATTAAAGAACAAATAAAAAAATACTAATAAAAGTTGTATTTTTACAATTTACATTTTCACTCATATCATCTAAAGTTCGTATTTTTTTTAGATGAGAGATTCAGTTATAATTTATCTTGCTTATTATGTACAATACAAGGTCTGTGGATCAATCATTGGATGTGTTTACAATAATAAACTCCCAAGTGTGGTCTTAAACAAGTTCTTTTTTTTCAAGTATCAACTTCAAATTGGTCAATTAATTACCATCAGCACAACCTGCATCTTTGTTAGAAAAATATTTAAAAAAATACGATAAATGCTTGAATACTTTCAAATCCGGCTACCGCTAAAGCATGATCTGATCAATCAGTCATACCGCAATAATTGGTCTCATGACAATAATATGTATATAATCAAAGCGTGAATCGACAACATGTAAAATAAATCGACGATTCATTGTTTACGCAGAACTAAGGACGTGTTTTGTGTTAAATCCGGTAAGTTCTAGAATTAAAACAAAAAAAAAGGTTCCTCGTTTTCGTAAAAAAGATATAATAAAATATAGGCACTCCGTAATAAATAAATAATAGGCCAGTTCTCCAAACTGCCTTATTAGATTACATGACCTATTATTTATTTTTAAATGTATTCTTATTTTTAATATTTTTGATCTTTTTACCTAGAAAAAAATCCTTTAACCACTCTTATTAATTCCTCTCCTTTCTTTCTCATTCCTTCAAAATCAATTTTTTATACCATACCCTTTTTTATCTCTGAATGTTTTTATTAGTTATTATAACATAAATGTAGAATTGCTTCATTGCCTTTATTTTTATTAATGTAACTATTTTTGTTAATGTAATGAAATGTTTATTATTGTAAATGTAACTTTTGTTTATTATATACTTTTTTTAAATGTAAAGCTGTAATATTCCCGAACAAATAAAAAAATGACTAAATTCTTTAAAGAATTCACATCCACGATCTATCGTTCCATACTGAGATAATAAAAGTTCTTATCTATCATTTTTTTCATGGCTGTCAATTTTCGATCCATCGATAGAACTAAATGAGATATTTATATAGGTAAGGATATAGGTAGGTCCTTACCTATATGAAAATATCATTTCCCTATATTAATGAAAACATCGTATTCCGATTGGAATACGGTGAATATTTATTATAAGGTATCAAAACCATTTTTCGGGATCAGCACATCATAACTTGCATTTTGACAGTTAGCATCTACTGTACGTGTCATGTCAGGTCCCCCTGATGTCAACTAACATTTGAGAGTAATTGTCCTTGTGTTGGGCAGCTCTAAACAGCTCCTCAATGGTCCTGATCCCCGTCCAATGTCGTTTATGCTGAACCCAGGAGATCTGTCTTCTGCCCACACCTCGTCGACCTTCTATTTCGCCTTTTAACGTCAACATAACCTCGAAGAAATTTGAGTTCCAGTCATGTTTAACTAAAGTGACGTAAATCTTGAATCGATCTATAGAAAAGGAAATCTATAATTACAAATGCAACAATATCTGGGGATCAAATATTTGAATAACCTCCATACGACTACTATCAAGAAAGAAAAAGAAGACTTTAAATTAATTTAAAAAATGAAATACTTATACTACATGAAGAATTGAGGGAAAAAACTTAAAGAATGACTAATATATCCTTAATTAATCAATAAATATTATATAATATATAAGTCCCTCTCCAAGCACAAGAGCTTAGTCCCTATTTTGGAGAAGGACAGCATAACTAGAATAAGATATTTTATAAGTAGAAATGTCTAGTTAATAAATTAAAATGTTAGATATTTTTATAACAATATTAAACAAATATATACATAAAAAAGGTTGCCACAGATTCCTTTATTAATACTGTAATCATATCTTTATTAATAACTTTTTTGGATGGGTAATTTTATAAGCGAGTTTATGTTGTTTTTGAAACTAGTAGTTCCATTGATTGTCTATGAGAATAATGATCGTGTGGCACACTTCATTTTCTGTCTGTCTACCTTTATTCACACAAATTTTAGGCAAATTGGCCATTCTTTCATGGCTGTTTTAACAAGACAAAGAATTGTCGGGGATTGGAGATTGAAAGTCATCGAGTGACCTCCTGGTCGCCTAATACTTGATTCTTGATGCCGGCTACTAGTCTCGACGGTTCACTGTTCATTGTTTGTGTAAAAAATATGTTTAAATTAATCTTGGGAACTTTACAAATTTGTTTAAAACTCAGAACGTATACAGAAGCTTCACGAATTTGACACGGGCGAATGAATTGATATACCGAATTGAATAACCACTTCTTTGAAAGAAATAATGTGAGTGAAATAATTGTTTCTCTGTTATGTGAACCTACAAACTACGCACGCATGCATACCTTCAGACGCAGATGAAAAAATATTATACATATATTTTTTTACTATTTCATTATACCAAAAATTAACAACCGCCATACAAAATATAGAAAACGACAGTTAACATTTGCTAGCATAAGCTGACTATGGAATGACAGAACGAGAATGCGTTTGAAAGAATTTTACTCCGTCAAAAAATAATATTTAAGAGTATTTTAAGAGTTCATCTGATAATACTATACGATACCCAATGACTAATAATACTATACCCAATTCTAGAAAGTGTCATAACAATGTACGATAAATCGCAACTTAATTTTTCTTTCAACCCAGGTAACATTTGACGTAATCTATTATTTGCTTAAAATATCGTTTTTGTACTGAAGAAACAAGTTTTTGTTAAAAATAAATACATGGTTTTGAAAAGAAAAGTGTTATTGAAAGGCAAGGAGTTAAAAAAAATTCTAAAAATATTTTTTTCAGAATAGTATATTTTTAAAAGAATCTATTTCGAAAATCTAAATAGCATTTTTTAAATCACACGCAGAGACACGATCGGCTTCTCTCCCGAACGCATACTGAATCACCCAGATCGCGAGTTAGCTTTTAATGTAAAAATAAACTATTGGGTAACTTTTAACCCTTATATTAAAGAGGGGTGAAGCTCTATCTATCCAGTTGAAGTTTGTTTATTTAACATATGAAAAAAAAACACATTAGAAAATAGCATATTTACTTATATGCTATTTTCCAATGAACATAAACACGGACGAATGGCGGCAAGAGTAATTCGTGCTCAAAAAAATTAATACACAGTTATAATTTCGGATTCATTGCGTTTTTTAACATAATTGGAGTAAACTTTTGTTTTTTTTTTAAAACTTCATATTGGACAAGTTAATTGCTAAGAATATGATAATTATAGGACTGTGGGATATTATAATTTAGCCTTCGTGTTTGATTGACTTGTTGAGTTCGTGCAATTAAGGATTTTAGGTTGAAGGTTTGAAGATGGCGTGATCTCATGAGATGCGTTTATATTTAAACTCAATGTACTTATGGGATAATGAACCATATTGTACATTGAATGAACCATATTGTATATGTTTATTTATAAGTATGATCCAATTTCGAAACATTGTTCTAGAATCACTAGAATTTCACTAGAGACATCTATTGATGAGATGAAACAAACTCAATATTCAACAGAAACTCATTTATATGTGAGGTACGAAACAATCACATATATGAGAAACACCAGAAAATATCCTTTTCATTTAATTATTTTAGCTTATAATTTAACAAGCTAATTTATTTACAACATTTTGAGTGTGTCCAAACACTCCAATTAAAACAGTTATTTTTTATATTATTATTATAATACTTGTTTTTTCTTTTAACCCTTTTTAGCACTTAATGGTGCATTGGGCACCGCACCGTACTGCCGCAGTGTTATCTAGATCGTCACTTACATGAAGGCAAGATGATCATTCCTGCGCTTTAAAATAGTGAAGGACATTGGTACCATAATCCAAGCTAGGACACAAAATGCAGAACCCTCTTCTAGTGGAACGGAAGGTCTGTTGACGACAGTCAGCAGTCCGACTTCTCCTGAGGAGTGCAACGTGGTTTCCTCCCAGCAACGAGCAAATGCTGAGAAATTCCCGATTGGCCCACACTACATTATCCCTTCTGTTCCCAACACAGATTTAAATAAAAAACAGGAGCAGGCAAAGGAAAAAAAATGCCACCAATCTGTCTTTGCAAGCAATCTTCTTCTCTTCTACATTCATTCGTCTCTCCATACACACCCGCAGATTATTCCGACACCTGACCTGACCACTCTCAAGTATTCAAAATTGTTGATACATGCCAAATCATTCGTCAAATTCATCGGTCTTCCTTTGCTTCTATTACCAACCACACGTTACCAAAACTGACGTTTTTGTGTTTACTTACATTATTAAAATTATGAATTTTATGACACCAAATTTCATTGAGAACGAGATAATCAAAGATAATTAAATACAAACTGTTTTCAGCGGAATCTTAAAATAGGTGAAAAAATATTTACGAATAAAATCAATTAATGATTGAAACTTATTAGAGTTGAAAAGAAATCGTTAAAATATATTAAAAAAACAGGTAATTTGAAATATTTGGGACGGCTATAAAATAAAACCTTGCAAATATCCAATGCGGTATCATTAACAAAGATATTTACAATAAAAAATATACAATTTAAGCAAATAAAACTCAAACTTTGTTTTTAACCACTTTTGTTTTTGGTACATTTTCCCAACCGGTTTCTACGAGCACCTTGTCATCTTCAGGGTGTATACTCTAGACGAGGTGCTTGTCGAAACCGGTTGGAAAAAAGGTAAAAAAAGTGGTTAAAAACAAAGTATGAGTTTTATTTTATGGGCAACATTTTGAGTGTGTCCAAATACTCGTTTATAAATCTGGATTATCTCATAATTTTTTTGTCATCTCATCAAAGATGAAGAAGAATATGGAATATACGTGTGAAAAGTGATCACTTAAACCAGCCTATGACGGTTGTCAGCCCCGTAAATACCCAGACTTCCATATTCTTCTTCATCTTTGATGAGATTACAAAAAAATTATAGGGTTTATAAAATCTGCCACAAAGTATCAGCAAAAAAACTTAAACTCAAAATGTAGAAATAACTCTGTATTTGTGAACAAGGATTTGGACACACTCAAGGCAACAACTCAGTACGTAAAATAATTCGGTAAGGATCTTGAATAAAGCTTACTCAACTCAATCATAGATACCGCCGCGAACACGCATATGAAGCGACGTATGAATCGTATCATGTATACAGCATCATTTTTTTTAAATGACATAAACTAAGCAAACTTTTAAAATAACTTTTCAGATTGAAGAGTCAAAGTCACCTAAAAAATTATTTTAATATCATTAACCGGGCATCAATATTTTTTTTCCGCCAAGACAAGACAGTATTGGTAATATTTTGGACTGTGATCAATAGAATACTTATTCAGTATTATTAAACAAAAATTACAATCCTAAAATATGAAAAATTTAAAAAGTGGCACTCAAAAAACTGATCTAAGGCGTAGATGTTCGGAAAATTCATAAAAGTGGAAATATCTGGAAAACTAAGGCAATTTGACTGAAATCATATTTTCATTTTTTGGTGAGTCATAAGCTGGCCTAACACCCCTTAAAAGGAATACGTCGGATTATGGGACACCCTGTATATGACGTCTAAAATTTGAGTATTGTGCTTGTCAATCTTGGGTAGAATGATGCAGGCTATTAGGGCTGCAAATATCCAGACTTCCATATTCTTATATTATTTCGAGAAATAAAAATACTTTGTGTTCTGATCCACTCACATTTTTATTAACCAACTAGTTTCGGCAACAACCTGTTGCCCTCTTCAGGGTTTCATTTATTACTAAATATATATATAAAAAGAAACAGTGTACAAGTTGTTGGGTTTCAAAAGGGTAGGGGTGGGGGTAATGGTGTTTTAAGGAGGGGTAAGAGCAAGGAAGGATTAATATTTTTCCCATAAAATTAAACCCAACCTAAACAGAGTTATCCCCTTCCTTGCTCTTACCCCTCCTTAAAACACCATTACCCCCACCCCTACCCTTTTGAAACTCAACAACTTGTACACTGTTTCTTTTTATATTTATATATATATATATATATATATATATATATATATATATATATATATATATATATATATATATATATATATATATATATATATATATATATATATATATATATATATATATATATATATATATATATATATATATATATATTTAGTAATAAATGAAACCCTGAAGAGGGCAACAGGTTGTTGCCGAAACTAGTTGGTTAATAAAAATGTGAGTGGATCAGAAAACAAAGTATTTTTATTTCTCGAAATAATATATCAATATGATCCACAAAGTTAATGCTTTCAATATTCAAAACATTCCATATTCTTCTTCATCTATGTAGTGATGTCTACCTTTTCTCCTTATGATTCCTTTTTCATTTCACTTCCCACACGGCAGTATTAATCCAAGCGTGTAAAAATTATACCCGCTCCCCATCACGTTATTTAGTAACCATGTTATCTTGTAACCAGCCTATGACAAGACGTAAGCCGTCTAAATACTCAGACTTCCACGCTCTTTATCTTTGGAAAGATGTCTAAATTTTGTTTATCACTGTTGACAGCTGCAAGCCGTTTGCTGAACCAATTTCAAGGATACAAGGTGAAGATTTCCCAGCGGACGGAGGCGAGCTTCTGTATGGGTATTATTATTTATGAATTGAATATTGTAATTTTAAAATTATAATATTCAAAATTACAATATACAATATTCAGCCCCGACGATCTTAAGGTAGGTAGGCTGTACTTTGTATGCAAAGCTCGCGCCAAACAGGTAGTATGCAAATGTCCTGCTTTGGAATTGAATACAGCTTCACTCGATGCAAAATTAACGACCGAATCAAAATTGACGACCAAAATTCCAAAAAAGCTTATGAATAAAGCTCATTTTAAGGCCCAGTATTCGTTAAGTCGCAACTTAATTTTCTCTAAATCCAGGTAACATTTTACGAAATTAATTTGCTTCTTAAAACACCGTTTTTGCATTGATAAATAAGTTTTTCCTCGAAATAATTGTATGGTTTTGAGATGAAGACTTATTTAAAAAAAATCCTTTGGGGCAATTTTTCGAAAATTGTTCCTTCAAACACTCTATATGCTCGTATTATTTACAATGAAAATGTTTTTTTTAAGACGTAATCGATTATTTTGTTTTACCTCTTTTTTCTAATATTTTCCATAAATTCTCACTTTGGATAAAAGTCACCATCATACGTATGTTGCTCGATTATTTCCAATTTTTAAAATTAATGTATTATTTTGTATTTTTAATGTACGTTACCAATTACAGCGATTTATATAAATAAAATAAGAGAAAGCTTAAAAAAATAATTATGTTATTTATGAAGAGCATTAAACCATACAGGGTTATCACAAAAGGCATCCCATGTTACTTGTTATAACAAAAGCTATAAATAAGTTCAATTTTACTTATTTAATATTTAATGACAATGGTTTTAAGTGAAAAGGGATCGAATGAGGTCATCAAAGTTAAGAACTGCATTTATTTTTGGCATGTATTTTTTGTGCGGTGGATGCAATTTCCCAGCTAGCTGCAATAATCCAATTTTCCGCAGTGGATTCAGCGACTAATGTGTTTATTTGCAATGTTTATCTGCTTTATTTAGCAAAACCGGTTTAAACCAGTTCCGTTGAAAGTTTGTCATACCTACTGCCAATCCAGGGCTTAGCAAATTTTCGAGTTTTTTTTAAAAATTGTTTTTGTCGATAATTTTTGGCATATTGTACAGGTTGGGGCAAATTAAAGTGACCTGGAGAACAGAGTTACACGTTACAAAGAAACACATCAAATGAAAGTACTGCCTCACCCAAATCTTCATGGGTCACGGTGGGTTCATGAGCTACCTGCATCATTTCAAGTTCTCCGAGATTGACAGCTGTACGTGTGATGATGAGACACCTAAAGATGTCCTTCACCTGTTGGTGCTTCGTCCGCATTTCAGCTTTTAAAGATAATAGCTGAAGGCGCATTACAGATGCCTGGGTAAGGACCTATCCGACATCGGATCCATGTTAGTTCATGAAGAACACTCACGAGAGGTGGTATCATACACGATAAAAATAGTGAAAGACATTGGTACCATAAACCAAGCTAGGACACAAAATTGCAAACCCTCTTCTAGTGGAACGGAAGGTCTGTTGACAGTCAACAGTCCGGCTTCTTCTGAGGAGTTTTACGTGGTTTCCTCCCAGCAATGAGCAAATGGTGAGAAGTTCCTGATTGGCCGACACTAGTTTATCCCTCCTTTTCCCAACACAGATCAAAATAAAACAACTAACTAACTAACTAACCATCACGCCGCTTCCACACCACTCTGTCTTTGCAAACATTCCTCGCTTCTTCCACGTTCATGCATCTCCTCAAACCTCCTTAAAACCAGAAGTAATGAAAATCCACTTAATGACCTGTACACAATAAGCAAGGTAAATAATAAATGCAGCCCTCACTAAAAAACAGAGCAAAAGAAAGTAAGAAGTTTACTAACCTGCTATAGTAGCAACAACCCTGCTAAAACAATCTTTCGTCTCTTGGCACCTTTGGCCCTCGTCAGCAAGTTGCGGAAAGCAGATTGAAGCTTGACTTTTGGAATTGCTTTCCAGCATGAGATTCGTCTCATCAGAAATTTCTACTGCAGTTCTTGAAAACTATGAGGGTTTTTGCGATACACCTTATACTTGAGGGTTCCCCACAAAAAAATAATCTAACACTGACTACCGGTCCAAAGGTGCCAAGAGATGAAGTCATTTTCAGCATCTGCTATAAGCAGGTTAGAGAACATTTCTCGATGAATTTGTAGATTTTAAACTTCCTAGTTGTATTTATGTCTATAACGTAACTAACTAACTAACTAACCATCACGCCGCTTCTCCGCAGGAGTAGGCAGAGAGAATAGAACGCCACAACACTGTGTCTTTGCAAACATTCTTCGCCTCTTCCACGTTCATGCATTTCCTCATACATACCAGACGATTATTACGACTCCTAACCTGACCACTTTCAAGTATTTGGAATACCTGATCGTGCCAAGTTTATCTATGATGTACAAGTATTTTAATATTTCTTCGCCAGCAGGAGAAAAAAAGAGATGTTTAAGATTCTGCAATATTTCCATTGAGCAGGTTTATGCTACCGTAACAGAATGAAATAGATAAATTAGACGAAATTTCAGTTGTTTAAAAATAACTAATAATTGTTTTGCTTTGTGTATGAAATTGGCACACCCCTGGTCAAATTAGTACTCGTTCGCCCACTATTTTTGACTGCAAAGAGCTACACTAAGTACTCAGTACTTCGAGGATATACATAGAAGGACTTAAACTGCAAGCTTAAACAACCCTTCGTCAAAAAGGTTGCAGATCTATTTGAATGCTTATCCATTCGAACGAGACCCTTCTGCCCTTTTACAAAAAGGGCGTTAATTATAAGCCCTTTTATTAAATTTCGAGTCTGAAAGTCTATATTTCTATAAACAATCTTGGACCAATATTGCTCGTTCAGTTCATACTTTTACTTTCAAGAGTATGCAAATTTGCACGTTGAAGGCAAACCCGAGTGTTTCTAAAAGCAGTTGGCAGAACCGGATGGAATAGGGTGGAACTTCGTTATTCGTCCGCTTTTGTATTCGTTCGGATATAAGAAAACATTCGAATTCTTCTCGCGTGTATATCCTAGAGATTCCGTAGCAAGATGACAACCTAGCGGATCAAAAATAAGAATTTATTTGACCATTTAATGAAAATTGAGAAAAATCTTAAAAGTAACCAACGTACCATAGACATTTTGACATCTCAACACAGATGAAGAAAAATGTGGGAGTCTAAGTATCTACAGGGCTTACGACCCGTCATAAGCTGGCGTCCAAATCCTTGTTCAGAAATCTGTGTTTCTCCACTTAGGAGTTATGTTTACATAAATAGAGAAATGTGAACAAGGATTTGGTCACAAAATATTGTGGATAAAATATGTAACTGATTAAATTATAAGCTTAATCAAAAAAATATTCAGGTTTTCAGGTGTTTTACAGTATATGAAATAATTCGGGATGGATGGTGCATACATTAAAAATAAGGGCCTGTGCTAAATAAAAAGCTTACCCAATCCAACCATCCATGGCTCCAGTGAACTCACATATGCCATGAGATTAAAGATATATGTAGGAGTTCCAAAAATTTTAGTAGTGTGTTTGTTAATGGGTAGAATGGTGAATTTTAAACGTGTGTAAAGTGATCGCTTTACTAAACTATGACAGGTTATAAGCCCCGTAAATACCCAGACTTCCATATAGTCCTTCACATATGCTGAGATTACTAAAATGTAAGAAGAATAAGGTTTAAATAATGAATCCTACTAAAGTAATGGAATATTGTTGCTAACTTTCAGTACCTATTTTTCATGTGGAAACATGATTCGCTATTCGTACGACTCTCTATTCAACAAGAAAGGTTCCCCAATAAACCGTCATCGAATAACCAGTCTTCACTGTACTTGAAAACATAAGTCGCGTGCCTCTGAAACTCAGTTTTGGTTGGCGGCCAAAAATCAATTTCACGATTTGCATCCCAAACGATATTCCAAGTAGTGAAACTCAAAATGGATCACATTGAATAAGATGAAAGTAAGTAAGTCCCTATTTTCTTTTTTTCTTCACAGTATATTCAAGGCCGGGAAAATAAAACACATACTCTCGCTCCTTTCAAGAACGTCATAAATCAAAAAACTTGATTTTTCAGGAGAACGTTTTTAAAGTTTAAAAATAGAATACAATGTTTTTTAAATAAATATGAAGCCACTTATTGATTTTTTTCTGTGCAACAGATTTTTTTAGGTAAAACCTGAAGGTTTTTTCTCAATTTGAAAAATATTAAGTATATTTAAAAAAAATAATTAAAAAATATACCTTTTCTTCAAAATGCAAAAACAACATTTTCTGCCCTGTAGCGGATAAATATTGAGTTAAAAATATTCCTTTTTTTGCTGGGATATAGTACATTTTCTGGACATTTCTAAAATATACACAACTGAAAATTGACGATTTTTGATTTATGACGTTCTTGAAAGGAGTGAACGATTTGTGAACGAGGATTAGGAGACAATCAAAATATTGTGAATTTAATATGTGTACTCGTATTTTGATTTATCTGATACAGACGGTTTCGATAAGGTTCTAAGAAAAACAGTCATTTTTCAACATAACTAAATGCATTTATTATCTCCAATAAAATGATATGCGTGATAATCAAATTAATGTAATTTAATGAGTGAGCGATATGTTGACAAAATACAGTTTTCACGATATTTTGATTGGGTCCAAATATGGGTTTTGTCCATTTAGGTGTTATATTCCTAAGTGGACAAAACACCATATTTGTGAAAGAAGATTTGGATATATTGTGGAGAAAATAGCTGGTCAAAGAATAGACCAAGAAATATTTGGCGTGATTTATGAAACTTGTCATGGTTTCGAAACTTGAGTTTATAAATAAAGTATAAAGTGATCACTTAAACCTGCCCATGACAGGCCGTAAGCAAAGTAAATATCCACATTTCCATATTAATAATAATAATAATCTTGAATGATTTATATAGCCCTATTTTTGTATAATATTATCATCTTTGTTGAGATGTCAACTTTTTGGCACTTTTGTTCTATTACACTCTCCAAATCATACTTATCCCACCGATGCATTAACTGCAGTATGCAGATGGCATCCAACCAGTCTCATATACACCCATCCAACAACATTCAAATCAATATATTACATATAACACGAGCGCTTTGACATTGGCGGGTCGAAGATTTTAAAACGCAAGACTCGTTCGGGCAATCCGTCAATTGTCGCCAATTGTCTTACGGCGACAAGACGGTCCTGAGGGAGGCGGGGGGACACGACACAATACAGTGACATATTGATAGTCTCGTCACGGAGAGATGTCCGGGAGTGAGGAGGGGAGAGATAGAGGGGGGGGGGTATAATAAATGTGCACCAATTACTAAACAATAGAGGGACCCAGAGGAGGTTAGCACCAAAGTAATGTGTATTTAGTTTACAACATTTTGAGTGTGTCCAAATATTTGTTCACACATCTGGATTATCTCCAATAGATCGGCTGTCCAAACTTAAAACACAGAAAGGGACATTTTTTTTGTAGTACCTTTTTTTGAATTTTTGAACTAAGTAGAATCTACTCAGTCCAAAAATGCAAAAAAACGTACTTCAAAAAAAATGTCCCTTACTGTGTTTTGAGTTTGACAGCCGACATGTCTCGAGTGAAATTAAATTTGAAGTGAAAAAAGAACAGTTAAAAAAATATGTGGCGAATGTTATTGGAAATAGACGTAGGAAATAGAAATAGGAAGTCCGCAGAATACTTGGCACAATCAAATTTTTGGTATTCTTTGAAATTGGTCTGGTCAGGAGTCGGAATAATCGGCGGGTATGTATGAGGAGATGCCCTAAAATTTTCCCAAGGGTCGCATACTTGGTTTTTTTTATACCGACGAATTTCATAATTATTGATTTTTGTATTATAAATATTTTAAATGGAAAGGTAATCAGAAAGTTCAATCAGGGTAATTGTGAAGAAAAAACATTACTACAACCAGATGTGAGAAGAAAACGCACATTAAAACAACAAAAAATGTACAACATTTTGAGTGTGTCCAAATACTTGTTCACAAAATCTGGATTATCAGTTTCTGCTTAATAAAAGGCTTCTTTACATCTCACCAATAGATGTCTCTAGTGAAGTTCTAGTGATTCATGAACAAGGTTTCTAAATTGGTTAATATATATAGAACTTCCAAGAATTTGAGTAGTGTGGTTGTCAATAATGGGTAGAATTGGTGAATGTTACACGTGTGTAAAGTGATCACTTAAACCAGCCTATGACGGTCGTCAGCCCCGTAAATGCCCAGACTTCCATATTCTTCTTCATCTTTGATGAGATGTCAAAAAATAATATGAAAATAACATAAATAAATCCAGATTTTGTGAACAAGTATTTGGACACACTCAAAATGTTGTAAATGAAAAAAGTAGTTAACAGTAAAAAAATAAGGAAATCAACGAACAGGTGTAATGAAAGAAAGAGTAAAAAAAAGGAAATGTTACAAAATAGAGCGTACTCTTACATACTTTCAAATAAAAAATCAATTAGTTTTTTTTCAAGAAATTTTTCATTGACAGGAGTGCTCATAGAACAAATGCCAATGAGTTCCTCTTGCAAACCGTCAAGGTACTCCCCTTTACCAATAGATGTCTCTAGTGAAGTTCTAGTGATTCATGAACAAGGTTTCTAAATTGGTTCATATATATAGAACTTCCAAGAATTTGAGTAGTGTGGTTGTCAATAATGGGTAGAATTGGTGAATGTTACACGTGTGTAAAGTGATCACTTAAACCAGCCTAGACGGTCGTAAGCCCCGTAAATGCCCAGACTTCCATATTCTTCTTCATCTTTGATGAGATGTCAAAAAATAATAACAAAAAATGTATTTGTCTATACAAAAATGAACATTTTGAAAAATTATAACAATCGCCTCCGTAGTGTGGTGGTCAGCACGCTCTGCTACCGTTCTGGAGGACCCGGGTTTGATTCCCAGGGGGGTTAAGAATAATTATGAGTGATTTTTTCACTGTAATATTTATTCAATACTACCCTGGACTGGTACTTGAAGCGGAGGGCTGATCACCTTTCCTTCATTTATAAACGATCAAGATAACACTGCGTTTATATGACGCAGTGCCCTATGCACCATTGGGGTGCGGATAAGGGTCTTATTATTATTATAACAATCTAAATTATTATTTAGGACACTTCAATGAAACAATTTTATTTTACATAAAACCAATTTATCAATGGCCACTCAGTGCGAGATTTGAGTTTCTCTTCACTTACTTACTTTTTCTAAGTTGCAACCCTTGACTTAGACACTCAAAATGTTGTAAATGTATTCCCATTCTTTGATTGGTAAACCGGAATTTCAGCAGAAGTTACCAATTTATTTCCGTGTTACATTTACCAAAATCGATTATCAACTATTACCAATTACCGGTAAACACCACAAGAGTAGTTCAGTGTCGTAGCGAGTGGTAGAGTGAAATATAATTCCACACACTTGCAGTGTTATGTGTAACGTACACTGCTGTTAAATTTTATCGACCAGTCAAATGAGTTATGGCGGTAATATAGTACTGCCCGCGGCTATTGTTAATTTATATCTCCGGTTCGGAATCGAATATTCGATAAAAGGGAGTGGTTGCTACTAAACTTTTTAATTGGCTAAAACATATGTTTGGCAGCTTGGAATCCATTAAAACGATTTTTTCATATGGGGAACACAACACACTCTTTACATGGATACATATTTGTTTTATCACAAACTCTTTATTGAAGATTGATGTACTCGTATTTATAAAATAAAAACATATGATATAATGAAGTTTAGTTATATGTGGTACAGTTTTTAAAACTCTAATGTAAAGTTTTTTTCAAAGCTAATTTTGGAATATTTTCCTTTTTTAATGAACTACCTAACTAACCAACTACCTAACTCCGTTTCCCCGTAAAAGTAGCCAGAGAGAAAAGAACGCTACACCAAACTGTCTTTGTACACAATCTTCGCCTCTTCCATATTCATACATCTTCTCATACGTACACGCCGATTATTCCGACTCCTGACCTGACCACTTTCATGTATTTTAATTACTTGATCATCCCAAGTTTTCGTCGGGCCTCCTCTGATTTTATTGTCAACCATATTTAAAAAAAAGCATATGTGTAAATTATTATTCATTTTATTTTTTGATATCTCATCAAAGATGAAGAAGAATATGGAAATCTGGGCATTAATGAGGGTGACGACACTCATAGGCTGGTTAAAGTGATCACTTTACACGCGTGTAACATTCACCGATTCTACCTATTATTGACAACCACACTACTCAAATTCTTGGAAGCTCTATTTATATGATCCAATTTCGAAACATTGTTCTTGAATCACTAGAACTTCACTAGAGACCTCTATTGGTGAGATGAAAAAAAGCTTTTTTATTGAATGAAAACTCTTTTATTAGTATGTGAGGTCCGAATCCTGGATTATAATCACATACATGAGAAACGTCCGAAAATATCATTTTAATTTTTATTATTTTAGCTTATAATTTGACCAGTTAATAAATTATTGTGTTATATTTGTTACAAAAATTCGTATTAAAAAGGCATTCACCTTAAGCGTTTTACATATATTTTGCATAATCACATATTATGCGATTTTTTGCCTAAAAAATTTGTATCTTATACACAAAAAGTATCAATATAAATTAAATTAATAAAAACTAATATTTTTCTTTTGTTTTCAAAATCTACACTGTTGAATTTATTTCATATACCAAGTTATAATATATAGTAACAGATAATTGTGTAATTTTGCGTCGTTATAATCGTCTTTTAGTAAATTGCACGACTCGTCATCATTGACATGGCTATAATAATATCCACCTTATTAAATATTCTATACTAACTCACTACTATTATTTATTACATTCGGTCACGACATTATAACATATATTAAAATTATTGCGTAACCTAATAATGTACAATTGATAATAAATAACCCCAAGTAAATACTCTTATTGAAATCCTTGTTCATTTACGAATAATTATTTCGGAAACGTATTGTGTCTTATTAAAAATACATATTTTAATTCAGAGTTTTAAGAGTAACGTTACATATACGATGGAATTACCACGTAAATAGAATGTCAAAAGACAGACTTTCACGTATAGTCCTTCAAGGAAACTCTAAAAGACGTATGCCCCCAGGCAGCAGTCCTTTAATTATTCATTTTTTCAAACACAAAAATATGTTAAATAATTATCGTCTTTAAAAAAACACAGAAACCAATAAACTAAATCACAGTAACTCTCTTTAAAAATGATTCAAATAATTTAACATAAACCAGCCAATCCTAAATCACAATCCTTACAAATACAGAGACTTATATATTCCGATCCCAATTGCTTCCTCAAGAACGCTGAGATTACGATAAATGACTGATCACAACTCTCTTCACGTATGCAG